>NC_053128.1:6165126-6492626 GCF_010015445.1 Perca fluviatilis
TTTGCACTTCAGGGCCACCATATAAAATAGAAATACTCAAGTAAACTACAATATAAATTTCCCAAATAACTTTCCACCACTGCTATAGTACATGCAACGGCAGCTGGCCCAGAGGTACTGCACAGTCTCAGCTGGTTTTACAAGATGAATATTGATGACCAACAATTTGTAGCATAACTCCAGATGAAAAAGAGGCAAACATATATATATAAAAATATTTATGAAACCGGTACAGCAGTGATGTTCTACCCTACTTTAAAGCTGTCTCCGTGCTCTGCCCCAAAAGTACTTTACAGGTGACTGCCCTATTTTAAATCAGCAGCTGCTTCCAAACCCTTATTCACTTTTTGAAAATGCAGTATAACTGTAGATACACATAAATAAGAAAGTTTAGGCAGGAAAAACACATTTAATCTAGCGCTTTGAAACATGTTAAGACAGTAGATGGGGAGGCTGTGGCTCAGAGGTCGCCTGCCAATCGGAAGGTTGGTGGTTCGATCCCTGGCCCTGCAGTCCCATGCCGAAGTGTCCTTGGGCAAGACACTGAACCCCGAGTTGCCCCCGATGCTGTGCATTGGAGTGTAAAGTGTTTATCTGATGAGCAGGTGGCACCTTGTACAGCAGCCTCGGCCACAGCTGTGAATGTGTGTGAATGGTGAATGGTTTCTGTACTATGTTAAAGCGCTTTCAGTAGTCGTTAAGACTAGAAAAGCGCTATATAATACAGTCCATTTACATTTACATAGATGAACAGTGTCATTTACACAAAGCCAGATGTATTGTTACTGGAAAACTATAGAACCATAATTTCTTCATATTGTACCCCATGCATACATTTCGAAAGTTATTTATTTAAAAATGACATATGTAAAAATGACATATATATATATATATAGTGCAGTGGTGCAATCCATTATAGTGAAGTAAAGTGAAGTGAGGTACAGTCAGTGATGGTACGCTTCCCCTTCATTGTCTATGTGAGCAGCTGTGCATTCTGGTAGCATTGCAGCAACTTTGCTCTCTTTTACAGTTTTTTTCAGTCGCTAACAAGCATTTGTCCAAACAGTTGTCACATTTTCAAAACTCGAAACACAATTAGCACAGCATCAGTCTTTTTTGGCCATACAATTCACATATTTCATGTCTTTGTCACACAATATGCAGTCAGTGAACACATTTCCACAACGCTTACATTTTCTTAGCAGACAAGCTATACCTCCCAACAAAATGATGGATTGTTTTTGTAGTATTTACGAATGTTAACACACAACATCCCACAATAGCAAAAACAATTATCCAAACCTTAGATACAGTATAAAAACATCTGCTTCTGCAATGATATTAGTTCAAAAACAATATATCTCAGCTGAAAAAACAAAACAAAAAAACAATTGAAAAATTGACACACAGCTGATTCATGTTGGGTAAAGTGGGCCAACCACAGCTGATTCCAGTCTGGCTTAGACTCAGTGGCAGGGGTTATTTCTTTCAATTACTATAAAAGAAGGACTTTGAGGAGTGATGTGTTTGGAAACAGAAACAGAAAAATACAAACACTGTACGAGGAAGAGGAAGAGCAAGGGGCCCAGGGAGAAGACCAGGCCCAGTGAGAGATGGAGGGAGAGGTGCAGAAGCAGTGAGAGATGGAGAAGGAGGTGCAGGTGCAGTGAGAGGAGCAGTGAGAGGAGCAGGGCTGGGGAGAAGAGCAGGCCCAAGGAGAGGGCAAGGTAGAGGTGTAAGAATGCGTGGTGGTGGCATTCCAAGGGCTGCAAGAACAGTAGTCAGTGATGGAATTCATGCCACTATCATTGACCATGTGATCAACCACGGTCTTTCACAGAGAGGCTGGTGAAAGAGTGCAACCCAAGTTGAGGCGGTCAACGGTTGCCTCCATTATACGCATCTTTCAACAAACCAACAGGTAAGTATTGCATTTTACATGGATTGTTTCTATTCTCACTTGACATGTCAATAAGGTCATACAGTAATGCATATGTTGAATTTCTTTTGTCCCTCTAAATAATGCAAAGTCTTCCACCCTCTGGGGGAAGAGGAAAGCTCCTCAATAATGATCAAAAGCTTGCCATTGTAAATGGTTGTTGCAAATAATGCAATAAAACTGAGTGAAATTCAAGCTTGAATTGTGGAGGACCATGAGATATTTAACAATATCGAAAGCATCAGCCTCACAACCATTACGCGGACATTGTCTAAACACAGAGTGCGGATGAAGCAGCTCTACACTCACTCACCTTTCCTCAACCCCATAGAGGAGTTCTTTTCTGCACGGAGGTGGAAGGTTTATGACCATCAGCCACATGACCAGATGTCCCTCCTTGAAGCCATGGATGCTGGATGCAGGGATATCACAGTTCATGATTGCCAAGGGTGGATCCGACATGCCCAGCGGTTTTATCCCAGGTACATCCCCTTGGATGATATCAGATGTGATGTTGATGAAAACATGTGGCCTAACCCTGAAGATCGCAGGGATTAGATACAGTAATTTTGTGCTTTTTTGTTCCCCCTTTTTTATCTGGGCTTTTTGCTGTTTTTTTGTTTTGTTTCATGGATATTTTGTTCACTGTAAGCATTACTGTAAAACGTTTTCTTTTCTATTACTGTATACTGTGTTTCTACTGTACTTCCTTTAGTAAACAGTAAGGAAAAAAAACTGATTTGCTTTTTACTGAAATGTGTTTGAATGTGAACATTATTGTACATGTGGACATACAGTTCCCAACCAAGAAATTTAGTGTAAAAGGTGGATTGCATGTTTTGCATGCAAATACCTGAAAGTCTATGCAGTTTTTATAATGTCAACAATAGCCAGTATTTTGAAACCTGGTGTACTTTGATTGACTGCATGTACCTTGTAAAGTGAAAACAAGTGTTATTCTTTGACAGAATAATTTCATTTTGAATTTCAAGTGTTTTGGTAAAGTCAGTGTGTGCAGAGAAACATGTGTTCTGTCTTGAAATTGAGAGTTAGTATAGATGTAACAAAATGTGTTTTTGAGAAGAAAAGTATCCATTTGGCCAATTGTGTTTTGTAGGTGTCAGTCTGTGTTAAGAGTTTAGAAAAAGTATCTGAAGTATGGGTAAGCGCTTGTTAGCGATTGATAAAAAACTGTAAACTGACCATTGTCGATCTATAATGAAGACAGATTCAGCAACTGCAGAACTTATTTCTTGCATAAAATGTTCAAAAACACTTTTCGGTGAACTATTTTCATAAAATAAGAGAAAAAATGATCAAACAAGCTGCTATTGTGGTCTGTTTTGAAATTCGGGAGCAGACAGCCCCACGTGCAGCATTTGTCAAATCAGGTGCCGCCATGGCGTTTGTAGGAGGGTGTAGTCTGTTTTCTTTGCCTCTGGTGATAGCAAGCCCACAAGGGTGCAATGCTGGGAAGCGGGACGATCCCTGCCATGAAAAAATGCCACAGTGGACACGAACCATAAGTGCAGTGAGTGGAAGTACAGTCCAGTAAAGTAAAGCAAAATAAAGTGAAGTGTTGTCAAGTAAAATGAAGTGCATGCAGTAAAGAGACGTGCAGTTCTGTACAGTGAAGTGCAATGCAGTGCTGTGATGTACAATAAAGTAAAGTTAAATAAAGTAAAGCTCTATGCAGAGAATTACAGTTAAGTACATTGCAGTGAAGTAAAGTAAAAGTAAAATAGAAGGAAAAACAAAAAGAAGTAAAGTGAACTAGAAATAAAGTAAGTTAAGTGAATGAAATAAAGTGTGTTTGTATGCACTTTGTATCCTCCTGAGAACCGAGGAAAATTTTGTTTTTCCTAATCATATTTTTTGTGATTCCATACCTGTTTAAGGTTAAAAAAAACATCTTACAATTACATTTTTTAAATTTTTATTTATTTACAGGATGTCCACTGTAGTGGACAACAGGATCATTTGATTACGAAAACAGACACATTTGGTAGATGTGGAGTCATTATTTACATGAAGATAGTCCTGATGTCCACTATAATTGACATTCATAAAATGGCAAATTTTTCAAAAGATACATAATGTAGTTGCTATCAGAACTCAATATATGATTCCTAACACCTTAATGAACAAGAAAATATATGATTATCATAGTAACAAAACCATAGACAAACAATATTTGACTCATCTCTTATCTTTCCATAAAATGTGCTTGTTCCTATGCTGTCCATTTTGGGTTGAAAGATAGAGGCGGTTCCCGGCCTCCCAGCCAATCAAATAACACATCACTGAAAAGCCCAGGATGTCCTCTGTACAGTACGGCAGGAATTAAGAGACTTGCACAAAAGATTCCAAGGAGAGAAATGAAACTCAAATGTCCACTACAGTGGACATAAGTCAATGGGCTGGGTCTCGTATGCAGTGAATTACAATGAAATGCAATAGAGTGCAGTAAAGTTAAATGAAGTAAACCAAAGTTAAGTATAATTTGCAAGTTCAAGCAACTTAATTTTTCCCAAAATGCCAGTTGAGTAATTCGGTGAAGTGAGTGACATGCAGTGGACTCAAGTGAAGGAAACTAAAGTGAACTGAAGTAAAGGAAGTACAGTATTGTGAAACAAAGTAAAGTCATCACTACCAGTGAAGGGTAGTCAGTAATAAACTCTCCTCGGTCTCCATGTTGGATCCATTATTTTAATGAAATGTTACCAAGCTGGCTTGGTTTAAACTCTCATGTACTGGTTTTAGTTTCTAGTGGAGTTCTCAGAGTTTCATACCATATCATGCCAAGCATGTCACGTTATACTTTCTACTGGCGCAATAGTAGCTGTCATGTATGAGGATAATCTTTCTGGACAACACGTTACTGTTTAGTTCTTTTTTGGTTTAATTTTCCAATGCTTTGAGCAGCTCAAATCAAATTCCATTCATCTCCACTGTACTGGGTGGAGAAAGAAATCTAAGTGGCAGGTATTTCAAACCCTCAGCAGATGACTATCTGCATTACTAGATTACATGCTATAACATGACAGTAGTGATAGGCAGAGTAGTGGTCCATATGTTAACATCACTTTCTGTGTGAGGCAGAGTGTAAAATAGTGACAGCCAGTGACTCTTCAGGGCTAAGGGGGATGAAGATGCATCATTACTTGGTCAGCTGTTCTCTGAAGAAAAAAGAAATCCCAACGACCTGTTTTATCTCCGCAAGCTGATACAGCAATATCTCCATTCTGGATCTCTCCTCATCTCCTCCCTCGCTTCTCTCTCTCCTCTCAGTATCATTTTACTCCTCGTCTATCTGTTACACTCACATCTCCCACCCTGACTTCTTTTCCTCCCCTTATCTCGTTTCCATAATTTAACTGATTCCCAAAGGCTCTTCTCTTACTTTCTTTTGTTTCACTTTTCTCTTGTCTGCTTTTTTTCTTGTTCTTCCATCTTCCCTAAAAAAACAGTTTCAGCAGTTTTATATATTAGTTATTATAAGTTATTGTTTACTTTTTGTGCGTAACCAAATAAGTTATTATTGTTGGCACTTACTGTTTCCTCTGGCCTCATGTCTCTGACAGCAGCACTGTATTATACCAATGATGTCAAATCTGTCGGCATTAAACCCCATCTGCTGCTCTTTGGCATGAAGTGCAATAAAATGAAGGGAAGCAAAGTGAATTGAGGTCTTTAACTATTTATTGTTATAGGCACTTCCTCATGCCTATTTCTCTGGCCTTCTTTTTTTCCCAGCTGTTAGGAGCTCCTACATTTTCTTTGTGCATTGCATTGTGCTACAAAAGTATACATTAACAACATATATATACACACACACAAGACTTTATTACGGACTCATGGTCCAATAAAATGACAGCACAACACACACAACACTTACATGTAATACATAAATAATCCTAGAGGCATAATACAATTTCATAATATAAAATATCAAAATATACAGTACAGGCCAAAAGTTTGGACACACCTTCTCATTCAATGCGTTTCCTTTTTATTTTCATGACTATTTACATTGTAGATTCTCACTGAAGGCATCAAAACTATGAATGAACACATATGGAATTATGTTTAACAAAAAAGTGTGAAATAACTGAAAACATGTCTTATATTTTAGATTCTTCAAAGTAGCCACCCTTTGCTTTTTTATTAATAAGGGAAATAATTCCACTAATTAACCCTGACAAAGCACACCTGTGAAGTGAAAACGATTTCAGGTGACTACCTCATGAAGCTCATTGAGAGAACACCAAGGGTTTGCAGCGCTATCAAAAAAAGCAAAGGGTGGCTACTTTGAGGAATCTAAAATATAAGACATGTTTTCAGTTATTTCACACTTTTTTGTTAAGTACATAATTCCATATGTGTTCATTCATAGTTTTGATGCCTTCAGTGAGAATCTACAATGTAAATAGTCATGAAAATAAAGAAACACATTGAATGAGGAGGTGTGTCCAAACTTTTGGCCTGTACTGTATTTAAATACATCATCTATACTCTTAAAACGAGGCTTTTGTGCTAGTGTCTCCATATCTGAGACTGACAACGTACACTACTGAATCAGATATCTAATATATAATCTCATTGTTAGATGCATGTAAGTCGGCGGATACATTCATACACAAGATTTCTTACTACAGCTTGAAGTGTATTTACTTGTGCAGACACAAACATGTCACAACCCAAGACATGTTTTAAAAAAATTAAAATTTGGTCTGCAAACTGGCTGTTTTGCGTAAACTTAATGTTGTCACTTTTCCAATGTGAACACAATACATAATCAGAACCTGCTTAAAATGAGTGTGTGGTCTGGATTAGGGACAGAGTTACTAACACTAGCAATTACTAAATCTAACCAGTTGAAATGTCTGCTGTCGAATGTCTCAAGCAAAGACGTACTATGATATTCACATTTTGCTCAACAACAAAATCACCACACATTCATCACACATCTACTGGCATTGATTTAGTTTTCTATTTTATTTTCTCGTCAATTGGAAAACACTGTGGAGAAAAACTGCAACACTGACGTCAAACCCCACCTCTCTGTGGTGCATGTGTGTGTGTATGTATGTGTGTGTTTGGTTCAATCAGGCCTTAAGACCAGTAGAAAGGTCACTTTTGAAATGCCAGCAGCAATGGCAGCCTGTCTTTCTGTCTGATGTTTTCATGTGTCTATAGAGCATCTTGCTGTCTGTCTGTTTGCTGTGTAAAATGATTGACAATCAATGACACTATAAATCATTTTATACCTTAAACCCAGATGTATAATATAGGGATATTGTTGTTATTAATTACAGAGCCATCCATCCATTGGATTACATAAAGAAGTGTATGTAACAAAACCAGTGTGATTATTTTTGATATGTCAGCAGCATGGCCTTAGGGATGGCAATGTCAGAATGTTAGTCGGTCCACCATATGGTCCCGACTAAAATAGCCCAACAACTATTGAATGGATTTCCATTCAATTTGGTACACATATTAATGTGATTTTATCACTCTATAACACCTTCTAACACTACTCCTTTGTTCCAAACTGACAAGAGTCACTATTTTGGGCACTAGAGGTCTTTGTCACATAGGTTGGTTTAGGTATTAGTGTTTCAACTAATTTAAACGTAGGACAGTCTTGAAACTAAGAGGGTGAACATAGCAAAACATTACACTTGCTAAACATCAGCATGCTCGCATTAGCACCGTGAGCATATTAGCATGCTAACATTAGCATTTAGCCCAAAGCACTGCTGACACTGTGCATACTGCACAGAGCTGCTTTAGCATGGCTGTAATCTTGTTGATATAGATCCTACAGCTTCCTAAAAATGAATCTTTCTACATCTGTGTAATATGTAGGGCTGTCAAAATAACTTTTCGTGTAACTTTTCCTCTGCTACTAATCCCGACAGAACAACACGGTAAAGTTCAGCCTGCGTGCACGGTTTTTCAGCCTGACATTGTTTAAATAGAGCAGCTAATATTGGTAGAGAAAGCAATAAGTTAGAAGACTGCTGAGCATGTCTGTTGGGCATGTGTGTGTGTGTGTGCGCGTGTGTGTGTGTATGTGCGTGTGTGAGGAGAGAAACTTGAGTGTAAATGACAGCAAAATGCAATACAGACTCTTCAACTGAGCTGAAACAGAGTTAAAAATTCTGGTCCAGGCCTTGTCCCACATTGCCAGACCTATCTCCACAGCGCTGTGGAGTCGGCTCAGGCTAGCCTACACCACACTTACATTCTGGGATAGGAAAAAAATAAATGTTCTAGATTGTTTGCATATCGCCTGCAGTGGCGCTATATAAGCTCCGGACACAGCAACAGTGGCTCTGCAAAATGGTCTCGGGGAAAAAAATTGTTTTGGTGAAACATTTGCACCCCACAAAAGAAAACGCCACATACAGTATTAATGAAGGTAACTATTCACCCAATACAGTAACGTGAGCTATTTAAATTAGCTGGATACATGGTTAAACCTCATTTCCTCTGACCAGTGTATCGCTGTGTGTACTTCGTCCACAGCAATTCCACCAATCGGTCCCAGAATGTCCCAGTTAGAGAGTAAATGGCTTAAACATATTCATTGTAAATCTTTACAATCATTTCCCAAAAGAACCAAGTGGGCCTGCCTTGTTCTTCAAAACTTGACATTTTCAGCGTGTAGCTTGCTAGCTCGGAGTTTGTTGTTGTTTCCCGTACCGAAGGAATTTTGAGAAAAGGCAACACACAGAGAGCAGAAAGTGAGGGGCAAAGCCTGATGTCAGCCGGAAGCCAGATGTCAGGCTTTATCCTGGAAATATACTTCCGTTGATCCAGACTAGTCCAGCATTGATTCACTCATCTACCAAAATCAATTGAATTTATTTTTTTTTAATCTTTGAAAATGCTTCTTACAAGAACTATTGATAGGCTTTATGTTCATTTAGAATAACTAATCCATAGCGAAATTAATTAGATAATTATTATTTTTTTTATTTGTTTGACAGCCCTATTAACAGGGAATCCCTTTGGGCTACATAGCTTAATTCATATTGTAGCCTACACCCGGCATTTTCATAACACTCGAAACATATTAAAACATTCACATATAAGAACATATTAAAATCGCATAGGCCGTATGTCAAATACATTTAATATATATGTTCACTTGAGCAGAAAACGTGGCCTTTATATTTGTATATTTTCACGTTTGTCAAGATGTTTGAGTTGAGACTGATTGCCCACTTATGCCCTGTACCCCCTCGCATCCTCTCTAGCTGCGTAGAGCTCCGCCTCAGATGCTGCTGCTGTTTATCTGATAACCGCCATACAAGAGCTGCGTCTCCTTAAAGCGACACACCGGTTTAATGAATTAGACTACCGGAGAGAGGAGGAGGAGGGACACGCCGAGGATGCAGATGAAGAGGGGGAAGAGCATCCGACGGTCGCCACCGTCATCTCCCTGCAGGACGCCGCGTGTCGCCGCTTCATTTCACCACCTTGAGGTTATGATGCCGGCTTTCATCTGACCCCTGCATGCCGGCAGAAAAACCTCCAAGACCCCCCCCTCCTCCCTCCTCTGTTCTCCATTCTGCGATGAACTGACTGTCAATGCGTCACACGTTCTTCCTGCGTCGTTTCTTCCGCGAACGCGTCGCAACCTTCTTGCCTCATATTTTGGCTATGCAATAGGCTGCAAAAACGCGGCCTCCCGCTCTTCACTCCACTCTGTAGCCTTCAGGTCCTCAGTTTCAAGCGTCAATAAATCCGAGGTTTGCGCGTCCTTGATCGCCTGTCCGGCCTTCTGCATTTTCTGCGTTCCTCTCCGCCGTCCATGCGTCGCCGCTGCCGCGCCACCGCATCTGGCCCTCATCCCCACATGGACTCTGAAATCTACGTGAAGCGCCCTCGCTTTGCCGCTGATGCGGTGCGCCTGGGGGCTGGCTGTCTCTTCGTCCTGGCCGGCCAGTGATCCTCTGGTCCGGGTGGGGGGGCTTGTGTCCGCAGAGAGGCAGGATGGTGCGGATCGCCAGCGCGCTGGGGCTCGTCATGTTCAGCGTGGCGCTGCTCATCCTGTCGCTCATCAGCTACGTGTCCATCAAGAAGGATTTTCTGCTCAGCACCCCCAGATACGGACCTAATGGAGGACCCAGGATGTCCATGTTCCACGCTGGGTTTCGGTGAGTCCAGGCCTGGCTGTAGAGCTGTTGACGTAGGCTATATGCTGACTGTTGGTTTGCATCAAATCAGCTGAGTGTTTGGATTTATTTTTAGTTATTTCAGGTGTATACATGCTGACAACGTAGAAAAACGGCTGAATGTTGATATGCTACAGTATGTACCTTCTAAAGTGCCAATTGTTGGTTGTCTTAAATCCTCATACTGTAAATGATTTATTGCTGTTTACTGTTTTTTTTGTTTTTTTTTAATAGTTTTCCAGTTGAACACCTCTCAGTTTGTGCTGGTAGGGTCTAGCAGTCTAATCATAAAAAATACATAAACATTGTCAACTCAAAAGGTGTAGCACTGTGAAGGCCTCTGTGCTGTCTGAGGCCTGACAGCTCACAGACTGCTCTGCTGTGCTTTCATGCAGCATTTGTCATTCTCTGTCGTTTGGGTAATCACTGTGAGATTAGGTTTTTAGTTTCTTAGACCATACTGTATTCAAATGTGCATTCTTGTCATTTATTCACTATAGGGCCAAACATATGTGGACACCCTTATTCACATAATTTAGGGTACTTTTGGTCGGGGGCTGTTTCATGGTTTAAACTAGGCCCCACAGTTCCAATTAAGGAAATAAAATGAAAGAACCAAGCAGGCAGGCCTTATTGCACAATGCAAATTTTCTACAAAAGTTGCCATATTCAGCCAGTTGCTTGCTAGCTCGAAGTTTGTTGCCGTTTCCCGAAGAGAACAGAGTTTGAGACAGCAACACACAGAGAGCAGAAGGTAAGGGACTTCTGTTGATCCAGACTACTGCTGCTACTACTACTACATGTAGGCTTAACTGTACTACAATCAATCCACTCCTACCATAGAGAGCCGAAGTCCCACCCTTCTACTTCCGGTCCATGGGACCTTAATTCGGAAAAAATATGAACGAGAGTCAATAGAGAGATAATAATTTTTTTTTTTGATCCCGTTTGAATTGAGCCATGGATTACAAATATGATGTTTGTCAATTTAAAACATTATTTTTCAACCGAAGAAAGTTTCAGTTTGTTGTTAAACCTTTGAAGTATAAGACTGTGAAAATACGTAATTAGAAAGACTACACACTTCATGGATGACGTCACGCTGAAGCTACGATGTCCGTGTGTATCGTACCGGGGATGTAACGTTACTCAAATGAGCACAGAGGATCTCACTTGTTCTTTTGCTTCTCTGCTGAAAACACTTCACTGGATACAACACAGCAGTTATAACGTTACATGTGTTGTTTAACAGAGCTAAGCTAACTAGCTAGCGAGCAAGCCGAGCATCAAGCTAGGTGAGGTAGATTGTGTGAGACGGGAGATGTAGTTCACTGAGCGGTTTCACACAAAACTAAGTGGTACTATGACAAACCTACGGCTAACTTAGACTTTCTTCGGTTGAAAAATTATCTTTTAAATTGACGAACATCATATTTGTAATCCATGGCTCAATTCAAACGGGATCAAAAAATAATTTGCCTCTCCCCGTTCACTACCGTTCATATTTTTCCGGAGTTAAGGTCCCATGTGGTCCACCAGAAGGGGCGGGACTTCGGCTCTCTATTGCTACTACTATTTCCCACTATGGCTACTTCTACCACTACTGTTACTCCTAGAATTCTTACTCCTACTACTACAGTGCAACTATTGCTATGGTTACTGCTATAAATGTTGGTATCACTTCTACTACTAGCAGCTATAGGCTACGTATATTTACATGTAGGCTGAATGTATTTAGCAACTGCCTGGATTCAGAGCCACTTACTTCTTTATGATTAAAAAGTCATCAGATAAGGTGAAAGTTGGTGGGAATCTAACAAGAAAAGAGTACACATCTGGTTTACATTTTCTAACAGACAGCATTTTAATACATTTTATAATAAATATAAAGTAGAATCACTTATTAGGCAGCCTACAGCCTATGTCTCATGTCAATGGCGGATGACACTGATTTGCTGATTTGTTTTTAAATGAGGAGACAGCTTTGCCCTAATGAACTGGTCTGAATGTAGTACATCTCAGTGTGTTTTCTCATTCAGTGTAAGAGTGTATCAGCCTGAAGGAAAACAGGGCATCTGTCACTTAATCCTACAGCTGTAAACTAGATCACCTCGTTCCCTCACAGCTCTTACAGTATGTCTCTTCTTAAGTCCATTTACTGCCATGTTTCCATTACTTTTATGCACAATATGAAGTGATGAAAAGATTAAAGGAATACAAATTTAAATTGGATAATTATTTTTTAAATAAATTATATTAACTGTAAGTGTGGCACTTTATGGTATGTAGATGGTCAGATTATCAGCCTGTGTGTGTGTGTGTGTGTGTGTGTGTGTATGTGTGCGTGCGTGCACATCTGGCTTTCCTGCATCTGATTCCTGTTCAAACAGGATGTCTGTAGACACCAGAAGGGCTCTCTGATACTTTTTGAATAGATGTCAGTAGGGCCGCTGCAGTACGGCTCCATGGAAAATCATTCTGTAAATCTTTGTTGTCTAACATGTTCGGTCAGTTCGGAGTGTGACGCTAAAATGGCCTCGTTCTGATGAAGGTTCTGGAGGCCAGTGAGCCGTCCTTGGATCTGATTTACAGCATGAGAGCCACATTAATTTTCCACTCGGCTGTAATCATTTTCCTCCTCGGTCGCCGTCACCATGGGCCAAGGTTAAACTCAGAGTGAGTTACATGTGAAGGACGGCAGCTTTTCGAAGACAAAACACTAGTGGACAAATCTATACTATATAAGTTTCCTGCTGTGTTGTTGTGGACTGAGAGTGTATGATCAGGAACATGGTGACATTTTAGTTTTTGCTGTCTGTCTTTGAAAAACAATTGGCCAGAATACAATGAAAAAGAGTATATTTCAAATTCTCTTGGTGAACCTCGACCTGTCCTCTATCACCACCATCAGACCCAAATTTATACTGGTCTCTAATGGTCGAATTTCCACGAAATTTACTGAACACTTTGAATCCAGGTTTGGGTAAGCTTACATGAACATATCTCGGTTTTGGGCAGGCGCAAAGCAGTGTTCCGAGTATGTTATCATTAAATGACAGAAACGGGGCGCCCTGGTAGCACAACTGGTTGAGCGTGCGGCACGGGTTTGAGTCTGTCCCAAGGCCCTTTGCTGCATGTCATCTCACTCCTCTCTCCTCCCTTTCCTTTCTTCAGCTGTCCTATGAAATAAAGGACAAAAAGGCCAAAATAACAATAATTTACAGAAACATTGCATGCAACATATTCCTTCTCTTCCCCTCTCTCTGTCACTCTCTCATTCTCATCCTCACACTCGCACACACACAGATACACACACACTCGCAGCTTTATCATCATTAGAGTGTCAAGGCTTCACCTACGAGTTTTTCCCCTATGTGTTTTCTGTAGCTTTTGTTTACACAGCTGCCGTCAGAAAGAAGAGGCTACCACTGACGATATGACCAACTTAATCATAGAGGAGAGAGAGCTCATGTCTTTAATGGTTACTTGTTTTGCTGCTATTCAGCAATGAAGAACATCGGAGCAATTCATCTGTTTATTCAGCCTTAATCAACAATGTTTCATTTACGGGATTGCTCCAGTGCCGCCGGAGGTTCCACCAAATGTCCCTCAGCTTCTGCTTTCTAAACTTTGGTCGATTCGGGAAACATCCTCCGAGGTAGAACCGACAATCAAATTATATTTATCTTTTTTTTTTTTGAGTAAAATTCTCATCACACTCGACAGCCATTTTAATTCCAGAGCTCGCCTCCCTACATGCACGTTCCACCAAAACAAGTTCCTTCCTAAGGCTATTTTGCAGAGGCACCATACATGATTGTGATTGGTTTAAAGAAATGCCAATAAACCAGAGCACATTTTTCTCTTATCCCAGAATGTTGTGTGGACTCGCCACAGGACTAATACACCTAGATCTCCCCACTACTGTGATCGGGGGAGAAAGAGAGCACTCTGGACAGCTCCCTAGCTGTAGCTGCTCCCAGCAGCAGGATCAGCACCTTGGAGAGCGTGGCGGCGCTCAGTCCTAGTCTCTGGCCTTGTCTCAGCCCTGCGATTGTGCTATAATAATAATAATAATAATAACTTATTTATATAGCGCCTTTCATGAAACCCAAGGACACTTTACAGAATTACAGTGGCTATACTAAGGGAGGTTGTAGGCTGTGGTAAACAAGTGGTGTTTCAGATTTTTTTTTTTTTATGTCTAGGGATGTAGCATTTCAAATATCTGCGGAGAGGGTGTTCCAGAGGGATGGGGCTGCAACACTGAAGGCTCTGTCTCCAAAGGTACAGAGTCTGATATGGGGAATGAAGAGCAGGCCAGCGTCTGAGGACCGCAGGTTTTCGGGGTGGGGTGTATGGATGGAGAAGGTGAAGAGGTACAGTGGGGCCAGGGCATGGAGGGATTTGTAGGTGAGAAGGAGGATTTTATATTTGATGCAGGACATAATTGGGAGCCAGTGATGGTAGATGAGGGTTGGGGTGATGTGCTGCCAGGTCTTGGTGTGGGTGAGGACCCTGGCGGCAGAGTTTTGGACTTCCGGACTTTGGATTTCCAGAGCCTGTCTAGGGTTTTGCTGGGGACCTCAGACAGAACTCCATTGCAGTAGTCCAAATGGGAGGTAATGAATGCATGTATGAGGGTTTCTGCCACGGAGTCAGAGAGTGATGGTGGGATTCTGTTGTTAAGATGAAAAAAGGCGGATTTGGTGATAGATTTGATGTGACTATGGAAAGAGAGGGTGGAGTCTAGGATTACACCAAGGTTGCAGACCTCAGAGGATGGGCAGATGACGCACCCGTCAACATCCAGGATAAGATCTCCAACCTTCTGGAGCAGTGCCTTGGGGGCCACAACCAAGAGCTCTGTTTTATTGCTGTTCAGTTTGAGTAGGTTGGTTGACATCCAGGCTTTGATGCCATGCAGACAGTTGACCATGGACAGGGGGGGAAGCTGAGTGGATGGTTTGGTCCTGATATAGAGCTGTGTATCATCGGCGTAGGAGTGGAAACTGAGACCATGTCGCCGTATAATTTGACCAAGGGGGAGCATGTAGATGGTGAAGAGGACGGGTCCTTGAGGCACGCCTTGGTTGACCGGAGCTGGGTCGGCGCGGGAGTTGCTATTGGTGACAAATTGCTTCCTGTGTGAGAGGTAAGACTGAAACAAGGAGAGAGCTGTGCCAGTGATACCAAAGTAATGGTATAGGCGGTTGAGGAAAATGGTATGCTCCATATATGTATGTATGCTGATGTGTCCAGAATCAGCAGTGGTGAGTAGATAATTTGTGATTTTGATGAGGGTGGTCTCTGTACTATGATCAGGTCTGAATCCTGACTGAAGGGGTTCATAGAGCTCATGGTTGGACATACTGTATGCTGATGGACTTGAGCGGCAACTGCTTTTCCAGGATTTTACTTAGGAATAGAAGGTTGGAGATCGGCCGGTAGTTGTTTGCATCCTCCGGATCTGAACCTGGTTTCCTGAGGATAGGGGTGACTGAGGCAGTTTTGAAGTAGGTGAGAGCTACACCAGATTCCAAGGAGCAGTTGATGACATCAACCATGATGGGACACAGGACAGGCAGCTATGCTTTGACCAGGGCTGAAGGCATTGGATCCAGGGAGCAGGTGGAAGCCTTTGCTTTTGTGGCCGGAGTCATCGGAGTGCGTAGCTGGTGGGTAGCTCACCTGGTGGAGCGTATACGCCCCATGTACAGAGGCTCGGTCCTCGCTGATGCGGCTGCGGGTTTGGATCTTAGAAAAAAGAAAAGAAACCCTGATCACTAGTGATCATTACTCACAGGTGTGGTTTGGGCGTAACGTGCAATAAACCAATCAGAGCGTTATCTCACATTCCCTTTAAAAGCAGGCACGCTTGTTCCATGGCGGATTGCTATTATAATGGAGGATTTGCTAGGCTTAATACATCCATGGGCGCACGCCAGGGGTGGTTCACAGCCGAGGAGACCGACGTTTGCTGCTGATTTTTCTTTTTGACAAAATGTAAATAAAGAAATATACTTTCCGATCGATGTTTTGGGCTTACTCTCCCTGAATCACGAGGTTATGAATGCATGGTGATATTTTTGCAATGTAGTCCAACATTAGACCGGGATTACCTCACTATAGACGATGCAGCTGTTCTGTCTCTTCTCTCCCGTGCTGCTGCTGGGGCATTTGGGTTAAGTGGCATCGGCACATGCAGTTCAACATCACATCTCCTTAAGTCCTCTAATATTTGCTCATTTATGTCATCAACACATCCATGATTCATGGAAATGTTGTGTAAAACAAGGTCATATTTGTCCTTGTATTTATGTATGGTTTGTAAAAATGGGAACTGCTGGGTCCGTGAGATGAGAGAAGCAAAGTGTATGCGCGGTGTGCACACTATACATTATGGCCAAGCATGCGCCCTTAAAATAGCATCTGAATAACGCGCCACTGACTTTAGACCAGGTTTTTCCTGGTCAGTGGCGGAATTGTTTTCTGAAAGTGCAAAATAGCACCAGGGAACATTTGTGCCGGAACATGCCTCCTCTTTTTGCTGAACCGCCCCCGGGAGCACAAGTTCATTCCCTAATTTACCGACGTGAGTCTTTGGAGGGAAAAGTCCGCTGTACGTCGGGTGCAAAATAGGAATGATACATGCGTCGGTGTACAAAGGCAATTGCGCTAGGTGCAAGATAGGGCCCTAAGAGTCTACAGCAACACTAGTAGCTAGGTGAGGCTGCACTTAGGCACAGTGGTGCATTGTCATAAATGCTAACGCCAGCATGATAACATGCAAACATAAGTAGAGAATGAAAAACAACTCCGCCACTATAAAACATTATGAAATTTGGTTCTGGTAATTTACTTTCACATTTTATTGTGAATGGATTCACTTTTTCCAGTGCGACCAAAAATGTCTTGTACAGTTCTGTGCCCGTTTGGGGAAATATTTTCGACAGCACTTTGCAATTGTTGCAAAAGGTGCCATACAACTCAAATGATCACCATTAGAGCTGTATATTATCACAATTATAAGTGTTTTATTGTTACAATAATGTAATATCAAGTAAGTATTTGAAATGCACTTAACCTCTGCATGCCAGGCCTTTATATAGTCTACTTAAGGTATTCCTTTCTGTCAGTTACATGTCATTTTAACACTGGTGATGATTAAGATAAGAGTGAGTTTATTTTTTTGTTTACATTCCTCCTGCAGCGAGAGGCCGCCTCGTAAACCTGACCTGAGGTGAATACAGAGTGCTGAAGTTTGAATTCAAAACACAAGGATGTACTCTGTCTTTCCTTTTCCTTTATTATAATATTCATATTTTTCTTTTGAAGAATGATATTCTATCTATCTATCTATCTATGCATCTATCTATGCATCTATCTCTCTATGGTCTGACACTGAGCATTGAACTGTTTGTGTCTCTAACCAGACACAAAGCAACAAGTCTATGACCCTGACTTTTCTCTGAAGCCTTTTAGATGGTGTGGTGTTGGATTTGAAACAGCATGAAATAAAGAATTTAGAGGAATACTATGAGTAAACTATTATTATTAAATATATTTCCAAAGTTTACTCAGATCTCATTTTGTGGAGTTTAGCCAGTATTTTTCACAACAGAATAGTGTGTCACATAATCTCATTATTCTCTTAGAAACGTGCAGTTAATGTAGAAGTTTGTAGTTATCTTTGACACAAGTTTGTTATTTCATTCAACATTCTATTCCTTGACACTAAAATTAATCATATACCTATTTGGGAATTAGTAACAAAATAGTACCTAGCCCCCAAATCTTAATCTTAGTTATTATCTTATGTACAGAAGATAATAACTTGCAAACATACAGTATAAAGGCTAATATATACGTAAAATATTTTGGAAATCCAGACTGAATTGAAAAGTTTTGAGACAGAGTGAGACCATTCCCAACTGCAATGTGCTCATCTTTAGTATTTCCATTGTATTCTGCGGGACACATTTTAATCAGTAGCTATATCATGCTGATCCTGATTCAGCGCTGCACCTCTCTGGCTGAGCCTTACTGGCTTCAAAGATGGCGGGTGCTGCAAACAACAAAATAAAGCTGCTGGAGGTCAGACTGCCATCAGATCCAGGTCAAACAGTATTTACACATACGTCTTATGGTTGGTCTTAGACTGGCAAAGAGGTGGGGTTTGCCATGCAGGACAGTATAAGTTACAGAATGTTTACACTTGCTTCCTTGGTGAAAAATACCTCTGCCACTGTCTGAACTGTCCTGATGCAGTAAATTCCACCAACCTCATTCTTCATGCAAGATGAACCAAATTTACTTGCAAATACTATTTGACCAGTTGTGTCTGCCATAGCAGAGTCTTGACCTTAAACCTTGACATTTTGATGTTTAGTCAAAGGCAGAAGATTAGTGAAGCTAGTTCTCTGTTTAAACCAACATTGTGGAAAATCCTCTTTGTCTGTCTTTCTCAGAGTCAGATGAGACGATCGGTTTCATCTTTGTGCATCCAATACAAGGAGAGGTAATGGGTTTTGTCTACAGCTACCACAAAAATGTGAGGCGAAAACTGCTAGCCTAATTTCATCAACAGAGATAAACCTAGACCTACAGACAAGTCCAATGCTATCAGATTACAATGTTGTATCTTGTTAGATACCGTGCTAATTTCACATTTTCCCCTGCAGAGTTCTAGGTAGCTTTGTTCCTGGACGGACATCACATGGAACTTGGACATTTCAGACACTCAGGAGTTAAAATACATAATGAGAAACGATGAAAATACAACCTCACCATGTGTTAGGCAATCTTCTTAGTCCTTTCTAAGGTGTTTTCTCTTTCAACTTCAAGTCCTTCAAACCATACAATGATATAGGCCATTTTATTCCTACCCTCTAGTACGACCCACAGGAGCGTTTCATAAATTAGCACCCCTAGCGGTGGCAGGAAATAGGACCTTTTATCTTAACCAGAGAACGTAACGATTGCAGTGTTAAACACATCGTTAACGTTGTGAAGCGTTTGCAGTTTGTTTAGGTTTAGGCACAAAAACTACTTGGTTATGTTTAGGCACCAACACTAATTAGTTAAGTTAAGAAAAAGATTGTGGTTTGGGATGAAATCAGACGCTACTTTACTTTCAGTTATGCACATGACGCGAACGTGACTTAGCTCCGTTTGTTCCGTAAAGTTAAACAAAAACTCACAGTTTATTTTTATTTTCAAACGGGACTCAAACCACAGTCTCCTGGGTGAAAATCCTGTATTTGTTTGACTCATCCACCACCCCAACTTACGTCCTTATGTGTAAATTTGCCTGTTTTATAATTTGTCACCATACTTCCTGCTTTGATTTTGTCATCACTAGAGGGCGGCGTCAATATAAACGTAAATATGGGTCGTAATTGCTGCTTAAACGAACAACTTATGTCCCCTTTTCAGGGGAGGCCAGCCTCGTTACTTTACAGCAGGCTGTAACAAAGAGACAAACAAAAATGACCTCAACTAGATCTCTTCCATTATCACCTATAAAGCAGTGCTCCACTTGGGGGAGAGGAAGAGGTCCTTGGCCATTTTTTATTTGACATGCTCCACACTAATGTTGGAATTAATTGTGTGTTTTTGTTGCTTTACACCTGATTTATTCTTTTTCCCACCTTGAAATTCACCAAGAAGATTTTCTACCATCCAGTGTGTAAATTTTTTTAAACAACGATATACAACACTGAGTGTCTGAAATTACCAGGACGTCATGTGTGGTATGGTCGTCCTCTGGCTACATAACCAGCTAGCCACCACGTTAGCTACACAATCCATTGGCTGATGTTAGATTTGTTAGATTTTCTGTCAGTTTGTTGGGTAACAAGCTAGTCACCAATCTGGCTGGGATTTGTTGACAGTGGAGTTAAGACAGAGGTCAAACCTGTAACTGCCACTATGAGGAGATAACATGCTGTGTGTGCAGGCTAGCAGTTTCTTCTGCTTCCCCTTTTTGTGCTAAGCTAGGCAAAACACATCCTGGATCGTTCTCTGTACCAGGTGCACAGAGACTCTGGTTAAGACATAGAGTGTTGCGTTTACAGGAAACATGGACTGAATGCTGTTGTGACCTAAGGAGGAAGTCATTCTACCAGGAGACAGCACCATGGACAAGAAATAATCAAATACATGAAAAATGTCAAGGTTTCCATGCAAAGATCACACATAGAAAAGCTTGAAAAGTAAATGAATACATTGTTAATCTCTTGGTTAAGTCTTGATTTTAATATACTCATTTGTAGCATTGGACGAGTTGAGGCTTCTTGGATTGCAAAAAAAATGTTCATCTTATAAAGCATGTTCACTGCATGTTCAGTCCTAAAATAAAAAAATAAAAAATAAAATTTACCAACAAAGTGGCATCATTAAATTTCTCATGCCGTTTAAAGTGTCTTGAAATGTGGTAAACAAGGCATCATTTCAAGATGTGGATGGTTGTTTTAAAACTGTCTTGAAAGTGAAGGATGTACATGAAACCAAATTTGGTTGAAAGGCAAATATTTCACTCCACGTGAAAACCTTTCTAAGATGGACATCATTTCTGCAACAGTTTGGCCGTAATGCTCATTTTCCCACAGTACGCTGGATTGATATTATTCTAGATTAGAGTAATGAAAGAGGCTGAAAGTCAGTTTACACTGAGCTGATAGTGTAAATGAACACTGCAGCTGGTTTCATGAAGGAACAAAACCTTATCTATTTGCTAAATGGCTCAACACTTGCATATTTCAATCAGCTTCTTTTGGAGGCATTTTAGCTTTGTGAAGAGGGTGGTACTGAAAAAGTTTTTGGACATTATTTCTACAATATCAAGAAACACAAGCAGTCAGGGGATCTCACTTTAATTTTCAATGTATTTCCACACCAAGTTTAAATTTATGTACAAGATATTTACATGAACAAAACTAATCAAGTAGTTATTAAATATGTGTTTCTCTGTTGCTTCTTGCAAACCAAAGAAGCATTTTAATGCAATAGAAAATGTTTAGTTGTCTTTTGATTAAATTAATTTAATACTTTCGTTAATTTTTTTGTTAAGAAACATGAAAAAAATAGCATCATAGCTGCTGCCTTGATGCACGACCAGAAAACTAGATACAACACGGAAAAGTGTACTATCTTATCACAGATTTTCAGTAAATTTGCAAAATCTATGTATGCATATTTTCAGCATTTTATGTATCTAACTCCAAAAAAAGTGTTTTCAATAATCTTGCTAAGGTGTTAGCTTGTTTACAACCTGACTCTTTGTGTTTCTTGGCCTGTCAGACAAATGATCCTTCAATGGTTTGCAATGCAGGTGAATGAGGATGTTTTGCATTATCTATAAACCTTTTTTTAAAGAGCTAAAATGCTCCTCAAAAGATTTTGAATTGCAAGTGAATGAAGCCAACCTCCTCTTAACTCAGGAAGAGTGGGTTAACCTCTGTGTCTTTATCTCCTCCTCTTGCTCCTCCTCGTCTGTCTAGCTCTCAGCTGGCGTTGAAGTATCTGGATCCAGCTTTCACTCCTCTGACCAATGCGCTCAGCGAGGACATGCAGAACTCCTCTAAATGGACCTACAACAGCTCTGCTTTTCTACAGCTGAAGTAGGTTACACACAGTCTCTCTCTTTATGTGGTGTTTTTTGGCCGTCTTGAAAGCACAGCATGATTTTAGTGCTTACAGAAGTAAGCACCAGTAGTAATGTTTCATTTAATTTGAATCCAGCATCATTTAGTTTTTTACAATATAAATTAAAGTTTAACTTGGAAACTCAAAGCACTATCAAGTCAGTCAAGACAACTCAAATTGAAGTCTCAAGTCTTGTCAGGTCGTGTCATGTCAATAATCCCGTCTCTAAAATGTATTTAACCCATCAGTCAAGTCGGAAGTCCCTTAGGCCATGTCCAAGTCAAGTTTCAAGTCATTTCAAGTCCATATCCAAGACAGCCTGTTGCTGTCTTATATATTGGTTCATTGTTGCGGGTCAAAACTTAAAGGGGTGATAGAATGATTATATAGGGTATTTTACACTGTTCCTTAAGGTCTCCTAATAGGGTACGTAACATTGGTTGGGCTGAAAATTGCCCGAATGCTATTTTATTAGGCCCTTAACTACCTTGTGAATATGGCTCTATTTGGAACAAGAGCTTTTATTCCAAATATGGTATGCTCATTAATATTCCGAATGAGCTACGTGCTGATTGGTTTGAGCAAACTACATAGAAACACATGGGAGACTCTCATATTTCAGACACTGCAAAGTTATACATTGTTTATCGGGCCATTACAAAAATTCACTTCTGAAACTTTTTTATGCAAGAAATCAACTATGTAAAGCTCAAATATGGGCCGCTTTACGAAAATGGATGGCTAATTGCAAATTTTGTCCGACTGTGTGTCGGAGTTCAGCGCCGGTGCTGCCTGTGTTGCTGCCTCGCCGCCTGGCCTGCCTTCCTTCACAGACCCCGGCCTGCTATGAGGTACTTGGAGCTCCGTCAAGACTGGCAGCCCACTGCACTGCAAATCACCGTCTCTTGGGCTAATGACAACCAAATGCCCCTGCCCTGACAGAGCTCCAGGGCCTGCAACTCCCCTCTTCCTGCTAGCTAAATGCCCGTTGTATGTGAGTGAGAGCGCGGTCAGTGAGCTTGTTACGCCAGCAATCTCTTACCACAGGTTTCAGTTAATTTTTTTATGTGTGTAATTATAATGTGTTGAGTTATTTAAACAAACGATTGGGGAAATAAACGCCGCTTGTCCGCGAGTCCCATTGATAGAGCCTGCGGCTGGATGTAGATTTGTAGCTACAAATCATGGATAGTTAGCTTCATTTTCGGCGTCATTCCGAGTATATTTACAGTTTGAATTTCGTCACGCCACGTAAACAACATCTAACTAAATGTCTTATAAAGTTAACAACGGTGTCCGATTTCAAATTAATGAATATTTGTGAAGAGTAGGGCTTCCGTTAGGTGCAACTGTCCCTTCAATCCTAGCTACCTATGTAGCTACAAATCACGGATAGTTAGCTTCATTTTTGGTCGTAATTCGAGTATATTTACAGTTTGAATTTCGTCACGCCACGTATACAACATCTAACTAAATGTCTTATAAAGTTAACAACGGTGTCCGATTTCAAATTAATGAATATTTGTGAAGAGTAGGGCTTCAGTTAGCTGCAACTGTCCCTTCAATCCTAGCTACCTGTGTAGCTACAAATCACTGATAGTTAGCTTCATTTTTGTTCGTAATTCGAGTATATTTACAGTTTGAATTTCGTCACGTCACGTATACAACATCTAGCTAAATATCTTATAAAGCTAACAACGGTGTCCGATTTCAAGTTAATGAATATTTGTGAATTTCAGAGGAATTCTAAGAGGAGGCTAGCTAGCTCTCATTGATAGAGCTACATCCAGCAGCAGGCTCTATCAATGAGACTCGCGGACAAGCGGCGTTTATTTCCACAATCGTTTGTTTAAGTAACTCAACAACATTATAATTACAAACATTAAAAGATTAACTGAAACCTGTGGTAAGAGATTGCTGGTGTAACAAGCTCGCTGACCGCACTCTCACTCACATACACCGGGCATTTAGCTAGCAGGAAGAAGGGAGTTGCAGGCCCTGGAGCTCTGTCAGGGCAGGGGCATTTGATTGTCATTAGCCCAAGAGACGGTGACTTTGCGCGGGTATGGAGTGCTGTGGGCTGCCAGTTGTGACGGAGCTCCAAGTACCTCACAGCAGGCCGGGCGGCGAGGCAGCCACACAGGCAGCACCGGCGCTTAACTCCGACACACAGTCGGACAAAATTTGCAATTAGCCATCCATTTTCGTAAAGCGGCCCATATTTGAGCTTTACATAGTTGATTTCTCGCATAAAAAAGTTTCAAAAGTGAATTTTGTAATGGAATAGCAGAGATCTGCATGACCTAGCTAGATTCAGAAGACTACCTGATCTCAGGTCAGTTGTGTAGCCTATGTAAATGTTGGGGCGTGACCGTTCTCTTAATACACCCAAGGGCTAACAAAGGTTCCGGTTTTTGAGATTCGCCCGTTTTCAAAATATGAGATTTTCATAGTAAAGGGGTGTCAATGGGATTTTGAGCTTCTATGTATGTCCTATTTACCCACCGAACTTTCGTTATTCAACTATGACAGGGTAAAATCGGTTTTGCATTCTATCACCCCTTTAAGGCTTGAATGTTAAAGGGGGTTTAATCAGGTTTGAAGGGGCCAAACAAACAAAGTAGCAACAATACAAGAGAACAACTGCAACATCAAAAATCTGCTCCTCCATTATCCACATTAATCTGCATTAATCATGTTCAATGCTGAGAATAATATACATTACATCTGGGTCACTGTCATCATAACCATTGTTTCTGATTGGATTGAAGGAAAGAATTTAAATGCACAACTGGTATTAACTGGTTTTACTGTGTTTATAGTTCATCAGATCTGTTCAGTACTGGGATTTCCTTTAATCCACTGTTTAATCCATTGTTAAAGTACATTTTGTTGTGGTCACTGTGTCAACTGTCTTATCCACGGTTGTGACTGTACACTCTAAAAAGTAATAAGGTAAGAGTTTTCATTGGGCATTTTGTGTTTCGTTTACTTCATGGCATTTTTAAGTAGCATGAACGCTGTAACACTACTTAACGTGAACCCAGCAAAATCAAGTTGAGTTGATTAATATTACTGATATTGTTTAGTTAGATAAACTTCCTTTTCTTAGTAAACGTAACTCACTTGTACATGATATTTAACACAATTTAAATGAGTATGGTTAACTTCTAGCAACCTATAATTTAAGTTGCATTAAGTTAATTTTTTAAGTAAAATGAACCTAATCAAACGTGTGAATGAGTCTAGGCTCCATCCTCCGGTAAATCAATGATGCTGCATTAACAGCTATAAAAATGCATATCTATATCCCAAGCACTACTTTTGACAGTTAGATCCTGTCTCATCAATAAGAATTTCATATTATGACAATGGCATTGGGCTGATGGCACATGTAAACTTTCATTGTGCAACCGCTGAGTTAGCTGTACACCTCGGTTTCATCACGACTCTATAGGCGGAGACAAACAAACTTTAGGAGTTTGGTTATAGAAACAGGTAATGAGATAATAACAAGCTCGCTCTACATTATCCCGCTTATTCCACAGCTTATAATATGGCTACTCATAGAGGTTACTCGGTCGGGACGGTTAACTTTACCACTGATGAGCACGACTCTCTGGAGGAAGCCAGGTCACACTGATGAGCCAACAATGGAGCTAACTAATGCTCTGTTAGCTCTTTCCCTTTGAGCTCCGTATGAGCACAAATATTGATTTTTTAAAAATTATTTCATTTGTTTAAAAAACAGGCAGCCCTTCAATAATCGGAACTCCGCAATGATCTGTTATACATGGTAATGGTCTGTTATATAGAAATAGCAGATCGCAGAATGAAGTGATTGACCAATCAAAATCAAGTATTCAACCAAGCCTTACTTTAGCAAGTCTCCTAACCCTAACGGACGACAGACCTGCCCCCACTGCTAAAAAAAATCCTAAAGGAAACACTGCTACTATAACAGGCATCAACATTATAATGGTTTTTATAATTCACATAACATTATTTATGTATATTTACTCAGTGTGACTTCCAAAATACCCTACATGCGAGAATTTATCAGATTTGTTTGTTTGTAATGTGGCCTATTTTTCTCTCTTTTTCACTCTTATTTTTTTCCTTTGTGTGTGATTCATTTTGTGCATTATGTTAATGTTAGCGGCTTTGTTTCCGTGTGGAACTGGTAAACAACTTGAACTTCAACAATCACATCTCTGTGTTTAACGTTAGCTAACAGCAAACGTTTAGCTAACAGCTAATGTTAACTTTAGTTGTAATTACCTCGCGTTAGTGTCTTTTGTGGGAGGGGTTTCTGCAACACACCACGTTATTGCTAAATTAAAGAAGCAAGATGGCGGATACAATGTAGACCACGAGTCGATAAAATTCAAGGCTGAAACATGATAACGTTAGCAAAGGCATACATTAGCTAGCATGTCTGTAGCCTAGTCTTCATTGAATATCAGCTAAATCGGCTTAGCCTACATTGAATCTCTTCGCTTCAGGTGTCTGTTTTCAGTTAACGTTAGCGTTAGGATGTGTTAAACACGGTAACAGCCCCGACTGCCTAGGTAGCTTACAGGACCACCGGGTAGCTAACTTAGCTTTCCATGCATGCAGGTCAGTTAGTACGATTTGCACGTTAGTTAACGTTTACTGCCAAACAGGACCTCTAGAATAATCGGTTTAGCACGAATTCACCAATCATTCAGTAATAATTTGGCTAAAATGGCTTAACTTACCGCTTTAACTAGCATCCTTTCAGTTCTGCAGCGCCGAGGGTATGAAGTTAAGTAAACGTTTTCAAGCAAGCTGCTTATACCTGTTGTACGTGTCCGCCCAGATCAAACAGACACTTCAGACGCATCAGGGGGAAAGTGATGACTACTTGTTTTTTATAACCTTTGTGTCTATACAGTAATCACAGACATAACTACTCACATAGACTGTGTATGTCAACTCACTTTTATAACACTTCATGTACACAATAATCACATAGTAATAACTACTCAAACTTTGGTAGTTGTATTTAAAATATATTGTTGTGTATGTACTGACACATTGTAAGTAAAGGCAAGGTATATTGATACTTCAGACAGACATACAACAGATCAAATAAACTAGTTCACAACTATTTATTATTAAACCTACATGGTGGGTGTAGCACTTATTGCAGTGTACCATGACTTACAATGAGAAGACCTGTAAAATAAGCTTACATTTCTTGATAAGCAACATTACCGAGCAGCCATACCTTTCAGCTCAGTAGTTCTTTCTGCCGTACTATTTTTTTTTATTAATGTTAAAGGGTACCTTTACGCAAAAAGCATCTATTGATGCAGATAGTTGTGGTTATATTTGGTTTAGAGATATTCGGCTCTCAGATATCTGCTGCTAGAAAGTCCGAAAATCCAGATGCAGATATCTCAAATTAGAATTTTCTATCTTCTTTTTTGTAATTTTGGTGAATTGCGTCTTTAACTTTCCAATATATTAATTAACAATGGCTTTGAAACTAAACAGGTAAAATGTAATTAAAATGTGTAAAGAAATTAAGTTACTGTTGTTCAGTATAATATACTCCTATGTTTTGCAGGTTTCCCAAAACATTTTTTCATATTTTTTAATGACTTCCTTTTATTGAAAGAACTGAATGAGGTGCAGTTATTGTTTTCATATATTGGGTTGCTTTAGGTTGGAAGGTGAATGTTATTCTGTCCACCTGGAACAACCTACAGTTCAATCTAACACCATTGCACTGTGAAGGTATTGCTATTATTGTGTCCACCCCCTGTAGATTTCCCTGTACTGAGATAGTGGGTGTTGTGAAAAATTCAAAACGAAATACAACAGAGAGGTTTTAGACAGACTTGTGGATGCTTAAAGGAACACACCGACTTTTTGAGACTTTAGCTTATTCACCAAAACCCCAGAGTTAGATAAGTCCATACATACACTTCTCATCTCTGTGTGATTTGCTCGCAGCACCTGAGAAGCCCCGTGGTGAGGATCAGAGAGTAACAACGGTGCTTTTCAGGTATTGCGCTAATCACTCCACCCAAGTAGCAGTGCTTCGCCTTCTGTGGAGAATAGTTCCTAGTATGTATACATTTAGAAGATGGCTGTCTCATGTGACCTTGTTATTTGTACACGCTGTGACTATACAAATCACAACATGTAAATAGGAAAATGTTGGCGTTATTTTGTCACTTATTGGGAGCAGTAGGCTAGATGGAGCTGGTTACGTCCAGGATCTGTGCTAAGCTAGGCTAGCGGTGGGGGCTGTGATGGAAGTTTTCTATGAAGCATCAGAGTAAACAAATATCAATGATAAAAATGAAAACGAATAAAGACTGTTTGAGATTTTAAACCAAAGTCTGGTCTTTGAGCATTTATTATATTTTGCAAAATATGAGAATACAGATTCAAAGGTACATGCAGTACAACTGAATGAGCATTACTAAACTAAAATCTAAACATCACATCATCATATAGTCAAAACCCTCTCTCAAGCCACCCCTCTAACTTTATCTTTTAGCCTGGTCAGAGTTGAAAATAGGACATCATTAGAAGTCAACCCATCCTTACCTTCCCCTCTGCTCCTGTTCTTTTCATTAGCCTAAACAACCCTTTATCTCAGGAGGCAGTAGGAAACATGGTTTTGTGGCCTTCTCTACTTTGTCAGCTAAAAAGTTAAACAAAATGAGAAGCTAGAGTTTCTTAAACAAAAACCACTAGGCTAAGAGTTCATGGCTGCTGCTGTCCCTCTCTGGCCTTTAAGAGTCTAAGAGGAAGGAACAGCATTTTTGTGGAGGTTTAAAACAATCTTTAAGCAAATGGTTATAATCATTAATCAATAATGGTTAAAATAAAATTTGCCACCACAGGGCATCAGACAGAGTTACAGCACACACGATGATGAGAAGGGTATGTATGGACTTATCTAACTCTGGGAGATACGGTGAATAAGCTAAAGACCAAATAAGTCGGCATGTTCCTTTAAAGTAAGGACGCAGTAAATGTACAAAAATTAATTTTTTGTATTGCAGAAAGGAGATCTCTCAATACATCGACATCCCCCACAACTTCACACTGATAAGAGACTCAGTCCGAATCGGACAGCTGATGCACTACGACTACTCCAGCCACAAGTACGTCTTCTCCATCGGCGAGAACTTCCACTCGCTCCTCCCTGCGGTCTCGCCAATCCTCAACAAGCACTACAATGTTTGTGCCGTGGTCGGCAACAGCGGCATCCTTACTGGCTCGCACTGTGGAGCCCAGATCGAGAAGTTTGACTTTGTCTTCCGCTGCAACTTTGCGCCGACCGAGATCTTTAAGAAGGACGTTGGGCGGCGGACAAACATGACGACCTTTAACCCCAGTATCCTGGAGAAATACTACAACAATTTACTGACTGTGCAGGACAGGAACAACTTCTTCCTGAGCCTAAAGAAGCTTGACGGTGCCATCCTGTGGATCCCGGCGTTTTTCTTCCACACGTCAGCGACAGTGACAAGGACGCTGGTGGACTTCTTCGTAGAACATCGAGGTCAGCTGAAAGTCCAGCTGGCCTGGCCGGGAAACATCATGCAGTATGTCAACAGGTAAGACACGCAGTAACACTGCAGTAGATTTACAACAAAGATCACGTCTCCACCTGGTATTAAATAACCTGTGATCTGTGCCTGGTTAACACTTTTTTAACGGATCTGGTTCTGGTTTTTTTCCCCGTTCAATATCTCCATTGCTGTTTCATTAAATGCTGATGTAATGAGTTTAGAGCCTGGGACCAAGCAAACAGCTACAAGATGAATCGTGACCATAAAACATTTGATTGGGTGCAAAATAACATTTTAAATACGGCAGAAAAGGCAAAGGTACAAGACTATGTACAGAAACGATCATAGACTTCAATGGCAGCAGCTCGCTCTAGCCGTTCACGGCTGCGGTGAACATTTCTATGGTAACAGTGAGTTTTACCAATCAGAGACATTGCTGTTACGCTAAGGATTGTGGGTAGTGTAGTATTCCTCCATAGTACTGCGTATAAAACATGTAGCATGTAACATTTAAACAGACTTCTAGCCTCTAGAGGAGCAGAAACTTTTGTTTCACAACCTCGAAGCTCGTGATCAGTCTTCCTTGGATGGTTTAGACATTATGGCTGATAATCAAAATCCTTATGGAGAAAATGAATGGTATTTTAACTTCCGGAACCATATTATTTACATCTGTTATTAGTAATATTATCTTCATTCTGCCCTCACTGTGATCAGATCTCAATATGAAAATGAGGTAGGCGGAGCTAGCAAACTCTTCTATCAGAGCGTGTCCCAAGTCAAGGTACTTATTGTTCCTTTGTGGCATTTACATATTTTTTTCCTAGTCCAGATAAGATATCTAGGTACAGATACATTTTTTCACATTGTCAACAAATCCCATTAAAAGATCAAAACCAACAGCGTACTTAGCGTAAAGTGTAGTTTTTAGCAAATGTTACTCATGTGCAGGGGTTAAAGTGGAATATGGCAAAAAGGCTTTTGAAACAGATTGCGACGCAGTCAGTCCACTTAAAACACAATGGGGCTACATTCACTTCCAGCTAACTTCACAGAGAACAATGAGCGCAAAACAGCATCACCAATCTATCTAACTCAGCTATAAAACACTGAATTTGCAGCATGTTACCATGGCGTTCACTACCAAGCCTGTTCGTAACCAGTTAGGCTACCGACAACGTGATCTTTACCAGTTCTACTGACTTGACCAGTTTAGATAGTATGCGACTGTCCAGCTATTTTTACAGAAATGTGAACTAGCCACAGACAGTAGCCTTGCGCATGGACTCATGATGGTGTGCTGCTAAGAATGAATAGGGGAAATGCAATGCAAAATGGATATTTGGCGTCACACTGATGTATGAAACTGCCGATAGGATTAATTTACTTATTAATTGAAGGTGCCGGAATGCTGTTCCAGATCTTTCCAGCCCACTTTAACCCCTGCTGGGACTTTTTTCAGCTGTGGATTAACAGTGTGGCTCATTGATTGTTTTAAATAGTTAATACAATGAGTATCTATGGCACAGAGGAATAAGATATTTATTGTTGGGTTTTGGCCTTTTAATCGGATTTGTTGAAAAAATATAGATTTTCATGCCCAACCCTCTTTACAAAAAAAAAAGTTTATTTTAATTACTAGTTGGTGGTTTTTGATAATGATAGCACTGGGTGAAAAATTTCTGGACTTGTTAGTCTGTCCATCTATCACTCTCTATTTGTATGTCTGTGTTTAAAATGCCAAGTATTTATGCCCTGTTTGTAGTACTTAGTGTGGTTGCATTGTATTGAGTGGTGCTCTATATGGCAAAGAGGAGATTTAGTCTCCAAAGCCGGATTATAAAAAAACTATTCAGTGAAAGGTATAGCACAGAGCTGTAACTGTGTGTGTGGAGAGGGATTTAAGTCCGGTGCCTAGTGTTGAAGCAGCAGAATAGGCTACTCGTACAGTAACCTAATCTTCACCAATCCCATTAAGACTACCTGCTCTGGAAGAATAACCACGTTTAAGCAGCTCAGGCGGCTTTCAGCACCTCAAGGACTTTTGGAAATGGTTTTGTTGAGGCCGGTTTGGAGAGTTCCCCTCTGTGATCCTGCAGAGCAGGACTTCCTGATGAAAGCAATCGCAGTGGTCAGATTAGGTTCTTTTTTTTTTTTTTTTGATTCAGTTGCTTTCAATAACAGCCTTTTGTCAGATTTTGTTGAATGACAATTCGAAAAAGCAGAATTTGTTTTGTTCAGGTTTGTGCCTACATTTATGTGTCACCCAAGCAAATACATGTGGAAATATCTATTTCTTAATTTTTGGCAAAATAAAAAATCTTAACAACATGGAATTACCTGTACTGTAAAGGCTCACATGGTAAATTTGGCAAAATATAGATTTTCACAGCACTAATTCTATCAGCAACTACAGAGTCATGTCATATAGGGTTGCAACTAACTATTATTTTCATAGTCGATTAATCTGTTGATTATTTTCTCGATTATTCGATTAGTTGTTTGGTCTATAAAATGTCAGAAAATGGTGAAAAATCTGGATCAGTGTTTCCCAAAAGCCCAAGGTGACGTCCTTGAATGTCTTGTTTTGTCAACAACTCAAAGATATTCAGTTTACTGTCACAGAGGAGAGAAGAAACTAGAATATATTCACATTTAAGAAGCTGGAATCAAAGAATTTTTACTTTTGTCTTAAAAATTACTCAAAAAAAAATTATCAAAATAGTTGCCGATTAATTTAAGAGTTGACAATTAATTGATTAATCTTTGCAGCTCTAATGTCATACTCAACACTCTTCTGCGATCAGTCTTTCTCCTCAAACAGAAATACTGTCATTCAATAATTATTATTATTGCTGATCGTTGACAGCAGCTTAACAATGACAGTGGTGACTATGAAATGACTCTGTTGTACTGATTGAATTAATGCTGTGTAGCATACATTATACTGAATTAATCAAGATAGCAAGTAAACATAAAGGCTGTATTACAGTAACAGAAAACAGCATCAACAACAAATGAAAACAGAAAATGCAAATACTTATCACTAACATATGATAATATACATATATAAAACAGAGGAAAATAGAGATTAATGGCTGCACTTTGGTCTAGATTAAATTCCGGTGTTTTACCCTTTAAAATATATAATATGTAATATTTCTGCATTTAAATGTAAAAAAAAGACTCTACATATGTTATATAAGTGTTTTAGTTGTGTACGTAAATTTCCCCAAATGTTTTCAACAACGTTCAAACCAAGAGAAATCAATTTAACAATGACATGGAGCGTGACGTTTAGTTGCCTGTTAATTGTGTCATATAACCTTTAAAACACCAAATGATACATTAGAGAGTAATGGTAAATCATACAATGTCACAGAATTATACTCTGTAACAACAAAACAGCATTTGTCTGCCACACATCACCATTGTTTCGTAATTACATGCCACTTTGTGACACAGTAATACAGTAGAGACCTAATTTATTGATATATATTTCAATATCAATCCAGTTTACTACAATGTTCTACGTTGAGAAATAGCTCATGCTAATGCTTGGTGGGTAACAATATAAGGTTAAAATAAAATTCAACGTGCTCGTAGAGTTATTTTTAGTGTAACTGTTTTGACCACGGTTTACAGCACTGGACTAACCCACGATTACATTCGCCAACGTAACGTTAGCTGTATGGGTAGTTAACTAATCTAATGCTAAGTAGGCCAGCTAGCTCATCCAGCGACTGCAGCAACCGGAACCCAGCCAGCACAAACCCCAGCGCTGGGTGCTAACAACGCTAATGGGAATAACAGAAGGTTTATTGATCCGTCGGGGAACAGACCATATCAGACCACAGGCGCCCACAACAGCGGCCACCTCCGCCCCCACTACCACACCCACCTCCACCCCCACTCCTCACCGGTGAAGTAAGTCTCCCAGTGGCGGGGAGTACAAGTAATTACAGTATGTGGGAAAAACTTGAGGTATTTCATTATAATGACATAAATAAATGTTAATTAACATAATGTGAATTAAACTGTGATAGATTAACCCGTCCGTGAACAGATACATCGGCAATGGTGGTTAACAATGAAGACAACAGCTTCACAACATTATCAAATGTCCGCGTTTACATCCATGGTTTCGATTAAAGGAGACCTCTAGGCTAGCGGCAAAAAAATTCATATTGTACGTTTAAGTGACTTACACTTCATATAATTTAAAAAGTTACGGTTATTTTAATAATTGTTCTCCTGACTTGTGCTCAACAGCTACTGGAAAACCAAGCAGCTGTCGCCGAAACGCCTGAGTACCGGCATCCTGATGTACACGCTGGCGTCCTCCATGTGCGACCAGATCCACCTGTACGGCTTCTGGCCCTTCGGCTGGGACCCCAACACAGGAAAGGAGCTGCCGTACCACTACTACGACAAAAAGGGCACCAAATTCACCACCAAATGGCAGGAGTCCCATCAGCTGCCCGCTGAATTCAAACTCCTCTACAAGATGCATACGGAGGGACTGCTGAAGCTCTCCCTCTCCCACTGTGCTTAGGGCTAAAACTGCAGCAGGTACAGGTACAGCGCTCCTACCAGCTCCTCTCCAACGCTTCTACGGGCCAAAGTTGTCAAAATGATGAGGCAGACAAGGGAATGATTCATGTGGTTTTGCCAAAATCAAAATCTTAGCTCTGAGGCTGAGTTGGTGCAATGGGTTCTTAAAACAAAATTTAAAAAAAGCCCCGTTTGACAAACCGTTTGGACAAAGCGCAACAGCTCAAGAGATAAGGAGTCTATTAATTTTCTAAAGCTCAAGAATATAAAGATGAAGAGGACTACAGTTTTGGAAAAGGTTGCTGCAGAGGGACCTTTAGGCACCGTTGCTTTTCAGAATATCACAACCTTGAATTGTTTCATGGTGTTTTATCACCTGTCACTCTTTGAACTACAGCTACAAATCAGCAGACTGTTTAAAACCTACATCAGCACTGCATTAAAGAAGGCAGATCGCTCCTTCATTTCTATGAGACCACTGTGTTGATGCAGTTTGGATCCTGACACCACAGGCAAGAAAGTTGAACCTGGCTCAATATTTGCTGCAATTGAATGCATCGTCATGCAGCAGCAACACACCGCGTAGGCTAATCGGATATGTGAAAGCGCGCATTGCTCATAGATTCAGTTGTAGAGAAAATGAATGTCACGGTGGTAACTATATGTATACTATATGATACATAATCAAGTACAAGGGCAAAGGATAAAGAGTACAGATCATGGATCTACAAGATGAAGCAACAGGAACTCTGGTCTCCTGCTCAAATGTTGGATGCACTACACCCCATCCATCACCCTAACCTCCACACCCTTACTTTCCAAATTGCTACAGTACATAAAAGGCACGCTATTTCCTACATTGGTACTGAACGTTGGTACTGGACGTAAACTATGCTTTGCAAATTTGTTCAACATGCCTCCATTTCAAAAATTCTTAGGGATACTGAGCTGGAATTTAAATTTAAGATAATTGTATGTCAAAGGGACTATAGATGACTCTAATCGGAAACAAAGAGGACATACGGCAAATGTTTGTCCTATACTGAAGCACACTGCTTTCATCTTTGAAGTACGACAATAACCATATCTTTGAAAAAATGTGAGTATTAGGAGTTTTGTTTCTTAAAAAACTGGTTGAGCTAGAAAAGATTTTGAACTGAAGTCCTTATTTTCACTTTGCTGGCCTGTTCCTCTGATTTAAATGTCCAACACAAGACAGTGTGAGATAAGAGGAATCTTAGATAATTAAAACAAAAAGGCAACATTATCATGGCCTTAAAATCCAATTTGTACATACAGTATTAACTAGAAATGTTTTGTATCATATCTAATAGCAGCCCTTTTATTCACAGAAGTAGTGAATACAATACTGCTATTTTCATCAAACAACGTTGTTTTAGGATTGGATTAAATTCTGGTAAGGTTAAGGTTTTGGTCAGAAGTCCACAATTGGGGCACTTTTGTTTTTTTCTTGTGGTATGAATGTTTTTCACATCCATCAAGTATGTGAATTGTAGTTACTTGTATTAATGAAATGCTCAGTGATGTTTCCCCTGTGTTTTTTACGTGGGAACTAATACATATTTTTGTTGCGACATAACTTCCATCATATCCTGTAATATCCACACATTGTAATCTGAAATTTGCATCTGGACATTCTCCTCAAAGAAATCTGAATATACAGTTTAAACTTTCAGAGAGAAGATGTCTGGTAGTTAGAGCAAAGTTATTCTACAGTTTAAGAGTGCAATTCACTTATACACTGCTGTCATAAATATGGACAGCTGCACACTTGCATAGAGAGGCGAAGTCTGTCCCCTCTGGTGCACCACCATGGGAAAAATATGTCCGGTAGTGAATAGAGACAAATAATTATTTGATCCTGTTTAAATTTGAGCCATTAATTTACAATTTAAAAGATAATTTGCAAGTCAAAAGAATCTCAGTTTGTTGTAAAAGTGAAAATACGTAATTAGAAAGACTGCTCACCCCAAAGTCGCATAAGTGACGCCTCGCTGAAGCTACGATGCCTGTGTGTTTCATAACAGAATGTGACGTTAGTCTCACCAGCAGCGGATCTCGCTCGTTCTTTCGCTTTCCGTCTGATAAAATGCCGATAAAACACGTCAGGTATGATAACGTTACATATGTTGTGGAACATAGCTAAGCTACCTTGCAAGCGTGTAAGCCGAACAGCAAGCAAGGTGATGAACATTGTGCAAGACCAGATATGTAGTTCACTTAGCTAAGTGGTACTATAACAAACATAAGACAAACTGTGAGTTTTCCACTTGCAAAAATATCTTTTAAATTAACAAACACCATACAGGACTCAATTCAAACGGGATCAAAAAAATATTTGTCTGTCCCTGTTCACTTCCATGAATGTTTTTACCAAATAAGGTCCCATGGGGTCTACAGGAAGAGAAGGGACTTTGTCTCTCTATTTTTAATGACTACATTATTCATGACCAAAAACTATAGCGAGTCGACCACTTTGCTAACACAGCCAAACATCAAGCAAGTGCAACAACACAAGACATTGCAAGCTAGCTAATACTACTTACTAGTCCAACAGCAAGATAGCCAGCTCGGCAGCCTTTTATTTCGCAAAGTTCTCACCAACAACTAAAAGCCAGTCCAAGATTTTACTCTTGTTTAGTGGTCTCTAGCTCGGTCACTATCTCTTTTCTTGGCTTCCTCTGTCAACATCCTCTTCAGTCACTTGGCTTCTGACATGATGTCAGTAGAGGCTGCTGAACCCGATTCCGTTGCCCACTCCCCCAATTCTGTTCTGCCCCCCCACCCCCCTCCCCAGGCCTGAAAAGCTCCTTCTCCCAGCAGTCCAAAGCTCCTGCTAGCAGTGTAAATACCAACACTCCTCCAGTGCTCCAAGCTCCCAGTTCTGGCAGCACAGCTAAAAAGAGCTAACGTTGCAGTTAGCAGCAGTTAGCAGCAGTTAGCGGTTTGGGTTACTTTAGCTAACTAAGTAAAGCTTTCTGTCCATCAAGAAATTCCGTAAATCACAGACAAAGCAGCCAGAGGACATCAGAAGGAATACCAGAAAACATTTTCTCCATAAAATGTGATCCAGTTTCACCAAACTCAGTGGTAGAGCCGTACAGCACTACGCAAGTCTCCCGGGCGATCGTACCTGCTCACCAAAGTTAAATGGCGCGAGAACAGGTGTTCAGAGAGGCACCATTCTTCTTTCTATTACAAGTCAGTATAGCATCAACATTTTGAAGCTGTTGCTTTAAAGAGTTCTCCAACAAGGCTATTATATTTATCATTTTTAGATTATTTTTATTAAGGGGGTCAGAGGTCAGCAGGTAGCGAAAGAAAAAGTGAATTTCTCACGTGTGAAACACCAAACATGATAAATTCACTCATAGAGACATGGTTTTCAGGCTTATCAAATGCAAATCCTCATAATTGACGTGTTTTTTAATGTAGTCACAAATTTGCTGCAATGTGTTAATGTGACTTTTGTCACCTTTTATTTTTGTAATATAAAAATATCAGTCGGTATCAGGTAACATTTATCCAGAATGTATATTTTTGCATTTTGAATGGTATTAATGAGACAGGCTACATCCATATCGACATGTCTGTAGAGGTGAAGGGTAATATATACTATAACCACATATGCTGTAAGATTAATGTTTTATTCATCCAATACTTGAAAGAAAATATATCTTGTCTGTATTTATTTAATTATTAAGCCATTGAAATAAATGAAATGATCAATTTGACAAAGTGAATCCTGTCTTGTTTTGAGTGGATGTTAACTTAAGACTCCCGTCTGTTTATAACCATATTTTTGAAGTTTGAGGTGTGTTCTTTAAAAAAGAAAACTGTATCTACATTCTTGCGAATGCTTATTATTTATCATAGATACTTATCTATGATTAAATAAGTTATTGGAATCAGGCCCACAGTTGCAAAAAATTACACACAAGGATTTTGAGAACGGTAACACACAGGTAGCAGGTAGTGGAGGGGCAAAGCCTGACATCCGGCACGTGTGAGGCTTCATCCTGACAATGTACTTCCGTTGCACCAGACTAGGCAATGTGTAACACATATGACATAATTTGACGCCCATTGCACACACTGGACATACAGACAGAAGAAGTAGCCAGGGTACAGTAGCTGGAACGTGTCGATCCCGAGAGCAAATGTGATCAAATTGCTGCTTTTTCAGAAAGTTGATATGCATTAACATTGGGAAATACGACAGTGGCAAATCCAGAGGAGGTGATTAAAGTCAAGTCATTCTCTTTTACAAAATGCACACATTTTACCCTCAAGCCAAAATATAGGATGGTTTAAAGTAAAAGCAAACTGAATTACAAAAAGCAATGGATTTCACATTGTCTATTGTATGCAGGTAGAAATGAAACATGAAAAGTAATGCAATCAGAAAAGAACTGTAAAACAGAGGTGTGCAGTGTTTGTGTGCTGCTTCACTTATTTTCGTTCCTCAATAAAAAGTGAATAAAACAAGTTAGATGTAGCGACCACACAGTATTACATTACAGTAAAAGACACGTCTTTTTTTAACCCATTTCTACTTGTTAGTTACTATATATGACATATGAGGTCAAGTTGCAGTCTCAAATATTTTGACAGTGGTGACTGGTAACTGAAGCCACATGTGCAAAAATCTAACTACAGTCTACATTAGCAACAGTCACCTGAGCAAAACGGTTCACATCACCTGCAAAACTCATTCCAAACAATACAACTCTTCACGCGTCTCAAAACAGGCTCAGACACTCAAACACTGTGAACATTCCTCATTGAGACAACACACCGTCACTCAGAACACACTGAGAGTAAAAACACTAGCATCAAACACCAATACAGAAATTAAAACACTTTTAATCTTTACAGTTTGAATAATGTAAGTGACTTCACACTAAGTTTCTTTAAAGAAAAGAGTGAAATTCTTTCACATATTTTTTATTTTATAACCAGTTCTTTATGTAAACAAGGAGGAATGAAAATCAGCAGTTTGCTTTAATAGATATATATTTTTATTTTGTCTGTAGTAATTTATAGAATTACTAGAAAAAAAAACTATAGGTACATAATAGTAACAAAGAATTGTGGGGCTAATCCTTCCTCTCTCCAGCATCATGCGACAAGTTTTCATCACTACATTGGATGTCCTTTCTTGCATGCACCTGCATCATCTATATATACAAATTAATGTAGTTTGCATTGTTTGCATTGCTTGCACCTCCATAACATTCTGAAAAACAGTAAGTGTGCAGTTTTATAGTAGTAAAGGTAGTGTTTGCAAGTGGTTTATAGCTGTGTATGTAACCTCAGACATCTTACCTGGACATATTGGTATCTTTGCTATTTCACCTGTTCACTTTTCTCTCGAACGGTACAATGTATAACGGTTTCATTCTTACTTGGTGTTTCTTTATTTTTTCTCCAAAAAAAGTCTTTCTGAGCTTTCCCTATACTGTATGTGATCACTAACAAGTCTAAAACAAGACACCGGCTTAGGCTTTCAGCTGAAATTGCAATGAGCATTGTTTGAAATGCACCAGACTAAAATCCATTCTGTTTTGAATGTGTGGTTAACAGTGTTGACAGCAGTGTGTTAGCATTGGAACACAGTGCTTTAAATCTATAGTGTTGTGCAGGTTGTGGTCAAAGCCATGGGATAAGTGTGTAGAGTTTTGAAAACTTTGTTAAAGCAATGAAAAACGAACTAGAGTGTTGTGCACATGAACTGCTGCTGTGCAGACTGTAGTTAGAATTTTGCACATGTGGTTCCAGTTGTGCCCACTGTCGTTTAGCAATCGAAAAAAATGTAATATTCATGATCTTATTATGACCACAAGAGAAGATACATTAACACACAGGAAAGGTGGAGTATGGCAGATTAACCTGCTGTCAGTCACCAGAGTTTCTATCATAGTATATTGGTTTGTTTGTTATAAGTTGGCTTGAACAGGAACTGGACCAGAACAGCAACAATGTGTAAGAAAGTAAACAATGATTTTACCACGTTGCATAAGCGTTGGACCCCATTCTGTGACCTTTAAACTTTCTTGTGAGTAAATCACACGTCCTCACATTACTAACATGCCTTCATATTACTATCATGTCCTCACTTTACTAAAAAGTCCTGACTTTACTAACATGGCCTCACATTACTAGCATGTCCTCACATTAGTAACATGTCCTCACTTTACTTAAAAGTCCTCACTTTACTAACATGTCCTCACTTTACTAACATGTCCTCACTTTACTAAAATGTCCTTACATTATTAACATGTCCTCACATTTCTAACATGTCCTCACTTTACTAAAAAGTCCTGACTTTACTAACATGGCATCACATTACTAGCATGCCCTCACATTAGTAACATGTCCTCACTTTACTTAAAAGTCCTCACTTTACTAACATGTCCTCACTTTACTAACATGTCCTCACTTTACTAACATGTCCTCACTTTACTAACACGTCCTCACTTTAGTAACATGTCCTCCCATTACTAACACATCCTCACTTTAATAACATTTCCTCACTTTACTTAAAAGTCTGCACGTTACTAACATGTCCTCACTTTACAAACATGTCTTCCCTTTACTAAAAAGTCTCACTTTAGTAACATGTCCTCACTTTATAAAAAGTACTCACTTTACTGACATGTCCTTACATTACAAACATGTCATCACTTTACCATGTCCTCTATTACTAATATGTCCTCAGATTCCTAACACGTCCTTACATTACTAAAAAGTCTTCACATTACTAATATCTCCTCACTTTACTACCATGTCCTCACATTACTAATATGTCCTCACATTACTACCCTGTCATCACTTTACTACCATGTCCTCACATTACTAACATGTCCTCACATTACTATGTCCTCACATTACTAACATGTCCTCACATTACTCACATGTCCTGACATTACTAACATGTCCTCACTTTACTAACATGTCCTCACTTTACTATGTCCTCACATTACCATGTCCTCACATTACTAACGTCCTTATATGACTAACATGTCCTCACTTTACTAACATTTCCTCACATTATTAAGAAGTCCTCATATTACTTACATGTCCCCACTTGACTAACATGTCCTTACATTACTAAGAAGTCCTCACATTACTAACATGCCGTCACTTCGCTAACATGTCCTCACATTACTAAAAATCCCTCATTTTACTAAAATGTCCTCACATTACTAAAATGTCCTCACATTACTCACATGTCCTGACATTACTAACATGTCCTCACTTTACTAACATGTCCTCACTTCACTAAAATGTCCCCACGTTACTAACATGTCCTTACTTTATTAAAAAGTCCTAATTTTACTCATGTCCTCACATTACTAACATGTCCTCACTTTACTAACATGTCCTCACATTATTAAGAAGTCCTCACATTACTAACATGTCCTCACTTTACTAACATGTCCTCACATTATTAAATAATATAAATATTTATCGGAGGTGCCGTGTCGGATCGTGGATGATCTAGTCGGGCTCTGAGGGTTAAGAAGTCCTCACATTACTAACATGTCCTCACATTACTGAAAAGTCCTTACTTTACTAAAAGTATACAAATATAAATTTCCTCACTTTCTTAAAATGGTGGTGGCTGTGGCTCAGGTTGTAGAGCGGCTGTGGTTCAGGTGGTAAAGCAGTACCCTACCAATTGGAAGGTTACTGTTTCGATCCCTGGCCCTGCATTCCCATGTTGAACTGTCCTTGGGCAAGACACTGAACCCCAAATTACTCCTGATGCTGTGCCATTGGTGTGTGAATTTGTGTGAATGTACGTTTGTATATCTGATGAGCAGGTGACACCTTGTATGGCAGCCTTGGCCACAGTGTATGAATATGTGTGAATGGTGAATGGTTCCTGTCCTTGTAAAAGTGCTTTGAGTAGTTGTTAAGACTAATAAAGCACTAGATAAATATAGTCCATTTACATTTAAAATCTCCTTGCTCTCATGGTCTAAATCTCAAACATACACTTTTAAACTCCCCACAAAGAAAGAAGAACAAGAGTGCATGCACATATTTTCTATAATGCAAACAGAGATGATGTCAAGCAACAGCAGCCTGTAGGTCGATACCGTGCTGCTGGTTTTTAGGGCGTGTTGTCAGAGGTCAGGGAGCGTTTTCTTTTTTTTTTTGTGATACATTTTTTATTATCACCTTCAGACATACAAAACATATTCAACAATGTGTGACAGGTAATGTCAGATGGCGCACAGAACAGAGAAACACAAATTGAACAAGAACAAAGACCCTCTGCCACCCCCCCACCCTCTGCGGTCTCGAGGAAAACAAACCAACAAACAAACAAACAAACAGAAACCACACCTTGCCTTATCACTCTCCTCTAGTTCCCGTTGGGCTGAGGTCATTAAGTCTGTTAATTTGTGCTGGTGCGCTTTCCCATAAGCTGATAGTTGATGATTTGGCTTTGTTAATCCTTGCTGTAGAGAGCTCAAGCATAACTATGTCCAGAAAATATGACAACCACTGTTTTATAAAAAGCCAGTGAGGAGGGAGCCAGCGCTGAGTTATCATTTTCTTGGTTGTAGTTGAGCCAGCTAGCCAAATGGGTTTTTGGAACAGTGGAAGATGTTGTCCCAAACTGTCTCCCAATTTATTGCGTTCCCCACAGGGCTAAGCTCTCTTTCCCATTTCTTTACTATTGGGAGTTCTCCTATGGATACTTGCATCAGTTTAGCATAAATCTTGGACACTAATCCTCTCACAGGAAAATCAACAAACCATTTAATGACTGGATGCGCCTCAAGACTGTTTCCCCATGGCACTCCATAACATTTTAGGGCTAATCTTAAGCGAAGATAAAAGTAGAAGGATGTCCTGGGGACCTCAAAACTAGATCTCAGGTCTTCAAAACTCAACATACCTTTCTCATTGAATAGCTGGTCTAAAGTATAAATACCTCTGTCACTCCACTGCTTACAAGGAAAGGGTTTGTTACCAGACATTAAGTGTGCATTTTGCCATATTGGGGTATTCAAATGGCACTTATTGGTGTAGCGTAGTTGCTCCTATACCTGTTTAAAGTTAGTTAATGTGTTGGTGATAATAGGGCCATAGGCTAGCATGCACTTTTTTGGACATACACCTGCAAAGGCAAGGTCTTGCAGTCTTAGACTTCCAGTGAGGTTTTGCTCTATTTCTCTCCATGGAACTGTAGGTGAGGGGTCCATCCACACTCTGAGGGCCCGTAGCTGAAAGGCTCTGTGATACATTTTAAGGTTGGGGAAGGCCAAGCCTCCCGTGTTTGTGGTACGTTGCAGGGTAGAGTATTTTAGCCTAGGATTTATTATTCCAAACATACTGCCGAATTAAGGTATCAAGTTTCTTCCAGAAATATATTGGTGGGGGTAAGGGGATCATTCATTGTACTTAAGAAATTCACACAAGGAACTATGTTAATTTTAACAACAGTAATCCTGGACCGTAGTGATGCCGGCAGCGCAGACCAATTGGCCAGATCCCTTTGAACACTACTTAAAGTTTTTTTCAATCGCTAACAAGCGCTTACCCATACTTCGGATACTTTTTCTAAACTCTTAACACAGACTGACACCTACAAAACACAATTGGCCAAAGGGATAATTTTCTTCTCAAAAACACATTTTGTTACATCTATACTAACTCTCAATTTCAAGACAGAACACATGTTTCTCTGCACACACTGACTTTACCAAAACACTTGAAATCTGACTCAAAATGAAATTATTCTGTCAAAGAATAACACTTGTTTTCACTTTACAAGGTACATGCAGTCAATAAAAGTACACCAGGTTTCAAAATACTGGCTATTGTTGACATTATAAAAACTGCATAGACTTATGTTTCAGGTATTTGCATGCAAAACATGCAATCCACCTTTTACACTAAATTTCTTGGTTGGGAACTGTATGTCCACATGTACAATAATGTTCACATTCAAACATATTTCAGTAAAAAGCAAATCAGTTTTTTACAGTAGAAACACAGTATACAGTAATAGAACAGAAGAAGTTTTACAGTAATGCTTACAGTGAACAAAATATCCATGAAAAAAAAAAAAAAGCAAAAAGCCCAGATAAAAAAGGGGGAACAAAAAAGCACTAAATTACTGTATCTAATCCCTGCGATCTTCAGGGTTAGGCCACATGTTTTCATCAACATCACATCTGATATCATCCAAGGGGATGTACCTGGGATAAAACCGCTGGGCATGTCGGATCCACCCTTGGCAATCATGAACTGTGATATCCCTGCATCCAGCATCCATGGCTTCAAGGAGGGACATCTGGTCATGTGGCTGATGGTCATAAACCTTCCACCTCCGTGCAGAAAAGAACTCCTCTATGGGGTTGAGGAAAGGTGAATAGGGTGGAAGGAAGAGACTTACCAGTCTTGGGTGGTCTTCAAACCATGTTGTTATTGCTTGCGAATGGTGGAAAGCAACATTGTCCCAGGAAATTACAAAGGTCCTCGTGTTTTCACCCTCCTGATCCTGCTCTGGTACCAGGCGCTGGTGGAGATCATTGAGAAAGGCGAGGAGGCGCTCGGTATTATAGGGTCCAACCTGACATTTGTGAAGGAGTAATCCTGCATTTGCCATTGCTGCACACATGGTAATGTTTGCCCCTCTCTGTCCTGGCACATCAACTGTGGCCCTCTTTCCAATTATATTTCGTCCACGTCGACGCCTTTTGGACAGATTGAATCCTGCCTCATCTATGTAAATGAATTCATGAGGTTTCTGGTTGGCCTCCAATTCCATAACTCTCTGAAACAAAGTTTATGTATATCATGTCATTATTGTATATCATACTGTACTGTAACCTATTACTGTGTAGGTTATCTACTTGCAAAGTGCAAAGCTTATAGAACTGGACATTGAGTTGAATATACACTATACCTGGACATATTGTCGTCGTAGCTCAATTCAATTCAATTCAATTTTTCAATTCAATTCAATTTTATTTATAGTATCAAATCATAACATAAGTTATCTCGAGACACTTTACAGATAGAGTAGGTCTAGACCACACTCTATAATTTACAAAGCCCCAACAATTCCAACAATTCCAGTAATTCCCTCAAGAGCAAGCAGTGCGACAGTGGCGAGGAAAAACTCCCTCTTGGGAAGAAACCTCGGACAGACCCAGGCTCTTGGTAGGCGGTGTCTGACGAGCCGGTTGGGGGTGTGATGAACAGTGGCGATAGTAGTCACATTAATAATGGAACAGTGACTGGATGTAGCGGGAAGCTGCAGGGTTCAACAGGACGCAGCATGACATTGCAGGGCATCGCTGAGCTCAGCAGGGAGTGCAGCAGGACCACGGCGACAGCTGCAACCAGGATCTTGGTGCCAACGTTCTCCAAGGAAATACGCTGGGGGAAAAAAAAGCATAAGGACTCCGGGGAGTAAACTCCCCAGAAGCTAGGATTAGTAACAAGCATTTCTGGGACGGGCTGCACACAAATAGTAATAGTAATAGTAACAGTAATAGAAAGGGAGAGGAGAGAGCAGCTCAGTGTGTCAAAGGAAGGAAGTCCCCCGGCAGTCTAGGACTATAACAGCGTAACTATAACAGGTAACTAAGAGAGACAGGTCATAAGGAGAGGTAGCGTTTTCGGGCTTAGAACTCTCCCCCTGCCGGATCTGGCTTGGCTGGCCTGCCTCCCTCTACTTTGTTATGTATTATTAATCTAACAATTATGAAGAGAAGCAGTTGGGCCAGTTAGGTGAACACTGCAACTCCTCACTCCCTAACTATAAGCTTTGTCAAATAGGAGAGTTTTAAGTTCATTCTTGAATGAGGTGACAGTTTCTGCCCCCCGAACCCAGATCGGGAGCTGGTTCTATAGGAGAGGAGCCTGATAACTTGACTCTCTCACTGTTCCTCTCAAAGGGAACAGTGTAGAGCTGCTTCATCCGCACTCTGTGTTTAGACAATGTCCGCGTAATGGTTGTGAGGCTGATGCTTTCAATATTGTTAAATATCTCATGGTCCTCCACAATTCGAGCTTGAATTTCACTCAGTTTTATTGCATTATTTGCAACAACCATTTCTACAATGGCAAGCTCTTGATCATTATTGAGGAGCTTTCCTCTTCCCCCAGAGGGTGGAAGACTTTGCATTATTTAGAGGGACAAAAGAAATTCAACATATGCATTACTGTATGACCTTATTGACATGTCAAGTGAGAATAGGAACAATCCATGTAAAATGCAATACTTACCTGTTGGTTTGTTGAAAGATGCGTATAATGGAGGCAACCGTTGACCACCTCAACTTGGGTTGCACTCTTTCACCAGCCTCTCTGTGAAAGACCGTGGTTGATCACATGGTCAATGATAGTGGCACGAATTTCATCACTGACTACTGTTCTTGCAGCCCTTGGAATGCCACCACCACACATTCTTACACCTCTACCTTGCCCTCTCCTTGGGCCTGCTCTTCTCCCCAGCCCTGCTCCTCTCGCTGCTCCTCTCACTGCTCCTCTCACTGCACCTGCACCTCCTTCTGCATCTCTCACTGCTTCTGCACCTCTCCCTCAATCTCTCACTGGGCCTGGTCTTCTCCCTGGTCCCCTTGCTCTTCCTCTTCCTCGTACAGTGTTTGTATTTTTCTGTTTCCAAACACATCACTCCTCAAAGTCCTTCTTTTATAGTAATTGAAAGAAATAATCCCAGCCAGACTGGAATCAGCTGTGGTTTGCCCACTTTAACCAACATGAATCAGCTGTGTGTCAATTTTTCAATTTTTTTATTTAATTTTTTTTCAGCTGAGATATATTGTTTTTTAATTAATATCATTGCAGAAGCAGATGTTTTTATACTGTATCTAAGGTTTGGATAATTGTTTTTGCTATTGTGGGATGTTGTGTGTTAACATTCGTAAATACTACAAAAACAATCCATCATTTTGTTGGGAGGTATAGCTTGTCTGTTAAGAAAATGTAAGCGTTGTGGAAATGTGTTCACTGACTGCATATTGTGTGAAAAAGACATGAAATATGTGAATTGTATGGCCAAAAAAGACTGATGCTGTGCTAATTGTGTTTAGAGTTTTGAAAATGTGACAACTGTTTGGACAAATGCTTGTTAGCGACTGAAAAAAACTGTAATATAGTTTCATAGTTGTCCTGGACAACTCGCTGTAGCGATGCGTGTATGGTGATGCCCAAATATGTAATTTTGCTTTGGGTTGATATTGTAACACTAATGGCTGATGTCACATGCCTGTTGTTCAATAAAAGACTAGATTTATTCCAGTTGATTTTCATAGCTGGAGATTGAGCCAAATTCGTTGAAGATCTTAAGAATTTTTGGAATAAGAGTCCTCAAGATCAGAGATATATATATAACAAAATATCATCTGCAAATAGTGATATTGAGCTGCTATTGGATTTAATCTGGACATTACAGATTTTATTTTGCCTTATGGCTTGGGCTAACGGTTCAAGAGAGATTGCAAACAGCATGGGGGAAAGCGGGCATCCCTGTCGCAAGCCCTGCTCGAAGGGAAATGGCTGAGAATGCAAGCCATTGGTTGAGACTATGGCCGTGGGATTCGCTTATAAAGTACGCACCATGTCAATGAATTTGGCCCCCAAACCAAGCCCCTCCATTACTTGCCACAAGTAGTTCCACTCTAGGTAGTCGAAAGCCACTGATAAAACTGCTGCCGTTGCGGAGTCAATAGGTTTCCATTAAAGTCATTGGCCCTCATTTATCAACCTAACGTAGAAACCAGCGCAGATATGAGCGCAGAAATCGTCTTACGACAGGCTTCACGTGTGATTCATGAAACGTTCGTATCACACCAATCAGAGCGTAAGAATGGTCGTACATTGATAAATGCAGCGGCTGGAAACGATCGTAATTTAAATACCACGCCCCAATATATTCTCGGTTTTGAGGCCTCGCCCCTGCAATTTACGACATGGCGAGACGTAATCCGGCTGAGAAGCGGCACTTTTCAGAGGTGGAGACTGAAACCCTGACATCTCAGGTTAATTTGCACTAACGTGTGTACTATTTGGCAGCCTGAAAACTGTAATTATAGGCTGTAGAAAGAATGCTTAATGGAAAGAGATCACTGATGCGGTCAACAGTGTTGTGTTGCCGTAGTAAATCGGACTCCAGCTGAAGTTTATTTAATTTATACATGCTTGACATATGTATTCTAGTCCTAATTATAGGCTTCTATTGCAATCTCTTAGGCCTATGTAGGTATACTTGTATTTAAATAAACACACGGTAGCGGTCCAGAGTTTATGCAGTGTCTTTTATTTTATTCGTGTTTTTTTTTCATGAGTCAGAACGAGGCAACAGCTGAGGGAGAGCGCGTGTCCTCCGCCCCCCGTGCTGGACCACCACCTCGACCCTGTCTCCTGACAGCACAGGGGCTGGAAAAACAAGCCGAAATAACTCGGTCAATGGCAGAAATAAATCATTCACTTGAAAGAGAAACAAAAACCTGAAGAATAAATAAAAATGTGCATTGTCATGTTTCCTGTATTGAATATCATGCCAAACATAACTAGGCTACCTTTTAAAAGCGTGGAATAATATCCTGTCTCATTTGTATAGCCCCCAGTTGGGGTGGGCTGGACCAAAAAACTTTAGTTTTTAGTTGTTTCTATTTTTGATTTTTAGAGTTTTATAACCAAGCGACAGACAATTTGGACTTCTTCTAAAGTTGTGGAGTTGCAGCGACACAGTCAACAGGAAAATCCTCTGCAGTGAAGGAATCATTTTTTCTAGTAAATATACAGTATACATTTGCAAACTTATTCACACATATTGCAAAAATAAAATAAATATGATGTATTCAAATAACAGAATTATCTCTAAATCAGTGATATGTTACTGCAACAATTAATTTGAACTAAAGTAAAATATGGCATTTTAAATTGAAACTGAGAAAAATGTCTTGTTAATATCTGTGTGTGTGTGTGTGTGTGTGTGTGTGTGTGTGTGTGTGTGTGTGTGTGTGTGTGTGTGTGTGTGTGTGTGTGACCATTGTGTGGGTGGGTGTTAACAGTCTCTTCTCACTTGCACATACACTTTAGTTCTCATGTCCCTGAAATCATAATCATTCACTATCTCTTCTTAGAAATAAATAGCAATAATGATGACCATGGTATTTATAGATAGATAAGCTAAACCAAAATTACTGGTACAACAAAAAAGAGCAATTGAATAAATAAAATGAAAAAGAATGAAATCTGAACAGAAATACTTTGTTTCAATACTTTTATTACCATTTAGTCAAATTACAGGCAATCTTTGATGTTGAAATAAAATTGTATTATTACTTTTTCTTTAAAGTGGGGATATTAAAGGAACAGAAACCACTGTCACAAGAATGTAGGTCAGCGTGTATGTAAATGAGAGGTCAGATGGCGTGCGCCGGGGGTGGCTGACCTCTGACCTCTGACCCTTTTAGCTGCTTCATGTCAGCAGCCAGTAACAAAAGAAAACCGGCAGGAGTCAACAGCTGGAATTTAAAACAGGCTTTGGTAATCTCACAGAATGGGATTATTTTTCAATTGAATTAAGCAATTTGTAAACGTTCATGTGTTTGATATCTTACAGTTTAGCGTTTGGTACTACATAGAATAATTAGAAGATGTTGTAAAAAAAAAAAATTAATATAATTGTATAAAATTCCTTTTTGCACAGACACTTATCTGTAATTCAGGTGTAATCCATTTCATAGTTTTATAGTTTTACAAACCTCTACTTTAGAAGAAAAAAGTTTGTTATGATCCAGTACCAAAGATAGTGTTGGAACGATGAAACTTTATTGATCTGTGTGGGTCAAAAAGTCACTGCTGAAATATGAGAATTAAAGAGATTACTTAAAGTAGATCAACAATGAACTCGACTGGAAAAAGCCAACGGAAAACTAGGGTCAAAATAAAATCAATCAAATGGCATATTAACTGGACATGTTTAACATCACATTGTTGTGAATGTCTGAGTTAAAAGATGAAGAGAAAAACTTTATTGATTCCTTCAGGAGGACACAAGGTCACTGCAGCAGTGAAGAGTGAAAAATATAAACAGTATAAATATATATAAACATAAATGAGTTACACAATGAACAGATGAGAAAGTAGGTGAATACACAAGAAAGAATGTAAGAAAATAAATAGGTCAATAAATGTGCAAAAGGTAGTAGGCTAATACATAAAGCAAATCTGTAAGGAAATATTTAGTTAAGCAATAACTGGATTTAATTAGTGGTAATTTTTAACTTTGTAATGAAATGTACATTAATTATACAATAAATACATTTCACTAATGTAAAAATATCCATGTGTGAATCAAAAGATTGAATGTATGAATGTGTGTTTTGTCCAAAGCGACACACAAATGAGGTACATTCCAGTGGAGATATAGGACAGGCCATGTGGCTTCATGAAATGAAAGAAAGGGAAAAGACGTACTCAACTTAAGTGCAATGTTTAATATCAAGGTCTATATTTCCTTAGGACAACATCCAATAGGATAGCATCCAATAGTTAAGGACAGTTGAGTTAGTTAAGGACAGAAAGCGTCCCAGAAGAGGACGTTAATGACAAAGAAAGACCTGCAACAAAGACATGTCTCCTGTACATCTCTAAGCAGCAGCCAACACAAACTAGAGAAAGGCATTCATTTATTGCTACAATCAGTAGTTAACATTTGCAATTGTTTTGTATGCATGTGTTTGTATATATGTATCCACTGCATATGTGTGTTTATATAAATATGTAGTATGTGGCAAATAAAGGGAAATATATCAATTTAATATTTAAGGTCAAGTAAGGAAAGAGAAAAATGTATTCTTGGAATTTTGAAGTCAAATTGAAAAATATTTAAATATCACTAATGACAAGAAAAAAACATTTGGTTCATTATATTGTTTTTTTTACTATATATATATATAGTAAAAAAAAACAATATAATAATAATCCTGTAGGACATGAGTCTCACATGCAAAAATGTATTAAAAACCAACTAAATAGAAGGTAAAATTGTTATCATCATCTGACTAAATATATGGATACAAAATCATAGAGTTGGGTTTAATCCCAAAATGAAGAATAAATCTTACAGAAATGAGCTGAGGTCATTGGCTGAAATGAGAAACGATCACTTTGATCACATACTGAGGAAGATATGGTGCATCTTGAACTTTACTGTGCGAATGTGTTTCGGCACACAACACAGCTCTACTAATCTCCTGTCGTCTCCGATTCAACCATGTGGAGATCTGAAATATTAATAGAGCGCTTCTTTTTCTTCTCGCCATCTTCGGGCGGAGAGGAAATCAAAGAATCAAGTGTTATGATTAAAAGAGCAACACGCCAGAGGACATAAAATAATCATGCAGGGAGGAGAAAGCCCCCCCGCTTCAGTCCTGTAGTTAATAAATGATGACTGTGCTGTGATTTTGGGAATCAATTTGTCAACAACGACATATATGATAAAATACTGTTCTTTGTGGCTTTTGAATATATTTGACATATAAAAAAAAATGTTGACTGAGCAGAGTGCTTTTTATACTGAGAAAATGGCTGTCGAGTAAGGAAGGTTTTAATGAGCAGTGCTGAATGTCTACACCTGGGCCAGGAACGTACCAAGTGCCTGCTAAAGCAAAGGGGGTGTACGGGGAGAGTAGACTTGTTTTTATGAAATTAATTTTGCAAATCTACTTTAGAGTTATTTAGATGTTGTTGTTGTTGTTGTTGTTTTTCTTAGTTAAAGTTAAAATGGCAGCAAACTATCCGTCTGGTGTATTCTCATGGTTTGGCCAGCCAGTATATACTTTTGGCCCCTATTTGTCATTTAGTTAAAGTTCAGTTTGCTGTCATTTGTATTTTTGAGGCATAATTTTGATCATTTTCATTTTTGCTTTGTCTTTTTCATAATTTTTTGGGCTAGATAAAAACCATTTTAAAACTTGCGTCCTCATGTATACCTGCTCGGACCCCCACCAGTGACATTCACAGACACACACACACACACACACACACACACACACACACACACACACACACACACACACACACACACACACACACACACACACTCAAAATCATTGACAGGTCTTTTGATACAGAAACTAGTTAAAATTATAAAGGTTTCTGCATGGTGCACAGGACAATACTTTAAGTGAAAAACACACAAAAACAATCTGTCAAACATTATAACTCAGCAAACTGAGAAAAGGGTCAACAGCAAATGAAGCAGTGGGGCTTTAAAGCTCTTATTTACAGTAAAAAATAATGAATTCTGTAAATCTTTGGGATTTTTGTGTTTTTTGGTGTGACATTTTCAGATTTATAAATGGCAGCTGTTTGAGGAGTTGCAGTTACATTTTTGCTCAGTACAAAGCATTAGAGTCGTTGCTTTTATTCTTGCTGCACAGACTGTGTACTTAGCATTAGAGTGCTGTTGTGCAGTGAGAAACTCATTTAAGTCTTTGTTTAATTGTGTGTAAAAAAAAATACATATATATATATATATATATATTTTTTTTAAATATTTTTTTTCTTAAATTTTTTTTTAAATTAAGGGGATTAGGCAGACACCTTATATATATATATATATATATATATATATATATATATATATATATATATATAGGTGTCTGCCTATATATATATAGGTGTCTGCCTAATCCCCTTTAATTTAAAAAATGTAAGCTACTCTTCAAGTTCCCGAATATACAGAGAAAAATAGATGACATGACTGTCCTCATCTACAGCAATTGGTCTGCCCACTTGTATTCATGGTATACTGTATTATACTGTACTCACACAGAGTTCGGTAATGTTAACAAATGTCCACAGAGAAGTAAAGCTGTCCTTGGATCACCGAGCTGCTTCTCTGAGAGGAAACTGAGCTCACATGGAAATGTATCACTAATATTGATCTGAATTAGCATGAGCTGCCGCTGCCTGTGGCCATGTTCTCTCTGATGTTTGCTAAAACATATACGAGTTTGTGTGTGTGTGTGTGTGTGTGTTTGAGAGAGAGTGCGTGCTTGTGCGCACTCAACTGTCACTGCTGTGTGATTGAAGTGAGTTTAATGAGGGAAGAAGACGAGTCCTTTAATGATGTGAATTATACATAAAATCCTGATTACAAATATTTTTTCACAATGTATTTTTGTATTATTCTTTTTTTAACCTCCTTCTTCCTAATTCCATTGAAAATACAAAAATAAAAGCGGTTCATCTTGGATGTCCAGGGGTGAATTGATTCATAATTTTCATTTTTTTAATTGTTTAATCTGTGCCCTGTTAATTTTCCCATTCATTTCTTTCTTACTGTATACAGTGGACATTCTGTGACTAAGATTTAAAAATGTGTATAATGTTTCTAGTTACACATTGCCTAATTAAATAACTGTAGCTGCTCATTTCGAACTGAGCCTATGTCCTGTGTATAGCCTGGCAGGGAATTTTAGGATTTTAGGAAGTTAGAGGTAGTTTACATTCCACAACTATAACGCACTAACGGTGGGCATTGTATTGTCTGATTCCAGTGCCTTCATACTTTAGTTTTGAGTAATTTAAAGCCAACAAATTATTTCCCAATGTTATTTGTTTTTTTGTGTTTTTACAGAACAGAATTAAAAAGTTGCCTTGGTAAATAAATAAATGAACAATCCAAATGATTAAGACTTTTGGTAATATTCCGAGGTGGGTGGGGGTGGGGTGGGGACACCGGGGACTTGGACTAATGACCTCAGTATTTCTAAAGTCCTGGCTACGTCCCTGCAAGGGCCGGAAAAATCTGCAAGCAAAAAAAAAAAGATTAGCCTCACACATTTTACAATATGATTTTAGTTTAAATGTCCCAAATTATATAACATTACAATATTATTATTTACTGAAATTGTATAGGAAATAACATATTTATTCCACTAGCAATGAGGTATTGATATTTTTGCAATGACTTATGTCTTTGTGCTGCATGGCTTACGTCCTGTAATTATAACAGTACGCACGTACTATTGTAATTTTCCCAACTTTTAAACTATTTCTATGAACATCTTTTTAAAGTTTAATACTAATAACATTTTATTATCATTTCTATTTCTGTCTTACTGCTCTGCATGGCTGATGTGTAAACAGAATTAACAGTAGCTGAATAAGATGTTGTATTGTTGCATCAGTGTTTTACTTTATTTTGTCTCTCTGTATGATTTGTTGCTGATTTAGTTATTGGCTCATGGTTTATGTTTGTGTTTCTCTTGTCACTTTTAGAATATGTTGATGAAGGACTGAAGTTGAAAAATAGCCAGCAGGCTAATACTGGCACATTTACTAAAATGTTGAATGTGTGTAGCCCTTATAGATACAAAACTAAATGAAGTCAATATTGAATGTACATTAATTCAATATCCTTTATTGTTTAAAAGCATGACAGCATTGGTTAAACAATTGCGTTAGCTTCTTTTTTCTTACTTTCTTTTTGGTGTAATCGAGTGATAATCGATCCCTTAAAAAGTCAAACAACCTTAGGTGTAATTTTACCTGTCACATTGTGAGGTGTTTTGGTTTATTGTAAGTAAATAAAGAATTGTATCACATGGACAAAATCATAAAAGTCAGATTTTTAAATGGCTGTTTCATTGCAGTTAGCTGGAGTGTGGAAACAGTTCAAAAATGTACAATGACTAATATACAAATTCATAAAGATGTGAGATGAAAGAGATGAATGGCTGTTAAATGAGTGTTTATTTAGAGCTGGAAATGCAGTGATAATGGCGTGCGGTCACATTTGAATACAGCGGGTCGACTCTGCACGCGGCCATTGTGTTCCCATTAAAAGCCGATTTCACGGCCAACAGAACCGCAACAAAAGAGGCAGCAGGTCCGAAAAGTTTGAAAAGACTGGAAGAGAATAAAGGAGGAAGAGAAAAAAGGGAAGGAAACAAGGAGAAGAAAAGGGTGAGAAGATAGAGGGAAGGAGGAAGATAATGGAAGTGTGCCTCCCTTTTTTTTTTTCTCAAATAGCTTCAGTAATATCCTTATTATATTTACGTGTGTGTGTGTGTGTGTGTGTGTGTGTGTGTGTGTGTGTGTGTGTGTGTGTGTGTGTGTTTAAACAGTCAAACCCAGAATAACGGCTTATCTGTAAATACACTTTATCTTTATGTATCTCTCCATTATCTTCATAATGTGTGCATCATCGCTACATATTTAAATAAATGTATACACATCTCTACATTATCTCTATCTATATATATATATATATATATATATATATACATATATATATATATATATATATGCATCCCATGAATCTCTAGACTTACTCTAAACTTATTCTTCAAATCTTTATAATTCTTCTATACAAATATAGATATATCATCTCTTTTCATTTATACTTGTCTCTACATATTTAATACAATCTTAATATGTATTTTTATTTTTGTGTATAGCTCTACTGTGTTTGTATACATGCATTTACGAAGCTCAGTAATTATTATATATTTATCTGTATCTCTATAAATCTCCATTCCATCCCCACACATCTCTGTATTTTTTCAAAAATATGTATCTATGAAAGACTACCTCCCCTCTTTGTATGGTCTCTATATACTGTATTTATTTCAATGTCTGTAGTTATCTATAACTTGTCTAATGTATCTTTAAAAAACGTCTTGTGTTGTGTGTGTATCTCTGTGTATTGTCTCTATCTTTATAAAGCTTTGATCTATATCCTTCTATTTAAATACACTTGCAGATTTTCATACCGATAAACATGTTATATCATTATATATTTATGTAACTTCATAAATTACGTCAGTAGCCAATACATGTATATAAATCTGATGAATATAAAGAGATGAATGATCTTCACTACAGTCACTCCAAATACTATTTATATACTTATCTCTCTAAGTATTATTTCAAAATGTGTATTTATACATTTCAATAGCCTAAATAAAGTTGTTATATTAAGTTTTCTCTACATGTTTATACAAATCTCTGTGTCAGCTCTCTAAACTGTTTAATTAAAATTAAAATCTCTGCTAATAACTTGTTCATCTTTTTATCTACGTATATAGCTATCTCATGTTGTTTTTATCTCAAAATATGTGTGTGTACGATTCTTGAATGTATATGACTTTTCATATGTATGTCTATAAATCCCTATTTTATCACTATGGTTACCAAATAAATCTCAACATTTTGTGCAACAATTATCTTCATGAATCAGTTTTATCTCAATGAAACTCTACATCGTTAAAGCTTTGTCTATATATCATATATTTAAATACATTTAAAAGGTTTCTTCTAAAAATAACTCAATCAATCATTATTACTGTAGGCTAAATTACCGCAGTATGTCTACTGTATAATATCGCCATAATATCTGCACAGCTTGGAATACGTGTCTTCATCTAACTCTACAATATCTGTATTCTCTACTTCTTTACATAATTATGTATATCATCTGCATATATCTTTATAAAACTCAACAAAAGACTGTATTCACACTTTATATTCAAAACCAAATATGGCTGCCAAGAAACACCAAAACACACTGAACAGGACTCACCAGCAACCAACTGCTGCAGGAGAAGAAGGAGGAGGAAGAGTTTGAAGCCGGACAGATGGACCCCCGTTCCAAAACTGCTGGCTCATTTAGAGAGAGAGAGAAGAGAGAGAGAGAGAGAGAGAGAGAGAGAGAGAGAGAGAGAGAGAGGGAGGGGAGGGAGGGAGGATGGCACTGGTTATATTGAGAGAAAAGAGAGAGAGAGTCAGTGGGACAGATGCGAGGCAAAACGGAGCAGTGTTTGTCACTAACGCTATAGATTAGCATGTGGTCTCCAGCACAAAGCTGCAGATCAATACTGCTGCTCTGTACACAGCAGATGGCCCGGGACACAGAGAGAGAGAGAGAGAGAGAGAGAGAGAGAGAGAAACGTACTGATCAACCAGCAGCTCTGCAGCTTTTATTCCCATTTTACGGCCGGACGCTCGCTTTGAAGCGCAGCTAATAGGAGTCCCCAGGACCCACAGCAGAGGAACCTGCTCTGTCACCAACTTCTGCCTCTCTCTCTTCTGTTTTTTAAACTGTTCTCACAAGTTGCAACGTGGATTCCTATTTAATCATTTATGTCTTGATGAATCTGATGTCGTTAATTATCTTGTTTGTATTGTTTTGTTGCCTTTGTCTTTCATTTCTTCACCCCCAACAATTATGAACCAAATTGAAAGAGTGAAATTCTAAACAAATCAGGCCCTTTTTAAAACCGTAAATGGGTGATGCTGAAAAAATATCACATTGTTGACCAAATGATGTTGAATGTCAATGCAATGAAAAGGATAGATAGATAGATAGATAGATAGATATATTGATGGATTGATTGATTGATTGATTGATTGATTTTCATTGATCCGAAAAATGGGAAATTACAGTGTTACAGCAGCAAAATATCAGACACACTGATATACATGAAATAATAGGATACAATATACATGAAATAATAAATATGATAGAATACAAGAACAACTATTTAAAATATATACAAGTTAGGAATACAAATGTACAACTACCTAAATAGTATTAATAAAGATGCAAGTTGCACTTAGTGCAGTTGTGATGTATATGAGTCTTATCTAACACTCAGTTGATGACGTATTAAAAAGTTGTATTGTCTGTGGTAGGAATGATTTCTTGTAAATTGCTTCAGAAAATTTTAACGGTTACCTTATAATAAAGAACCATTTTAATATTTGTTTACAAATGATGTTTAAATCCATTCTAAAACATTGCTGGTTACTGAAGCTCTGTTTCAACAACGATGTTTATAAACGTAGCAATTGTGAATTGAATCAGATTTTTGAAATACTTAAAAACATTTCAATATATTTCTTTTTTAAACTGAAATTTTACTGTGCTTCATTATTTATAGTTGAGCATTTTGAACTTGTTGTAACAAGATCTAAAAGCAAATTGGCAACAACACACAAATACAAAATATAATAGGTTTTATAAAATATAACAGTACAAAATATGCAGTTTAAAGGAAATGTTATTAAACAATGTAGCAAATATAGTTTTTCTGACTATATGGTTGGTCATCGTTTGGATTTTAACACATCTAATTTCCAAGTCTGATTCTTCCTTTCGATTCCGGTTCTTATCAATTCTCGATTGCGATTCTTTGAGGGGGTGGAGTTAAAACGGGTCACATGCTTATTTCATATAAGAGGAAAGTTTTATTTTGATTCAATGGTGGTTTGCAGTTTTACCGGGCTTTTTTAACGTAAAATAAAGCCACACTAGAGCGCCACTTCCTGTGCCACATGGCTGCAACACAACAAGCGCCTAGCCGCTACTGAAACCAAAACTTGCGTATGTTGAATTTGGATCCGATGATCGGATTTGAAACCGACATACCTATCTGACGTTTCTGCTGGCCTTATTTTCTGTACTGTGTTGCTTTGCTATACCACTTATCGGACTGACTGCTGGTTTGGGTGGTGTCATTTTCTTAAGTCTTTGGCCCAAGTGTTAGTGAAATATGAAAGCATCGAACATCCAGTTGTTCCTCGTCTCCACTTGATCAGCACCAATACAGTAAATGATATGGGACGCAGGAGATTTCTACCCTGAAGTTACTGTAAACAAACGTTGTGATTGGGTTTATAAAAACCAAGACATCCAGCGGAAATACAGCAAACCCAACATGAGAAATACAATTGATAGGCCTACACTGAAATGTCTAAATGTTTGACACAACAACTTGACTCAGCTCAGGGAGTAGACAATCAGGCTAGTGATTACCTCAGCAGACAGTGAGTCAGTGTGCTGCTGTGATGCCACTACGGTCTGCAAACAACTCAATGACAACGTTTACTTCCATGATTAATGTCATCTTTAAATGTTGAAATTAAAGTTATTAGGTCCAAACTGAATTCTCTTCACATAAACACATGTACTCAGTGTTTTACAGCATGGCCATGGTAAAGACATTTCAAAGCATGTATGTAAGAAGCCAACAACAGACTCCAGTCTGAGCCTAAAACATGAATTCCGACTAATTACATTATGCTTAAATGCCACAATGTTTCACATTATATATATTTTATTTGCATTTAACGTGTGTAATCTTTTCTTTTTTTTTTAAGTGCATGGAGACACTTGAGACACCACAGATCTCACGTGCAGACCCAAATCAGCAATGCATGCATCCTACTATTAACAAGTGTCTATGAAAGTTAATGGTTATTTTATACAACTTTATACAACTCCAGAAAAGAAATAGTCATGTGAACTAAAGATTTTAACTAAAGACAACTACTGTAAACTTGAATATGATTACTACATCTAATTAAGGTTCTGTCACAGTAATACAACTTTACCTGTTAAGTGTCTCCTTGTTTAAAAACTTAAATGATTTAAGGCCACGGGTTTCCACAATTTTCTAGTAAAGTCAACTAATTCAGGATAATAGTCCTGTCTCTGCCTATGTGTGTGTGTGTGTGTGTGTGTGTGTGTGTGTGTGTGTGTGTGTGTGTGTGTGTGTGTCAACCTGTAATAACACTGAGGACAGTTACAGTAACTTCATGGAGGGAAAGTGTTGGGAAACTTGTGGCTAAGACTCATGGGAGCTGTAGTTGTTGGATTCTATAAAGAATTACTTTTAAAGTTAAAAAAAAAATTTTTTTTTTGGTTGCGGTGTGCACCCCCATATTCCTAAAAAAACCCCCTATGAAATAAACCTTCTTACTTCCTGGCTGTGATGGGGGGGGGGGTTTTCCCCCTTATATTTTCTTTCTCTCCCCCCTCCTCTTTTTCTCCCCCCCCCCCTCCTTTTTCCTTCCCTCCCTCCACCCACCTCCATATTCCTTCCTTCCTCTTCCATCCATTCCACTTCCACCTTCACTTCCATTTCTCTCATCTCCATCAACTCTTCATTTCCACCCTTCCCCTCCATTCCTATTTTCCATCCTCCCTCTCCACCTCCTGCTCATCTTCTTCTCATCTCTCTCATCCTTCTCTCACCTCTGGTCTCAATCTCCTCCTCCACCTCCTGCTACTTGCTGCTCTTCCTCCTTCTCACACTCTTTCACGCAATTTTTTGTCAACTCCTCATGCTAATCCTGCTGTATGTCCCACTCGTCCATCACTTCTTCTTTTGTCTTTCTTGTTGCTCTCTTGGCTCCCACTCTCTCTGGTTTGTGGAACGTCATGTGGGACATAAAATGGCAGCCACCTCTCAAATCAGCTTCCCTCAACAAGACAGCTAAAGGTTTCAAGAGGAAACAGACAGACAGACAGACAGACAGACAGGCAGGCAGGCAGACAGACAGGCAGGCAGACAGATAGACCCCCTGCCTGTCTCTCTGACAGCTGATCAAAAGGAGAAAATGGGTCAGGCTTCTGTTCTTCTGTCCTTAATTACACAACAGTCTTTAAACAAAGCAACATCTGCCCAACTACCCATCCTGCTCCTCCTCCCCATCTCTTCCTTTTCCATCTCCTCCACCTTCTTTTCTGCTTTTTACATCGCCTCATCCTTCCACGCATCACTCAGGCTCAGTGGTAACACTCTGTTCAATTCAATTCAAGTTTATTTATAGTGTCAAATCACAACCAGAGTTATCTCAGGACACTTTACAGATAGAGTAGGTCTAGACCACACTCTATAATTTACAGAGACCCAACATTTCTCCCCAAAGAGCATGCATTTGCTGTGACAGCGGAGAGGAAAAACTTCCTTTTCACAGACAGAAACTGGGACAGACCCTGACTCTTGGTGGGCGGCCATCTGCCGCTGCTAATATACAGGTCTGTAATTTAATAGGATTTTCCAAGAAATATCCTTAAAAGAACTATAAAATGTGTTAGGAATAATATAGGCAGTATAGTGTTCAGTTGCTTCACTTACAATTACTTAATTCCAAATAATTGCTATCGTATATAAAGTATTTTAGTCAGTGCACAGCAGGTGCTGAACATGCAAAACAATGTTACTACAGGCAAGATTACAATTCAATATATGTGGAGTTTCCAATATAATTAGATAACATAATAATGAATATTACTGGTTAATGTAGTTTAAAGTCTGTATCTGTAAAGGTGCAAAAGTGTGTCAAAATACTCTGAGAACTTTGTGCTAGAAATCTTTAAGAGCGTTGTTTCAATGCAAACATTTTAAAGCCTTTTCCAGATCTCTGAATGGCTTTCCACATCTCCAACTTGCTTAAGTGATTCAAATATGTTTGGTTTTGTGCTTATTAACATCTGTTTCCTCAATCCCCCCCACATCAGAGTTTTGTTGTCGCAATGAAGGATCAGAATGTCTTCTATGAAAAATTTGGTCTGATTATTAAAAGAACAACCAGAAAAATAATACAAACCATATTAGGATAAATACAACATGGACCACCTAGAACCTATTGTACTTATACAATACATTTGAGTTTACTGTAATACATAAAACATTATGGAAACGTCAGTAATTGAACATCTAGTTGTTTTGTTGTATGGAAGATAAAGAGTGTCTTTCACTTTTATATTACAATCAACCCTGGTGTCGTTGTGTTTTATCATAATGTACGATGATTTTAGGGAGTCCGATCATTAGTAATTTAATATGAAGTAAGTGTGTGATTGTTTTTGTTGTTATCTCTACTCTTGTTATTTTATGATGATAGGTCAAAGCGAGAGACAGAGAGAGAGAGAGAGAGAGAGAGAGAGAGAGAGGCAGACAGTTATGTAGCAGTCATTTGTCCTTGGAAGTGTAATGAATTGTAAAGTGAACCAGCTACAGGCCATAATGCTCTTTCAATGCAGCTCCCACGCTCAACACTCCACCCAGAGACTGTCGATAACATCCCAACACACACCAACACATCATCTACACTGCATCAGTCTGAACTCAACACTGTGAGCTACAGAGCTGCAAACATCTGTCCAACACCACACAACAGACCAAACTATTACTGTATTGTTGCTCATGTGTTGTTGATCATTTCGTGTTGTGCCGTACCATGTCATGTAATGCCACGTCATATCATATGCATTGTGTTCGATAGTAATATCATACTTGTCATGTTATGTCAAGTCCTATTATAAAATGTTTCATATCAAGTCATAACAGGTCATGTGGTATCATATCAGTGCCCCTAGGATTTTTTCCAGCAGCGGTGCTGAAGTGTGTGAGTTTTATTTTGGGCTGCCGGAAGATAGCGCTTCCGCTAACGAGCAGGGCTTTAGACACATATTTGTACACAGTTGTAGATGTCGTATTACGTTCCATAAAATGCTTCTTACTTATCCAAATGTACAATTTTGTAAAACATATACAATACAAATAACCATCCATCTCCGTCCGCTTATCCGGGGTTGGGTCGCGGGGGCAGCAGCTCCAGTAGGGGACCCCAAACTTTCCTTTCCCGAGACCACATTAACCAGCACCGACTGGGGGATCCCGAGGCATTGCCTGGCCAGGTTGGAGATATAATCCGTCCACCTAGTCCTGGGTCTTCCCCGAGGCCTCCTCCCATCTGGACATGCCTGGAACGCCTCCCTAGGGAGGCGCCCAGGGGGCATCCTTACCAGATGCCCAAACCACCTCAACTGGCTCCTTTTGACACAAAGGAGCAGCGGCTCTACTCTGAGTTCCTCACGGATGACTGAGCTTCTCACCCTATCTCTAAGGGAGACGCCAGCCACCCTCCTGAGGAAACCCGTTTTGGCCGCTTGTGCCCTGGATCTCGTTCTTTCGGTCATGACCCAAACTTGATGACCATAGGTGAGGGTGGGAACAAAAATTGACTAGTAGATCGAAAGCTTTGTCGTCAAATCATGTCAAATCAAAATAATGCAAAAAAAGAGGTCAGGGTCGATAAACAAGAAGCCTCAGTGGAATAAGTTGCATTCTCCCTGGGAACATTTTACCATTATGGGTCTTTTAAAACAAATTGCTAGAGATTCTTGATGCCCCTGATGTTAGTTAATTGCTGAAGTGGCAAACACTTAGCCTGACATTGCGAGACCAAATCACAAATGCGAATTAGTCTGAAACCTCTGTTAATTTTCAATTTCCATGGGGCATTGTCAACGGGCAGTTGCAGGGTACCAAAGGGCTGCGGCCTCTGCCGTGAAAGTGGCAAAGCAGCGGGTGTGGGAGAAGTTGGAGAAGACATGGAGAAGGACTTTCGGTCGGCACCAAGGTGCTTCTGGAAAACCGTCCGCCACCTCAGGAGGGGAAAGCGGGGAACCATCCAATCTGTGTACAGTAAGGATGAGACACTGTTGACCTCAACTGAGGAGGTAATAGGGTGGTGGAAGGATTTGAGGAACACCTAAATCCAACTTATACGCCCTCTATGTTAGAGGCAGAGCTGGAGGATGATGGGGGATTGTCGTCGATTTCCCTCGGGGAAGTCGCTGAGACAGTCAAACAACTCCACAGGGGCAAAGCCCCTGGGATTGATGAGTTCCGTCCAGAAATGCTGAGAGCTGTGGGTGTGGAGGGGCTGTCTTGGTTGACATGCATCTTCAACGTTGCGTGGAAGTCTGGGACAGTGCCAAAGGAGTGGTAGACCGGGGTGGTGGTTCCCCTTTTCAAAAAGGGAGACCAGAGGGTGTGTGCAAATTACAGGGGTATCACACTTCTCAGCCTCCCTGGTAGCGTCTACTCCAAGGTGCTGGAAAGGAGGGTTCGGCCGAAAGTTGAACCTTGGGTTGAACAGGAAAAATGCAGATTCTGTCCTGGTCATGGAACAACGGACCAGATCTTTACTCTCGCAAGGATCCTGGAGGGATGCCCATCCGGTCTACATGTGTTTTGTGGATCTGGACAATGCGTATGACCGGCTCCCCAGGGAGATACTGTTGGAGGTGCTGCGGGAGTATGGGGTGAGGGGGTCCCTTCTCAGGGCCATCCAATCTCTGTATGACCAAAGCGAGCTCTGCGTCCGGGTTCTCTGCAGTAAGTCGGACTCGTTTCAGGTGAGGGTTGGCCTCCACCAGGGCTTTGCTTTGTCACCAATCCTGTTTGTAATATTTATGGACAGGATATCAAGGCGTAGTCAGGGTGGGGAGGGGTTGCAGTTTGGTGGGCTGGGGATCTCATCGCTGCTCTTTGCAGATGATGTGGTCCTGATGGCATCATGGGCCTGTGACCTTCAGCACTCACTGGATCGGTTCGCAGCCGAGTGTGAAGCGGCTGGGATGAGGATCAGCACCTCTAAATCTGAGGCCATGGTTCTCAGCAGGAAACCAATGGAGTGCCTACTCCAGGTAGGGAATGAGTCCTTACCCCAGGTGAAGAAGTTCAAATACCTTGGGGGTTTTGTTCGCGAGTGAGGGGACAATGGAGCGGGAGATTGGTCGGAGAATCGGCGCAGCGGGTGCGGTATTACATTCAATTTATCGCACCGTTGTGACAAAAAGAGAGCTGAGCCAGAAGGCAAAGCTCTCGATCTACCGGTCAGTTTTCGTTCCTACCCTCAACTATGGATCAGATATAGGGTTGTGCTTAGCCGGAAAACTGAACAAAGTTCAGTTTAGTATAGCTAATCAAGTCATAACAGAAAACATGGCCTAGTTAAAATCCACATCTAGACATAGGCCTAACGTTACATTCATTAAGAAACCGCAAATTTGATCAGATTAGCTACTGACATTTCTAACTGACGGGACCACCGCCAATACGTCCACAAGCAGGGACATTTTGACAGTGAATTGAAGTAACTTTAAGGCAAACTCATCACTTTTGGAATTTTATATTTTTAGACAATAGAGAGTTTAGTGGTCCTTAAGATATCTGATCCTTTTTGATAAATGTTCTAACTCTCTGATTATGCAGTTAGCTAACTTAGACTTTTCACATAATAAGTTTCATGGCATGTTACATCATGCTATTTCTGTCATATTATATCAATTCACATCACAGTATGAGATTTTGTTTCATCTTACATCATACATACATCAGCCATGCTATTTTATATCTCATAAGATAAGATTTGTCCAGGTTGTGTCATGTTATTTTATGCCATGCCATTTAAGGTCATGTTATGAATGCTGTGTCATATTACATTATGACAATTAGTTTTATGTCACCTCATAAGAGTTTATTTCATATGATGCTTTGCTGAAGATTTTAAGATGAACTAGTGTTACAAGTATATGTTTTCAAAAATCCAAAATCTAACCTTAAAGGCAAATGATGGACAGACAAACCTTTTGGGGGATTAGGGCTTTGTAAGGAAAAATAAAAACTGTTCCTCAGTGTTGGGGGAGGTTTTGTCTATCATATGTCAGTTCTGGTTTTATCATGTGTTTATCATGTGTTATTTCCTGTCACCTTACTTTATCTCAACAATCAGAAGCAGCAGGTGATGAGATGAGAGCTGAGATGAGATCAAATTTTAATGATCCCTGTGGGCAAATTGCTTCTTTGCAGCAGCAGCAGCAGAAGAAAAAGAAGAAGAGCAGTAAAACCAGCATCCTCCGTGTGAATCCTGTTTCACAGAGTATAGTGATTGTGAAGATCAGTACCTCACTGTCTCTCCACACAGACACTGTTGGCTGAATTAATATCACATGCCTGTCCCGGTGATCCTTTAAATTGTCTGGACATCTTTCATAAGGCCGTTTTGCAAAGCCTGACTCTATCCTACAGCACACAGAAAAATCCCTGGTGATTTTATAGCAAAACTAGTGATTGTTGTGAATTTGAGAGTACATTTTCAATTTTAGTTTCTATAGTCCCTTTCCTTTTTTTCTTGTTTGTTTAATTTATAATTAAATATCAATTATTCATATAAAAATACAGTACACAGTAAAATACACTAGTTAGTACCATAAATGTCTATATAAGAAAATGCTGAGAAAACAACCTCACAATGTCCATCAGGTAGCTGTTCTGGAGCTTTCGATCATATCACTTGATCTTCATAAGCAGATGTAGCCTATATAGGTTGTCCAGTTCACATGGAATTGTTAAAAATGTCCATCTTGTGATGAAGATGATGTGATATGATCAAAAGCTCAAGAACAGCTAGCCTACCAAATGGACCTTGTGGTGAAATAGTTTGCTAATTGTTACTAACTGTTTGGTGAAGAAAAGTAGTACTTTATAAATGATCATATAAGCTATGAATACTAAACAGTATCTCTTTTATTTGCTAGTCCAGGTTGAAATACAGTAAGATAAAGTTAAATAAGGACAAAAATGTAATATTGGTTCCACATCCACACTTATATCTTCAATATTAATTTGAGTTAATGATTTAGCCTTTGCATTGTGCATTTATAATAGGCCTACTATCATAATATTAAATAGGGAGAAATGCCACAGTACAGAGCAGAATATCACACCTTGCACTCACATTTAAGTCCTTCAAACAAGTCGCTGTAGTAATAGCCTATTATTATTATCGTTTCAAAGCAATGCAAAAATGATTTTTCGTTCAAATCCCACCCAGAGTAGCTTCGAAGTCCACACCGCTGCATACATCAAAGATGCCGATTGGCCAGTCGGCCCCTTGCACCAATCCCAATGTCCGTCTGATTGGTCTGCTGCACCGTCAGTCAGGCGGGAGACGCCCCTTCGTCCGAGCCCGCTTCTCCCTCTCCTCCCCCCGCAGCAGGTTGGGTTGAGCGGTCTGCTAGGGGACCGTGGACAGCTCCCGTCTGAGAAGCAGAGTAACGCAGGAGGAGGAGAGGGCTGGATATGGGGGAGCCACCGCACAGGCCCGTACGATCGAGATAAAAACAATTTTTTTTTTTTTTTAATGTGCACCTACCGGGGAAAATACACAAAGACACCGAGCTGGAGAGGCCTTAGGAGGACGGGGAAACAACCGAGGAAGTGAAGGAAAAGGGGGAATACGGCTACTGACCCATCCCGGCGCATCAGGGGAGAAGCAGCGAGAGAAAGGAGGAGAAGAAGGAGACATAATTCCGCTCGACCCGATGGACTGAGAGGACAGATGAATGAAGACTGCCTACACTAACGCCTATCGATGCCTGGCCAAGGACCTGGACGCTTATGCCATGAACACGGACATGACAATGGACGGCATTGGCAGCCTGCATGGCGGGGTTTCCGTGAGCTCCGTGGTCCCTGATGTGGAGCTGATGAGCGGCCACAGCCCGCACCACGGGCGCGGAAGCTCGTCGGGGGGACACGGGGCGGCGGCGGCAGCGGCGGCCACCCTGCGGATACACCAGGACCTGGCCGCCGCCGCCGCGGCGTCATCCCGCTCTGCCATGGTGTCCGGCATGGCCACGATACTGGACGGCAGCGGGGAGTACCGTCCGGAGCTGTCCCTGCCGCTGCACCACGCCATGAGCGTGCCCTGCGACACGTCCTCTCCCGGGATGGGGATGAGCGGCACCTACACCACCTTAACCCCGCTGCAGCCGCTGCCCCCCATATCCACCGTGTCGGACAAGTTTCACCATCATCACCATCACCACCACCACCAGCGGCTCTCCGGGAACGTGAGCGGGAGCTTCACCCTGATGCGGGACGAGCGGGGGCTACCGGGCATGAACAACCTCTACAGCCCGTACCACAAGGACCACATGTCCGGGATGGGTCAGAGCCTTTCCCCGGTGCTGGGTAACGGCCTGGGTTCCATACACAACACCCAGCAGGGTCTCCACAATTACGGCAACACGACGCACGGAGGCCACGATAAGATGCTGAACTTCGACGCGCACCACACCGCCTCAATGCTGGCCAGAGGGGACCACCACCAGCACCGAGGACTCGGTGGGCCGGCGGCCGGGATGATGTCGCATCTGAACGGGATGCACCACCCGGGGCACCCGGCCGTGTCCTCGGCGGGCCACCACCCCCACCCCCACCTCCAGTCTCCATCCCACGGGCCCGTGTTGGCTTCCACCAGGGAAAGACCGCCCTCCTCCTCGGGGAATCAGGGGGTGAACAGCTCGGGGCAGCTGGAGGAAATCAACACCAAGGAGGTTGCGCAGAGGATCACGGCGGAGCTGAAGAGGTACAGCATCCCCCAGGCCATCTTCGCCCAGAGGGTGCTGTGCCGCTCCCAGGGGACCCTGTCGGATCTCCTGAGGAACCCCAAACCCTGGAGTAAACTTAAGTCGGGCAGGGAGACCTTCAGGAGGATGTGGAAGTGGCTGCAGGAGCCCGAGTTTCAGAGGATGTCGGCCCTCAGACTGGCAGGTAAGAAAACAACAATCCGCGGTGCTTATGCTGGTGTTTTGGTTCGCTCTGTGCGTCGGACAAGAAGAGGAATTTAAACCTCCTCCTCCTCCTCCTCCATAAAACAATCCCAAATGATTTCCCCACTGTCACTTTTTTTATCATTTGCTGGCTTTGTTTTGGTGTTTCTTCGTGGCTCCTTTCCTGCACAGCACCCAAATTTAGACATGTATTTAGAATCACTGGTGTTATGATTACCATTATTGATCAATAACAAAAAGGGATCGATAGGAAATGACAAGGTCACGGGATTTCCCTCCAACAGTCCGGCACTGTGCTGTAACCTAGTTTTTTTTCTTCCTGTCCCTGCATGTTAGAGGGAAAACACTGCACTTTGACTAAATATCAGTTCATTATTTTTGCTCAAATCCAGGCATGTAAATTATTAAAAATAGGAAAACAAATGCAAAGATGAAAAGGCAGCACTTTCATTTAAAAAATAATTCTTTAGTTGGAAATTCAGCACAGAACTTCGAGAAAAAAAAATCATTAATTACATATAGGCTACACCAAAGTTAACTTCAGGCTTAATTCATGTTTCTCAGTGTTATTCAGTGGCATCGTACTTTTACTTTATTCAGCTGGTGTTGTTACTGTGAGTAGCCTGTTACAGCTTATTGTATTCGTATGGTGTTAGCAGGGAGAGAGGTGTGAGAAAGCATTCACAGCAGGCTGAGAGGCTCGGAAGAGGATTTGTGTTTGATTGTGAGGAGCTTGAAGTGATCAGACGGCTGTGACATAAACATGAATGTTTGTAGCATCAGTGGGTCCGGTGCCCCCTCTAGTGAGGAACCTGGTTTCTGTCCCAACAACACGCCTCTATTGTCCGCAGGAGACAGCAGCAGCAGCAGCAGCAGGGACCGAGCAGCATAAAAAGGATCAGCATGAGAGTGGATTATGTTCAGTTTTTAGGAATATTGCAACAATAAATTGCTGTGGAGTTTAGTTTGCCTATGTGACAAGTTTATCGAAAGATTTTATTACATTTTATGTATTTAAAAGAGGCGTTTTTAATGGCAATTTTAACTTCTGTAAACCTATAGTTTGAATCTCCCTTTTTAATTCCTAATCCAGTTTCTGGATTACAGCAACTGCCTTTTTCTTGTTTGTTTTTTCCATATATATAGGCCTATTTAAACACAAAAAAATTTAAAAAAAATCCAAATACATTCAGTAATACAGGTAATAAAAACAAAAGCCAAATTAATAATAAAACTGGAGTGCAGCATGCATGCATGTAGGTGTAAAGAAAGTGAAGGACATGTTGAATTACCTTAATGCACAGGATTCAAACTGTTCATAAATTAGAGCTCTTAGAAACTAAGTGGATGTTGTTTGCTTTTGACATATTTTCAAAAATAAATTGGGTTTTAAGAAGTTAGAGAATTTTGTCAACCCATAAAGAAACAGTCGGACAGAGACAAATGTTGTTTGCTCTATCTCATGAATTTCCAAACTTTTGAATCCATACTGTGTATGAGGTCAAGTTCCAAATACCGAATTACAATACATTTAAAGGTGGCCAACAGTAAGATTTGTAACAAATAGATCTTAGCCTTTCTGGAATGACGCCTAGAAGAGCTGTCTTGGGATATTTTGAAATACCATGATCTTTACAAGCATCAATATTATTTTCCAGTTTTAAAGCAGTTTGCTTCACAATCACTATTTCACTTTGCTTCACTACATTTCACTGGTATTTGCTGGTTCAAGTCGTGCTCCAGTATTCAACAACTGGCTTTCTGTGCACAACTTTTGATACTCCCAGTTTTGGGCAAGCAGGATGCAGAAATCTGTATAATATTGTATCATGCGTCCTTTATTAGAGCATCACAATATTGTACTGTATATGCATTTTCACAATCAACTTCATTTGACTCTGGTTGTCAGTAGCTCGCAAGTTGCAAATACTGTATAGACACAAAATTTAAGGTCAACACAGCTGAGCAAAGATAGGGACACAAACATAACTATTATGTACAGACAAGAGATTTGAAAATAGATATATGTATCGAGACAAAAATCGTATTATTATTGCTGAGAGAGAGTGTGTGTCAGTGAGAGGCATGATAGAATAAATATTAAATGCAATTCTTTTTTAAATGAAATGGTCATGGGCAGGCTAAATGTTAAAAAAAAAAAAAACAGTGCAGAAGTAATTCCGTCAAAGAATATTTGAAATTATGTAGAATGACGAAACTTTATTATATTCATTGCTGTTCAGTAAAAGACAATGCATTTTCCAATAAACTCAAGGATTTAATCCTCCTTTATGGGTTGAGGAAATTCTCTGTATTTTTCTGGCTGAAAAAAAATAAATTAAAAGTTAAGTATGAAAAAATGAAAAATGACCTTAAAACAAAGTAAAACAATTGATCCAAAGTTTACATTTAGGAGATATGTAGTTTCAACTGGACAGTGTTTTAATTTATTTTCAATACGGTCCTATCATGAAGTGTGCTTCAACTGGTAGGCCTATCTAATAAAAATAAAAACCTTTAGCATAAACCTTTTTATCTTCTTTCTATATAAATATATATATATATATATATATATATATTCCAAGACTCCCTTGAAAGCAGTACTGATCTCAGGGAATAATCCAGGTTAAAGCAGGTACATTGAAATTAAAATACATTCCTTTAACACCGGGACACATGATGTGTTATTTCACTTTGTATCATACCTGCGTGTACTCTTTGAAATAAAGCACACTCGTGTCACATTTCTATAAGTTGTCATTTAACATATACATGTCAAAAAGACAACCTATAGAATTGACAAATCTAAACTATATAAGAAAAAAATTATATATGTATGTATATATATGCTTTCCTAAAATATTCCTAAATTGTAATTATGCCTTATTTCAAATGGCTATAATAATTCCATTATAATCTTAGAATTACCTCATTACTCATGGTGTCAATCTATTTTATAAAGTATCAATCATTTAGCTGTATCAAGATAAAACATGTAGCATTACAACAACACTAGAAACAGACCAGAGATCAGAAATAATAAGAAAAAATATATATACAACAAATCAACAAGTAGTATGCAGGAGGCTCTGTTTCAAATATTTTTAGTTGTATAAAGTTGGGTGATTTAGTTTATTTATAGCAAATTAATATTGGGTATTCTACTAAGCATTGAATATTAAATGTATTCCTATATATTTATATGAGGACATTTCAAATACGACCCAAATTCTATATATTAAACACCTATGAACTCATGGTGTCTTTGTTTGTATTCAGTATTACTATCAGTAATAACATTTCAATAAGTGTTCCCTTTATTTCATATAGTCAATGTGAATCAAACAGCGCCATATTTTCTGCCATATATAATATTCCTACATTATATCTAAAACAAAATTTAAACTGTTTTTTCTTAATACCTACGTAATAACTTTTTGTAAACTCATTTTATTTCATTCATCATATCGCTATAATATTCCTACATTATACATTTATGATCTCAATGCGTTTGTGATGTATTCATAGTGAGTTATGGAGATCGTATCGTAATCTAAAGTCATATATCTGCCATGGTTTCATCTGACACATACTGGTGTAGTTTCTGATATTTGATGGCTGCATCATGTTCCAATGTTTGCTCGTAATATCGGTCTGGTATCCTTTTAAATTGTTCTGAGATTTAGTGTGGTTTTATTGGTGGTGTAAATGTAACATGGTTTGAAGTGGCTGAACACTGTTTGTTGAATAGACTCTTATAAAGAATAATCACTGCAAATAGGCGATGTTGTCTTTTACTTTTTTCCAATTAATGGAGATCTAAACATCCCCGCACGGACAGCTGATTCTCAAAACATTGATTGGAATTGTGCCTCTAATTAGCCTAGATTCGGTCAGTGGATTTGGTCCAGCTCAGACCCTCATATTTGAAATGTGTGCAGATGCTAATGTGGATGAGATTATCTGTGCAGGATTTGACTGTTATTTCATTAGGGCTTCTTAGATTTTCAGGGCTGGTTTTTACGATGTATGTTAATAGGAACTACTATGAGTGACAGTTGATGGAGGGTGGAGCTGTAGGAGAGCAGGGGAGTGTTCATGGGATCTGTGTTGCCCTGTGTGTGTAAAATGTCAGTGTGCAGATACACACTGAACAGCCTCACACTCATGCTGCTGTCTGATGGAACTGCACTCATTTGCTTTCCCCTTGATAATAAAATCACTGTTTTTCAAAAGGCCCAACAGTCACGAATGAAAACATTATTAGGGTTGGCCATTGAGCCAGTAGTTACAGTACCAGAGTTTTGGTTATAATACCAAAATTATAGGCTACTTTGTTGATTCCTTATATGATAAATAAACAAAAGCCCTTTTTTATTTTAAAAGTTTGAGAAATAGTAAGCTTTCTGATTTACATGCTGTATCTTATTAGTGACCAGTTAAAGTGTCAAAAGTCTGTTTTGTTGAGGAAAGCCAGGTGCTACAACCTAGAGGCTAACTGTGTTTAGCCTGGATTAGCACACAGAATGGAAATGGGGGAAACTAGCTTGCTATTCGAAGGAGGAAAAACTCTGTTTATAAAAATACCCGTGTACGTGTGGACTAGGCCTTACTTAACTTAAATTGAACCTCCAACAATTCCAACAACTTTAGCTTACTCTGCCTGATTTTCATAATATGTCTTTCTTTGAAGTTGAAATGCAAAAATAAGACATTGTGGTTTGGTAAGTAGCTTGCTAGCTGGAAAGCTACAGAAGCATCTGATGAAACGGTGCCAAACTTTTTTCCATGGCTAATAGCAGGGTGAAGTCAGAGGCTGGCCTTTGTAGAGCTTTAAATTCAGAAAGTTTTTTTTTCCTGCTTTCAGCAATAACAGATAGGAACAAAACATGTTTAGCCTAGCTAAACAAAATGAAATGAAAAACCTAGCTGATTACAGGAAGGATTGGTGACTAGCTTGTTAGCTAACAAGAAACAACATGTAAATGAGACAGTTTTGGAGTTTGTTTTTCTCTTCAGATGGAGCTAAGGCAAGCAGTTTCCCATGCTTCCAGTCGTTGTGCTAAGCTATACACTTAACATGCACTGGACCTCTGAATCATGTAAATCAGACACCTTTTAAATTGTTGTTGGGGTCCTGACGCCTCCATGTTAAAGATATTTTTAGGTAAGCACAGAAATATGAATTGTTTTCTTTCTCCAGCGTGACTCCGGAACTGTAATTGGGAGCCTGTGGTTTCACAGAGAATGGGTCAATATTGCTCAGGTTTTCTACATCAGAAACATGCCAACACATCTAGTATGATTCTACTCATTTTATTTGCTTTATTTTTTTCCAGGAATCACATTTTGCTCGTTTCATCCCTCTCTCTTCTCTCCACGGTGACTTTAAAATGACTGTATGAACAGAGGGAGCCTCAATTCCTAGATCAACAACGCTACAAGCAACCAATAGAGCTGAGGTCAAATGTCAAAGCTGCAACACTCAGACAATGGATGGAGCAAATATCCCCCTGACCCTGAGACTAGCAGAGAGGAGAGAGAGGAGCAGCATGCAGGGAGAAGAACGAAATGAGAGAGCTGGGAGACAGGGTTATTTTGGGGTTTTCTTTTGCTGTTACATTATCCACATTCATGTTGTGTACATTCACAACATTTAAACAACAGGTTCTCTCTTTCAGTTAACTTCCTCTTTACTCGTCTCTCTCAAAATCTGTCTTCTTCTTTAAATCACTCTTTTGATGTAGTCCCGCATAGAGCTGAAATGATTAGTTGATTATTTGATTCGTCGATCGTCAAAAAATTAAATAGCGCTTATGTTTGCTTAAGTCATTTTTGCTTTAAAAAATGACAAACATTCTCTTTTGATCTTAAAAAGATTTTGCTGTTTTCCTTTGTATTATAGAATTGTAGTGAATGGGGTTTTGGGGTTTTGGGCTATTGGTAAGACAAAACAAGACATTTAAAGATGTCCGATTGAGCTGGTAACAGTGATTGTCAATTTGAGCTATTGTTAATCACTTTATTGACCAAGCGATTAATCAATAGTCAAAATAATCAGTAGCAGCAGGCCGACTCCTTCCCCCCTTCATTACTCTCTCTCTTTCATTTATCTTTGCAGTGTTCCAGGTCAGAGTAATTATGTAAATGTGTTAAGTTATATAAAATAGCACTTTTAAAAAACAAAATTACAGAGTGCTTTGTATGGAGGATATTTTTGGTCATAATTAAAATGAAAAGTCCACAGAAAAAATTAAGAGATTGAATTAAAAAGATAGGCCATACTTTTTACTTAAAAAAGGAAATTGATAAGTTAAAAGTTAAGTCAAAATGTTAAATGATAAATGTGAAAATGTAAAGTGACTATGAAAAAAGTGAAATAAAAACAAAAAAAGTAAAAAAAAACATTTTTTTAGCATTTGCACTTTACTATTTGGCAGACTTTAATTTGAATTATGACCCAAAATATCCTCCATAGTTCCATGATAAAAGCATTTAGCATCACAGAGGCTGCGGTATTTTCAACCACTGCAGACAGGAGTATAAGGATGTACAGTAATCTATGGCATTAAGCAGAGGTGGAAAGAGTACTAGAATAGTGTACTCATGTAAAAGTAGTTATGCAAAAGGGTACTTAAATCAAATTAAAAAAGTAGGTCAGTTAAAATGTGCTGTATGTCAACATATACACAGGTGGAACAACACCAGCAACGAGACCCCTTATTACCATATACAGTAAATTCCATTTCTATAGAAGGCTCCTTGTAGCCTGCATACAACTGATTAATAATTATAAATATACAGCCAGTATAACTTTACCAAACTTAATAAATAACTTAGAATTAACCAGAAAAAGACATAACTCAGACAATTAAATGAAAATGACATTTTAACTATTACATATGGGTGTAATGTTTGGGTGATTTCTGCCCGCCAAAGACTCGCAACACTATTGAACGCTCCCTTTTACATTATATTTTACATTTCAAGCCCAAACTGGCTGTTTGTCAGGTAGAGAGGTACCTGTTTTGGTGTTCACATACTTTTAGCCATGTAGTCTAAGTACAGTATTGCCAAAGCAGGTTTTACAAGGTTTACAAGGCAAATTACTAGACAGTATACTATGATAAAAGAAACACTAATTTGTCTACATGTCTCTCTGGAGCCTTTCCTCCATGCCTCCTTCTCCTCTCCTTCTTCATTTTAAATCTATTTCTTTCTCTCGCCATCTCTCTCCTCCCTTGGACCTCTCTCTTTCTCTCTTTTGGGGGGAGGTATTATGTGATCGTCAGGGGAATTGAACACAAGAGCAGAGGCAGCAGCGGCCCAATGAATTATTGATGGGAATCTCGGCGTGACCTGCCTCAGTCTGCTCACTTCACTTCTTCTTCACCTCGCAGCCGGGTTAACCAGGCAAAAAATGGAGGGAGGGAAGGAGAGAGAGAAGAGAGAGAGAGAGAGAGAGAGAGAGAGAGAGAGAGAGAGAGAGAGAGAGAGAGGAGGAGTCCATTGTTTGGTTGGAGGATGCTGCCTAACTGTGACTCTAAGTGAATTATGGATGAAAAGACAACAATCAGTGTTAGAATAGAATAGCTCATATAAAAGCTGGAGTCATGGAATAGGAGCCATGGTCAGCACAAACGAAAAAAACACAGGGAAAGTACTCTAATAGTTGACATGGTTAATTCAGTATAATGTACATTTCCACAGCACTGCAGTAATTCCATCAGTACACCAACAGAGTCATCAGAGTTTTTTAACACCATACTGTCTTTTACGTTCATTCAAAACCCTTCTACTTATTCGTTTTTTCCATCGCTGTTAAATTGCTGTCAATGAAAATCAACACTCACTACAGATGTTTCACATTAAAAGCCTACCAGAGAGGGATTAGGCACTTTGAGCTGCTGGAAGGCTTTTCCTCGTAATGAAGGAAACATTTTAACAGCTCTTGGACAACAGTGGAGCTCTATGGCACAGAGAAAAAAGATATATCAGACTTTGGATACACACACAATACTCTATTAGAGTGATCACTTCATTGCTGGTTCTTCACATGCGGTTTGTTGACTTGACTGAAAACCAGGAAATATCACCAGACTTATCCTATAATGTCGTTTATGGTACAGAACAGACTGAGAAGAGTCCACTTAGAGTTAAATTGTGCTGAAAATCTGAATGACTGAACCTAAATATTTTCCATTTTACGCATCCTGCTGCAAGCAGACACAGTGCATTATTTATGAGCCGGACCCTGCTTTATGACACAGATTACCAGCAGTTACTGTGTGTGTGTGTGTGTGTGTGTGTGTGTGTGTGTGTGTGTGTGTGTGTGTGTGTGTGTGTGTGTGTGCGGCGTGTGTGTGTGTGTGTGCGTGTGTGTGTGTGTGTGTGTGTGTGTGCGTGTGTGTGTGTGTGTGCGTGTGTGTGTTTGGCCTTACAGTTTCAGACCCGGAATACACGTCTGTTTTCAGGGTTTCTGTTCTGACCTCCATATTCACAGGCTCATATTGATCTGTAATAATGGATTTCAGGCTGCTGAGAGGAGACTTTTTGATGTTTGTTTGTTTGTCAGCGTGAGAAGATTTGACAGACATTGTTATCTTTGTCCTATCCTGTCGATCGCAGTTTTGGAGTTGGGAAACTGAGACGTGACAAAGTCTGTTTACAGGTGCTGGGGAGTACTACTGCATATGTGAAAAAAGTTGCATAAAAACGACTGTGGCTCCAGAGAGAGCTGCAAAAAGTCCGATGAATTGCCTTAAGTTATGTCACTTGAGTCAGCGTCGGTTGGGGCTGAAGATTACATGTTTCTGAATAAAAAACATCTGGTGGTGTTAAATTAGAAGTGAGCTTACCAACGTTTACGACCGGATTGTTTCTCTGAATATAAATGCAGATACATTTTTTAAAAAGCTAAATCAGGGTCAGACAATAGCCACTGGGTTCAGAGATTGCATTTTTGGGCAAGGTGCTCCGCTTCTTTTGCTCTCCACACAGACTGTTTACCTGCATACTACCAAAGCCTGCTCAAACATGATTGGTCAATGCTATTTGGACCACAAATGGAAAAATCCTGTCCGTTTGCCTACAGATTCATTTATATGCAGAACGCATTGTAAGTTTTTGCCTCTATATGTATGTCCTTTACTGTATGTAGACCATAGAGACTCTGACTGCATCATATTCCTTCAGCTCTTTATCAAATTGGTAAACTCCAAACATCAGCCTTGTGCATTCAGACTCTTTACAACCTTCACTGTAGCTCCCAATAACAAAATCAGAGGAATAGCGTAGTGATTTTTGGTTAAGTCTGTCCACACCAATTATGGTGCGGCGGCGGTGTTGGAAAGGTAGAAGTGTTGCTGGGGCCAACTGAGCGGCTCGGGTTCAGAGGAGAAAATGGTCCTGTCGCCGCTTTATTACGCCGGTCAAATCAAACGTGACACCTGGACTCTGAGCTCATCGAACCAGAGCGCACAGAGAATACACACCACACAATCAGTAAGAGCCACACACACACACACAAACACACACTTGCAGGGGAGGACAGGAACTCAACTCTGAATCATGCTTAAAGAACCATATATATCATTTTTTTCACATAATTTATCCGATGCATTTTAAAAGAAGTGCATTAGTGGTAATATCTCAACAGTGGTATTGTTAAAAACCCATCTTTCTTAAAGTGCCCATATTATGAAAAAAACTTTTTCTGGGATTTGGGGTATTATTTTGTGTCTCTGGTGCTTCCACACCCATACAAACTTTGAAAAAAAACAACATCCATGCTGTTCTGAGTGAGATACGGTTTCTGAATGTGTCCTGCCTTCAGTCTCTGGGTGAGCTGTTCAAAATCTGCACGGCTTCCTACGTAACTAGCCCGAGACGAGGGGCCTGAGGGGGGTAACCGTTAGCATGCTAGCTCGTTCTCAATGGCAAAACACTGCTACAACACACACATATTCACCCTAATCTACAAAATAAATTGTATAAATTGTACTTACATGTCCCTGTTCTGCAGGTATTCCACGCAAAGTTGGAAATGCACCCTGTCTTAGAAGAAGTCTCCCGGCTAATCCTGCCTTGTACGGACTGAAGTTGGAGAAACAGCTAGCTCATGTAATCCTTACCTAGTTACGGCGCATGTGCGACTGACAACAAAGATCTTACAGAAGTTGAGAGGTCTCACTCTGTAGCTAAAACAAAGACCTGAACACACAGGGTGAAAAGAGGAGCTGCAGCAATGTGCAGTACAACAAAAATATGGTGTTTTTTGAAAATGAAACCATGTAAACCTATTCTGATACAATCTCAAATTACAATTATGAACCTGAAAATGAGCATAATATGGCCACTTTAAAGACTACATTTCCCATCAGTCCTGTTAATAATATACTAGTGTTTAAGTAATGTTCGCTAAAAACTACAGTGCATCCAAGACTGTTGACAAAATGCAGTGCTTTTTAAAGAACAGACACTACAGCCGTTTTCACATATAAACTCCGACAAATCAGGTCCTGACATTTTTCAAATGATATTTTGTCACATGTAGCATGGACCTGGAGGTTGTGTGTCTCAGATGCATTCTTACTTACTGGAAATGGTTTTGGGTTTTGATTTAGTTTAGATGAGTGGTGGCGCTGGGAAACGCGTGCAGGACACATGACATGACACGGATTATTCTGCATTATGGCGATGGTTCGTAATTTGGTCATAAATAACTGAGTCTCTTGCCGTTTCTTGATTTTGTCTGACGATTTTGGCGTTGGCCATTACCGACAGAAGTTCCCGCATCTCACTGTCTCTTCAGTTAAACATTTTCGTTAAAGTCTTCGTGTTAGTCACCCTCCTTCTTTACCCTTGGATGTTTGTTGTTCTCCGTTTTTGTGCTGGCCGACAGAAATGTCGCCGTTAGCTGTGAATTCTCTCACTTTGGGCTCAATCAGTGATTACACCGATTTAGGGAGCTGATTTGGAGATTTAGGTTCTTACTAATCTCACCACAGTGCTGTGGAGAAGGGCGAGTCCACACAGCAACCCGGGATTTCTTTAAACCAATCACAATCCTCTTGGGCGGTGCTAAGCGCCGAGCGTAGCCACGGTGCAGCTGCAAAATAGCCTCAGGAAGGAACTTGTTTTGGTGGAACGTGAACGTTCAAAGGTTGTTTGAGTCTTGCAACAGAAAACTCAGATTGGACAGATAGTCTAGCTAGCTGTCTGGATTTACCCTGAGGAGCAGTTATGAGTTAGTCCTCATAAATCCACCGGAGTTTAAAATTACAACACAAAGAAAGCGGAAGTTAACGGGACATCCGAAAACAGACATCCAAAAAGAGCGACATCCGGCGGAATTTGGCAGAATGAGACTAGGTTCTCACATACAGCTCCGCTGGGTAATGTCTAAATAATTTCAGATTTGCAGTGCATGCGTGATTTTAATGTGTCTTCTTATCAAAATAAGAAGACACATTAAAATCAGTAACTAGCAGCATCTTGATTGGTTGACTAATGGTTGGTTTTGGATGATTGGAAGCCCTTTCTCATATCTGCAACCAACCAATTGTTGTTGCTTCATATGTTCATCAGAATTCTTTAATACAAAACACAATTTAATGAATTGACAACGATCCACTATATATTTGTTTGTGGTGTCAGCGTCTCAGGTCCAATTAATACGATACGATACAACTTTATTGTCAGTTTAAACTGAAAAAAAAGTACACACAGAGTTCAAAGATAAAAACACATCAACAGCCATGACAAAGAAACACGTTTCATGATATCCTCAGATCCAGATCTTAATTGGCAGCAAACTGATTTTGGTTTAGCCACAGGATATACTGATGTATTTTGTAAGAGTAAGCACAAGACGCGGTTCGCAGCCGAGCAGTGCACCTGAAGAATACCTTCAATTCATAGTTCATGTAGTGGCACCTAATTGTTTCTCATTCTTCTGTACCACCCTTTGAAGTCAGTCTAACTGCAACCAGTATTTGAAACACGAGCAACCATACGTCTTCTTTTTTTAAATGTTTACTTGTAAAAACAAAATGAAACATGGTACGCACGGTCAAAAAACTGTGTTGCTTCCAACATCTCCAACTTCAAACTAACTAAGCTATGACATAGCGCCATCCGATTGGAAGCCCAAAACACTAAAACATCACTAGAACCAAACACTACCAAATCATGCATTACAACCAATACATGACCTATTAATTTTCATTAAACAGTTTTATACTATTTTAACTTTTTCTAAACAAACATACCATTTAAGATGAACCAATACCTATTTGGCTCTTACAGTTCAGTATTGGAAACTTGGGGCAATTTTAGTGTGACCTTACCTAAGAATGGAGGTGGACAAGAAAGTGGATATAAGGCCTTGTTTAGGTTGTGCTGGGTTTAGAAGGAACGTATAGATTATTTGTTTACAGTATGTCTCAAATATTGGGATTAATGTATTGATGTTTATGTTGACTTGGCACCTAGGTCATTTTTGGCAGCTGCTGCTGTGGTCCTGCTCAACGCCCTGCTATGCCCTGCACTGCTACAACTATTACTTCTAGTCACAGTTCCAGTGTTTCCTCTATGTTGATTTGACCATGGCGGCCCACCACGGCAACATTTCTGTCCCCCACGGTATCAGAAATAGGGCTGCATTGTTAGAGTTCATGTCGGAGAATAGCGCAGACACACAAGGATAACTGTAAGTCGTATAACTTATGTTGTCAGTTCATTTAAGCCTGGTCTTGGACCTGCCCCCCACTACTAAAAATATATATTTCTGTATATCTGTATCTGTGTCTCTGTGTCCCAACCGGCAGAAGCAGATGGCCCCCCCACCAAGGGCCTGGTTCTGTCTGAGGTTTAAAGGAAGTTTTTCCTCGCCACTGTCGCACCAAGTGCTTGCTCGTGGGAAATTGTTGGGTCTTTGTAAATTATGGAGCGTGGTTTAGACCTACTCTATTGATAAAGCCGCCAACACATGATAGACGGCAAAATCGTTCTGCGCCAGGGGGAGAGCTACCCCTGGCGTTGCGCGCCACCCGGAATTGCGCTGCCCTCAAAGTTCAAATTATTTCAACTTTGACCCAGTTGCCGCTGACCTTTCAAGGCGCAACCAATTCCAGAACGGTCCTGCGCTGCGCTTTGCCTCTTTGCTCTGCGCCCTACCTTGCGTATATGTATAGGCAGCTTTCAGCTTCCTGAGATAAATCCTGTTGTGCTTTGACACTATTAATAAAATTGAATTGAATTGTATATGAGGTACATAGAGCACCTTCAAACGGGCTGAGCCAACTGAATTTCACTTCTTAATCCCATTCAATCGTTGTTTGTTGGTTTTCATGTCTTCTTCCTTTTGAATTCTCTTTCTCTTACTCTTTCTATCTTTGCCTTCTTGTTTCTTTCCCCACGTTGTCGCTCCCTCCCTCAGGTTCATTAGTATTGGTGTCGCAGCGCTGCTGAAATAACTCTGTCCGGAGGCGTAATGAACGACGACAGGCGGGACAGAGCCTTCAGGCAGCCGGCAGGGTTTATGGTGAAGCTGCGCTTTGACCTTGTGTCTGGAAAAAATCCTGTGTTTACCTCTTGGGGTGACGAACAAACAAATACATCCATAAATAACTTGAATTTGAACTTTGAATTCTATTTTAATGATTATGATTATTATTACTATACTGGTTAAATGTTAATATATATATAATCAGTAATAATTAAAACAATTTAATATAAAAATCTATTTTTTAATTTAAATCTGAAATAATTGAATACCGGGAGTCAACGATTCATTTATATTAATGGAAAAGAATAATATCCTATGGATATGGAAAAAAATATATGGATGTAATATACTATATATTAATAATTATAACCAATCAATCAATATCAATAAGATTTAATATAATGTCACAAAATATTATATATATATATATATATATATATATATATATTAAAAAAGAAATGAATAAAGACATGATTTAATTTAAAGAATGGTAATATCTTATGAAGATGAAAATAAAGAAATGAATAATAAAAGGAAGGTCTTTGTAAATTATAGTGTGGTCTAGACCTACTCTAGCTGTGACATAGCTGTTATGATTTGATACTATAAATAAAATTGAATTGAATAGAAACATATTTTTAACTCTTAAGAACAATTAGAATAATAATAAGAACAATAAGAACAATTATAAATAGATGTTAGACGTTAGGTCTAACATCTATTCATATTATATAATTATGACAACAATTATATACTTTCATCTAGTCTGTGTTATTTTCTGTTTTCTGCTTCAGCTGACAGTTCTCTGTATGTAAATGTACTCATGTGTATCTATAACCGATCAATACTCTGATGGTCAGATGCTGAAAGCGAACACAAACAAGGAAGTAAACGCACATTGTGTTTGTTGTCCTTCCTGCTCCTGTCTCTGCTCACGTTGTTGTTTTCTGTAATTTTGGTCTTTCTCTCTCAGTCTGGGAGTCAGTACGTGTGTGTGTGTGTGTGTGTGTGTGTGTGTGTGTGTGTGTGTGTGTGTGTGTGTGTGTGTGTGTGTGTGTGTTTGTGTGTGTGAAACAGTTTTGGGCTCCACCGTGAGTGTGTGTGTGTGGATGATGTGGATCGATGGCTGTAATCCCGAGCAGATTAAAAGAGCATTAATACTGGCAACGATAACGTAAACGCTGCGGACCCAGATCTCCATTGATCTGCAGGAACTTGATCCAGACCAGTTCCTGGAAGAGACGAAGGGGGGAGGGGGGGTAGACAGCCGTGGGGAGAGAGAGACATTATACAACAGGGAGAAAGAGAAAGACAAGCAGTATCTGAATGGCTCACGATGATGATAATAATAACATATACACTTTAATGTGCAATGTTAACATGCAAATGAATAACTCAGAAATTGAAAGGTATCATTGTAAGGTATGATCTGTAAGGAGGTTGATGTCGGACAATTTTGCAAAATTCTGAATTTCTCTCAACATATATCTGCAAATGGCAACCACGCTGTGGTTGTGGTTGGATTGTGATTACAGTTTTTTTAAAAGTGAACATTAATTTCACTATTCTCAAGTAAAAGTCATTTTTTTGTGTTGTGAAATTGGTAAAGATGTTCATTTGCTTGTGTTTTGTCGCTTTGCACGTGTACATAGAGCTTTTAGAGCCACCATACCAATCAGGTTATTGATGTACAAGGCTGTATGACACATTGTTGCAAAGCATCGCCCTCTCTGCAAGCCTTGTTATATGTTCACTGGAGTTTATTAAAGAGACAAATTTGTAACATCATCTACTGTCTCATAACCGTTTGCAGACCATGCTGCGTCTCTAGCAGGGCAATGATTTATAAAGGTGGATGGTGCAATATAGCTAATACAATAGCCTCCTCTGTTTTGGACTCTCCAGCATGAATCCACGTGTTAAAGTTGAACTTAATGGAAAAGATTTGTGCTTATTTATTTCATCTCTGCGCATCTCTGCTGATTGTGGTGATTCCATTGTAATAAACTGACTTCCATGCAAAATGTTGCCTTTTTAAATTCTGTTGAAAGTGGCAAGATTTTGGATTTACATGTGGAAAGCTTTGTAATTATGTTTTACCTCACTCATATGAAAGCTGGATTTATTTGTTAGACACCTGGATTTTTTTTTGTTTTTCTTTTCTTCTTGGGATGATCTTTGGGTTTCTTTATCTCACGTACGCACATTGTGTTTCTTTTCTTGACCTTTTGTCTTATCATTTGTACTGTTTGTGCTGACTGAGTCCAAACCAAAGCATGACCTAGAAAACAAAGCACTTTTTGATGGTCAAATTGTTCTTATTTCTCTCTCTTGCTCACCTGGTGCATATTTGGTGGTAAAAGCATTAAAAGCAGCCAGTGTGATGTGTATCAGAGAGATGGGTTTGAAGGGAATCCTCCTCTATTTGATTGTGCCACATAACTGGATTCATTAAGCTGAATCTGTCTGTTATTGGATTATGTTTCATATTGGATGGATGGCATCCAATTGTAGATATTACGGCCTTTAATGGAGACAGGTTTAGCTGAACAGAGCAGGCAGAAACATGTCGGGAAAAAGAAAGAAAATAAAGAGAAAATAAAGATAGGAATGAATAATAACAGCAGATAGAACAGAAAAAGTAAAACCAAATAATAAACTATAAACATAAAAGAAATAAAACAATAAAACTGGGTAGGAAGAATTGGCAAAAAAAAAAAAAGAAGACTATATGGACAAAAGTATATGGACACTTAATCTTTTATCTCTGAGCTGCTTTTTATCTCTCAGAGCAGGAAACCGGATCATCTCGTATTGCTTGCCGCTGATCGCTTGGAGACAAACACAGCGGGTGAGCGGTTTGCCGGGATGTCCGTATATATCACTGCCCAACCTCTCTTTTGATCAATCACCGATTACAATACAATCTATTGATCAGAGAATATTATCTTTCTGCCTGTGTTTGTTCTCTGTTGGAGCTGTGTGCTGTGAGTCCGAGCTGCAATGGCCCTCAGGCTGCCAAAAACATTACTGATAAGAAAAGGTACTGAGAGGCCGGTTAACTCATCATCTATTAGTCAGTGTCAGTGTGTGTGTGTTTGATGTCCAAACAGAGCTTTCCTCTGACTTATCCTCACTGTCAACATTTAACAGGTTAAAGTTTAGTGAATGTTTTCCCTGAAGAAGAGAAATTCACTTTCAACACCAAACCTTTATTGTATTTTCATTTTTTTGAACCCTATTGAAATTTTCCGTTGTTGCTGCGTTTCACTTTTATTGCTTTAATGCTTTGTTTGATGCAAACAGGAAGTACAATGTTGCCATGGAGTCAGAGGCTGGTTCTGAAATGACTGCCTATTTGCTACACTGTGCTCTATTTTTACCCTTTATTTTTACCATTGTATTTAAACCTCCAATAACTGATATGTTGTCTGCATGAGGGCAGCAGAAATGAGCTATGGACACAACACTGACACTGCAACTATATCTGTCTGCTTTTTTGGTGCTGAGAAGTAAGTGTACAGTGGGTTTTTAGAGATTGTTTGCTGAAAACTGCTGTAGCCAAAAACAATGCTGATGAGAGCGGTGAGAGTGAACTAAAACCATATAGTTGCAGGCCAGAAAACCAAAACAATAAGCTGAAAGACGCAAAAAGCTCCAAAGAGCTGAAGGGAGCTGCAGAGTTGGGTGCTAAAATTTCTGTGGGGTTGTAAACTACGAGCGACCCCCTTTACGTACAAGCAATCATGTGATCCATTGTTAATCTAACAAAAAAAAAATGATTGTAGGAGCTTTAAGTGTCCCAATTCAAGGTGTACATGTACTGTATGTTGCCCTCAACATTTCCCATAATGGCTTGGAAAAATGGCTTGGACACAACATGGACGCAACATGGCTTAGAGCTATGATTGGACCTAAAAAATCAAGGCTGACCCTACATGAACCCGAATAGTTTCTGTCCAAGCCCAAGCCAAGCCCAAACCACAGCAGCAGTTTTGGGCCTGATCCCAAATAAAACTGTCATTTAAAAAAAATATTAAGACATTAATTACAAAGTAAAGTCAAAAGTTATTGTCAGTGTGATAACAGACCTTTGTGACACGGTCTCAGACCGTCCTGCACATTCTCGAATGAAGCAATATTACACGAGAGGGTGTGATTTAACGTCATTATTGGCACGACAGTAATGCGGATGCGAGGTCCGTAAGCATTACTAAAGTGAAGTTATCATACAACAACGGTCACCAACAAAATAAAAGTTATAATCAAAGTATTCATATTGTGGGGCAATTCCTTCTCAAAATAAAAAAAAAGCAACAGAGAGGATTTCTAGTCTCTCCCTGTTTAGTCAGCCAGCCAACTTGAGCTAATGTTAGCTTTGTAGAGATCGTAGGCTTTCCCAAACTGATTAAATACCGCACATATAAACGCAAAACTGCTTTGCTAGCTCTATCGTGTTGTAACTAAGATATCAATTATTTTTTTAATGGATAGATTTAGCTTCTATACATCCACCAACTTTAAGCAACAGAGACATTTTCTGGTCCCTGTTTAGTCAGCCAGTTAATGAAGCTAACGTTTGCTTTGTAGAGCTCGTGGGATTTCCCAAACTGAATAAATACCGCAAATATAAAAATGAAACTACTTTGCTAGCTCAATCTTGTTATAACTAAGATATCTGTTGAAAAAAATATTTTTCTTATCAACAGATTTAGCTCCTATACGTCTGCGAACTTCACATGTAGCAGCTATTTTTAACATAGCGCTGCGTCACCGGTACAGCTGATGTTAGCCAAACATTTCCAATAACAGTTACAGTATCTCCAGAGCGTTGTAAAAATTGAGTTGTGAACTAGGTCTGGGCAATATATTGATTTTATATCGAAATTGATATGTGAGGCTAGATGTTGTCTTATATTTTGCGTATCATAATATCGCAATATGACAAAGTCTTGTCTTTTCCTGATTTTAAAGACTACATTACAGTATAAAGTGATGTAATTTTCTGAACTTAACCACTGACTGTTCTATTTTTTGCCTTTACCATTCATTATATCCACATTATTCATGATTATTTATCTAATATCTCATTGTGTAAATATTTTGTGAAAGCACAAAGAGCAAACATTACAATATCGCCGCGATATCGATGTATTTGATCAAAAATATTGTGATATTTGATTTTCTCCGTATCGCCCAGCTCTACGTTCAACCAAATAAATCACTTTATATAAATTTGTTGGAGAGTTTGTGTGTGTTCGTCTGTGGTTCCTAATGTATTTTCATGAATACAAATGTTTCAAAAACTGTTTTTGATTACACTCCGTAATGTTGACATGGAAATGGCAGAATAGCTAATATTTTAAGTGATGGAAGCATGGTGTGCTCAAATTCTTTTGGCCGTTTTCATTTAGTATTTCGGATACTTACCGTTACATATTTGGGCCTCTCAAATCATTAAGATGAAAGGAAAGGAAGGGAAAATCTATTTTGGTCGGACTGCTGACAACTCACGTCCACAATAAATTGAATTTTAGAGGCCACAAGCCAAAAAGGTTAGGCGCCACAGCTCCGAGAGCTTGATCAAGGTATTCTCCCAGTCTAGTTCATACATTAATGCAACCGACATCATTAAATTGGAGAGAAAAATCTAATAATGTGTCAAACAGTTCAGAAAGGGTCTGATGACAATGGTGTCAATTAACAAATAAGAGCTTCACAACTCACACATTGTTTTAATTAAATTTTTTTAGTTATTGTTTTTTAGTTTGTTTAGCAACCTTACAAATTGCTTAATAGCAGATTAAGGATTATAAGAGAGCTGAATGAGACAAAATGGAAAATGAGAGAAATCAGAGCAAGGAAAAAAAAAAAAAAAAAAAAAAAAAAGAGAGGCGGGGTGGGTGACATCAAACCCCTCTGAGGCCATTTTCTCATCAGCTCAATGACATCACTGAGCCACCAGAAGCTCTGATTGGTCAACCTGTTTCTTCTGGTAAACAACTGAAGATACATTACAGTGTGTGTGTGTGTGTGTGTGTGTGTGTGTCTGTGTGTGTGTGTGCGTGTGCGTGTGCGTGTACGTAAGCGGTCAGAGAGACCTTTGTCCAGTGATGTCACCACAGACTGTGTGGACATACAGATTATACAGTGATAAACCATCTCTCTGGACACACACACACACTCTAAAATTTTCTCTCTATCTCTCTCTCTCTTTGTTCCTCGATACAATCAGTCATAAAAACAGATATTTGAGCTAAATGCTAACTTTCGCATGCTACGTAACGTATGTAACATGCTCACAGAGACAAAGCTAACATGCTGATGCCTAGCAAGTATAATGTTTTCACCATCTTACTTTAGTATGTTACATAACATTTGCTAATGAACATAAAGTACATCTAAGGCTAATGGGAATGTCATTATTTTTGCAGGTATTTGGTTATAACAGTTTGTCATTAACATGAATGACTTTCATAGAAATCCATCCAATAGTTTTTGAGACGTTATACTAAAAACAAAAATGTCAGCTTTAGGTTTAACTTTGGGCTCTGGATATGACAGGAATTTAACACAATTTTGTAACATTTTGGAGGCTAAACAATGAATTGGTTAATTTAAAAAACAAAAACTAATCAATATGAAGCTAAACATCAATGCTGCCTTGTCTGCTCAGTTGATAGAGAAACATTCCAATACTGTTTTGTTAAATGACAAATATTCTTGCAGATTTTATTCATGCTCGCAGTTATGAGTGTGAGAGAGAAACAGAGACAGAGAGAGTGTCTTTAGTCTGTTGTTTCATTTCCACTTATCGTCTCAACGTGGAAAGAGGGAAAGCATCTTGGTGCATTAAGCACAACAAACCACACACACACACACACACACACGCTTATAGTGGAGTGCTGATTGCTACAATGTTGTGTATCTCTATATACAACTGTTTGTGTGAGTTTAAGTGCTGAGATATGATGCAGATGCATCAAGTGTGTTTGCCAGGCTCCCGTGCTGAGCTTTAGCATCTCTTGAAGTCAGCAGACTGTAATATACTGCAATATTCCTACTACTAGGAAGAATATTGCTTTTTACAACAATGTTTTCATAGTTTGGGCCATCGTTTCTCTCGGTTACTCACATGGAGTATGGAGTGAGAGTCACTCACATGTACAATAAAAATGTGGATGTAGCGTTCAAGGCGAAGCCTTGTTCATTCCCATGAGAGTTGCTCAGTGGCGCATTAAGCCCAAAAAGTTCAACTTCCGCGTATAAAATTACCCGGATGATCAGCACTGCTTTCGCACTATGGGGCCATAGAGCAGGCGCACTAAAGTCCTCAGCCAGCCAAGCTGACTACTTCTGCCTGCTTAAATAATTTTATTATGCGGCTCTTCTAGACTTTCCAAATGTTATCGGACCGAAATAAATCAAATTTTGATAGTGAAACGAGTCATTTCGCAGGGGTTGTGACGCTCTAAAAAAAATGATTCACTGATTTACAGATGTCTCTTTTGCCACGTACTGTAAGTCACTTGATGGACACGGAAGTTGTAATTCTACTGTTTGGCCGTTATGTTAAATTGGCTTCAAAGCCTGGTGCATTTCCTCGGGGCCTAGTCACTCACTCTGGTTTATTGGCATTTCTTTAAACCAATCACAATCGTCTTGGGCGGCGCTAAGCACCGCACGGTGCCGCTGTAGAATAGCCTCGGGAAGAAACTTGTTTTGGTGGAACGTGTACGTTCAAAAGTTGTTTTAGTTGTGCAACAGAAAACTCAGATTGGACAGATAGTCTAGCTAGCTGTCTGGATTTACCCTGCAGAGATCTGAGGAGCAGTCAACCATAGTCCTCAGAAATCCACCGGAGTTAAAAATTCCAACACAAAGAAAGAGGAAGGAAACGGACATTGGCGAAAAGACATGCATCCGGCGGAATTTCCTAAATGGCTGATATGAATTATAAATTATATTTACATGACTGAGACCTCTCTGCTTATTTTCCCACACAACAACTTATTGGTCAAAAGAAGAACATCCCATTAAGGAAGTAATGATACCATTTCTTGGGACATTTAAAGAATGTAACACTGCACACTCCATAGCATCTATTATGAAACAATTTCAATTCAATTCAATTTTATTTATAGTATCAAATCATAATAAGAGTTATCTTGAGACACTTTACAGATAGAGTAGGTCTAGACCGCACTCTATAATTTCCCCCAACAATTACAGTAATTCCCTCAAGAGCAAGCATTAGCAGTGGCCCGAAAATGTCTTAACTTACCGTAAAACTCCAATAATTCACCCATTAATGATGTTGTAATTATCATGAATCATGAATAAAACCCGAACACCCTCAAAACTGACCAAATAACATTAAAAAAGAGCCCTAATGTATACCATAAGAGGGCCTCAAGTTTTTTCAAAAATTCAGGGAAGGCTATGATGCTAATTGGTGAAACTTTACCCATTTAAAACCTTCTCAACTGTGCAGATAATCTTCTTAAACCCATTTTATTATATGGTAATCCATTAGATTATCCAATAATTAACCACAAATTGAAAATCTGAATTTGCAATGGAATTGAAAAATCAAGGGGTAAATGCATGTTATATTGTAAATATGAAGTGTTTCTTCTTCTCGTAAATACATGCATCCCTTAATATATTAAAACCTATATTGGATCCATTAATGTACCCAAAATATGGGGTAAGCCTATTAATATGTAGATTAAATTCTACCTAATTTGTTATGTAGTTAAGGGATTTTGAAGTTTTGGGAGGTTTATTGAATGAATTAAAGGTGTTCTCTATATATTTTTTTCTGTAATGTAAATTGTTTAAATTGAACTTCTGGGGAGATGCTTTGCACCAACGGAACATCACTGATCATGCTGTGAAAATGATATGATTACTGTTCAAAAGGAACCGAGGCAGTAGGCAGAATTAAATGACAGTCAACAGTCGGGATTATTTGGGGGCGACGTCACGGGTGCCATCGCGACGACATCAGACACATTAACAATGTAACCATGATGAAGGATTTCATCAAAACATCGCTCAGCTCTGTCGTCTCATGACGGAGTGTCGAAGCATCCAAACATGGCGCCACACACGAGCAGTGAAGTGAATGTTGAAGGGCGACTTTACTACTTACCCTGCACTTATATGCCCTCTGTGTAATGGATACCAAGGCTTAAGTGGTAATGGTGCAACAACAAAAAAAAGATACAGAGAGAGGAGTAGGAGGAGAGAGAGAGGAAAGAGAGAGAGAGAGAGAGAGAGAGAGAGAGAGAGAGAGAGAGAGACAGAAAGGTAGGAGGGGCAGGAAGATGAAGGAGACAGAGGCAAGAAGACAGGAAGGGAGAAAAGAGAAGCTGCAGAAGAAAGAGTTAGGGAAGAAGACCGGAAAGGAAAGACAATGAAGAGAGTTAAAGAGAGATAGTGGAGACAAAAGAGAGACCATGAAAGAGACACGAGGAAAATGCAAAACAGATGACAGACGAGCTGAGAAGAAGAAGAAAAAATGATAGAGAACGGAGACGAAGGAAGACGGATAGGGAAACGAGAGTGATGGAGAAAATAGTGATGAAACAGAAAAGGAAAGGCAAAACAGCAATAAAACACTAAATGACACAAAGAACGTCAGAGACAGAGAGAGAGAGGGAGATAAAGAGAGAGACAGAGCTCTGCAGCTGATGGCTGCTCTCTGTGCTATGAATCCTTTATTCTTACCGAATGAAGCCGGTCTGTCTGAGTCTGTAGAGTCCTGACAGACATCTATGGTTTATATTCAGCTATATTGATCCCCAAACTCTCTCTCTCTCTCTTTTCTTTTAAGTCTCAACATCCCTCTTTTACCTCTATTTATGAGTGCATATTTAGCTAAGCATCTAGGGATCTGGGATCAGGGATCTACATGGTTTATATTGCAATGACGAAACCATTGGCCATACACGGTCCAGCCATACACTAGGTTTTGACCGAGTCTTGTTTTAATGCTGATGTTACTGCTGCTTGTTGATGGTTTGGAACGGGTGTCTTAATTCAGGCCAACATTGTACACTGTGTCACTTTTTTTTTGTACGTAGCTCCTCCCTTTCTGTTATATGTTGCAATGTGGGAATTTGTGTCCATCAGCAACAGGACACATGCATGCACTGTGGAGACTGAGGCCGTCATGGTAAAGCTGTGATCTATCTTTGTGGTGAGGATCTCTAATGACTCTGCTGAGCTCCTCTCTCTCTCTCTCTCTGTGTGTCTCTCTCTCTCTCTCTCTCTCTTTCTGTAAAATGAAACCAAAGCTTGTTGGCTCACTCACTTCCTGTTTTTAAACTTTTATTTATAATAAACAAAACGTTTGACATAAAAGTGAATAATTAAAGAAATCTTAAGTAAATAACATCTAACTCTAAATTGAGGACCCTCTGTGTGTATGTGTGTATGTTAGATATCTCGAGAACCGTTTACCGATCTACTTCCCATTTGGCTTCCTGGGTACCCAGTGAACTTAAGGTTTGCAATTTAGAGCAGTTTGGACAGCGTTGGATACTGGATATTAAAGGTCCCATGGAATGAAAATGTCACTTTATGAGGTTGTTTAACATTAATATGAGTTCCCCCAGCCTGCCTATGGTCCCCCAGTGGCTAGAAATGGTGATAGGTGTAAACCAAGCCCTGGGTATCCTGCTCTGCCTTTGAGAAAATGAAAGCTTAGATAGGCCGATCTGAAAACTAATCCTTATGAGGTCATAAGGAGCAAGGTTACCTCCCCTTTCTCTGCTTTGCCCGCCCAGAGAATTTGGCCCACCCATGAGAGAGAGAGAGACATCATGGCTTTCAAACGAGAAAAGTGGCAGTTGGTCAAGGCCACACACCCACACTGCCAATGATGCTGACTCTTTTGTGTCGACCCTTCACAATAAAAGCCCAACTTAAATTCACTCAGAGCATTTCATTAAAAGGAAACTTTGCCAACACTAGATATCAAACAAAAGCCAGACACTATATCATAGCAAGTTGTAAATTCACCACTTCTAAGCAGACGTCAGAAGACAGCGTTATCTCTAAGCTGACTGGGCAAAGAGAGCTGTCTTCCTTTGTCTCTCACTAGGTTGTGTAAGTGTACTAACTTATAACATTAATAACATTACCACCGGCAAAATACCTCCGCTAATTAAATCCATATTTTCGCGAGAGCACAATTTGACTTTGCTCAGCGAGTCACTCTGGCATTCAGTAATGATGCTCATTAACTATGCCCTTGTAGCCGAGCTGCACCAATCACATCGGTGTATCTGATGTATGCGGGCCAGAGGTGAGCTAAACAGATGACGACAGCGCTGTGACGTCAAAGTCGTTAATTAAACATTGCAAGATGGCTACGGACGAACACCAGTTGTTTGAAACAGCTTTGGCCGCTACAATGAACGAGTTAGACTTGGCTTTTTATCTAAAAGAGGAACAGAAGACGGCGCTCCAATCATTCCTTTGCAAGAAGGACGTTTTGGCTGTTTAGCCGACCGGATACAGCAAGAGTTTAATCTACCAGTTTATTGCGTATTGGGCTCAGTGAAAACTATTGTTGTGATTGGTCGTAGTTATCCAATTGCGTGCAGTGAGATTTTCAAATGCATGCTTGTTGCCGCCCCTCGAGTTGGGCCATTTTCATTACTAATTGCCAGACCCTTAATCTTTTGGATTTGGGTCTCTATCTATTTATCTATCTATCTATCTATCTATCTATCTATCTATCTATCTATCTATCTATCTATCTATCTATCTATCTATCTATATATCTATATATCTATCTATCTAAAATACCTTAATGACAATAATGACGAGACGAGACGGCACCGCCATCGTTAAAAGCAATATTTCTTTGGCATTTTTAGGCCTTTATTGTTGACAGGACAGCTTGGACGTGAATAGGGGGGAAAGAGGGGGAATGACATGCAGCAAAGGGCCGCAGGTCAGACCAAACCTGCAGCGGCTGCATCGAGGACTGAGCCTCTGTATATGGGCGCACGCTTCACCAGGGGTGCTACCCGGGTGCCCCAAAATTTTCATTCAGCGTTAACTAAAGTAAACTTGATGTCATGTGAGGGACATTCTTTTTCTCTTCCTGTTTCCTTGCCTTCTATCTTTCTCTTCAACCCTCCTTATCTTCCCTCCGTCTTTCTCCTCTACTCTGTATTGCGATTTTCTCCTAACTTCTTTGTCATCTCCACTCTCCTCATGATCTTAATTTTCTTTTCTGCTATCCATCTGTCCCTCTCTATTTCGACGTCCCCTGCCTAACCTCTCTCCTCGGTTTGTTTTCTCTGTTTCTCCGTGTTCACTTGAAATGGCTGCTTCAATAAAACATCACCTTGATGTGCCTATTGACGTTTAGCAGTCCTTGACTCTAAAAACCTCGGTATAATACACTGATGTGTTTGCTGTGAGTGTTACCAGCTCTTGAGACTCCGCACTTGAATCAACCCCATTCAAGTGAATATAGAAAAAGGCTTTAAAGGTCCCATGACATGGTGCTCTTTGCATGCTTTTATATAGACCTTAGTGGTCCCCTAATACTGTATCTGAAGTCTCTTTTATAAAGGCCTTAGTGGTCCCCTAATACTGTATCTGAAGTCTCTTTTATATAGACCTTAGTGGTCCCCTAATACTGTATCTGAAGTCTCTTTTATATAGGCCTTAGTGGTCCCCTAATACTGTATCTGAAGTCTCTTTTATATAGGCCTTAGTGGTCCCCTAATACTGTATCTGAAGTCGCTTTTATATAGACCTTAGTGGTCCCCTAATACTGTATCTGAAGTCTCTTTTATATAGACCTTAGTGGTCCCCTAATACTGTATCTGAAGTCGCTTTTATATAGACCTTAGTGGTCCCCTAATACTGTATCTGAAGTCTCTTTTATATAGACCTTAGTGGTCCCCTAATACTGTATCTGAAGTCGCTTTTATATAGACCTTAGTGGTCCCCTAATACTGTATCTGAAGTCTCTTTTATATAGACCTTAGTGGTCCCCTAATACTGTATCTGAAGTCTCTTTTATATAGACCTTAGTGGTCCCCTAATACTGTATCTGAAGTCTCTTTTATATAGACCTTAGTGGTCCCCTAATACTGTATCTGAAGTCTCTTTCCCGAAATTCAGCCTTGGTGCAGAATTACAGCAACTAGAGCCAGTCCCACAATGAGCTTTCCTTAGTATGTGCCATTTCTGTGTCTGTAGCTATTGAGGAGGAGGCAGAAGGTGGAGGGTGGGGGTGTGGCCTTGACCAACTGCCACGCTTTGCTCGTTTGAAAGCCATTATGTCTCTCTCTCATGAGTGGGCCAAATTCTCTGGGCGGGCAAAGCAGAGAAAGGGGAGGTAACCTTGCTCCCTATGACCTCATAAGGAGATGATTCCAGATCGGCCCATCTGAGCTTTCATTTTCTCAAAGGCAGAGCAGGATACCCAGGGCTCGGTTTACACCTATCACCATTTCTAGCCACTGGGGGACCATAGGCAGGCTGGGGGAACGCATATTAATGTTAAAAAACCTCATGAAGTGAAATTTTCATGCCATGGGACCTTTAAGGTGGTTATTTTCAAGTTTCAGAAATACACCTTTCAACAGCACTAAAGCTCAGTAAGTATAGCAACAGTTTATCCTGTTGGTGGGCACCCTGTTCTTCTGTGCAGCATCTCCAGCTACAGCACAGGTTGTCAGATGCAGTCGTGTTTTTTTTTTCTCTGTACAGTCAATATGGTACCAGATCTGGTAACCTCGCTGTGACGAGAAGACTTCACAGTCACTGGGGGTCAGCTGTTGTGTAACAAGAACTAATTCCAGCACGTAACTCGAAAGAAACCACAAACTGTTGTTTTTTTACATTTCTGTCTGTGACCACATTAAAGAAATTGGATACTACATGTTATTAATTAGTGACCTTTAGAGGTGCTGGGATGTTTCTCCCTGCTTCCAGTCGTTATGCTAATTCAGGCTTAGCACGTGCTGACTCCAGCTCTTTACTTAAAGCTTTAGCGCATAACTTTTTAATATTAATGAACGTCCGTTACATTCAAGCCGTTGCCAAATGAGTTGCTACAAAGCTAATTAAGACTATCAGCTCCACACAACTCTCTCTGGATTTCTCAGCATGGCTGTGTTTAGAAAATTGAGTCGTCCGGCGACTTTTGCGCACAGGTACTCGAGTGAAGATAATGACCTCTTCTGAAGAGTCCATCATGTTTTTTTAATCCTCCGTGTCCTCCTTGGCTACTAGCAACTGCGTGATCACGGAAAGGCTTGTATTTTGTGGATGCGCCGACAGCCTTGTTGTCATTACTTGGAATTCCTCTTGGGGGCGACAGAAACCACGCACTACAGCTTTAAGATAAGAACAATAATGATTACTAAGACGACTAAAATCATGACAAACATTGTGCTGAAGATGCTCATTATGCGAATTTGGATATGGTTGCAATGGTTATACAGATGATGATTTAACAATGGCTGTGCTGTTAGGGGAATAATTCTGACTGTGATTAGTTGTTATAAAGCAAGTTTATAATAAAAGAGACAAGGGAGGCCTTCTGTGACAGCTGACTCACGCAGAGAGAGAAAATAGAAAGGGAAGGCAAGAGATTCTCCGTATTTTCTGCTGATCTCGGTTGCAGTTAGAGACGCATTTAGCAACACACTGATGTCTCTGAGAGAGACTGAGAGAGCTGATGAAAGACAGAGGAACCCTGCTTTATTGATCCTATTGATTCAACGCTTACCTTTAAAGAATAGCCATCCCTCCCCCCCCCTTCTTCCTCTAACCCCTCCTAAAACCGGTAAACCCCTTTTGAATAATATAATTGTGTATTTGATCCTCACTGTAACCTCTACCAGAGGGGGGAAAAAAGCCTGATTGAATCGCTCAAGCGTGCTCTTTCTCCATTGACGGTATGCTGCTGTTGTGTGTGGGTGGCTGATTTTGATTGCTCCCTTTTTACACGTAAATGTGTCTGCACTTTTTTTATTTATTTTTTTTAAAGTCTGGGGCGAACTGCTGCTGAGCTGCTTTTCATCGAGCTACAGTAAGCAGAAAAGAGAGCGACAGAGAGAGAGGGAAAGGTGTATATTAGAAATCTATTTACAATATTTGAAGTAGTATTTCATTCATTATATACTTGCGGCCCTATTTGAAACATCTGTTTAAAGTTTGGTTGTTTGTTAAGGAGATTCTTCCCATGTGAAAAAAAAATTATTCCTCTAGCAATGCAGCAAAAGAGGTGAAAAAAGAGAAAACATTATATAACTACAATATTCAGACCAGTACTGCCTTCCTATATTTTAAACCTTCATTCATGCCAACTGCAAGTTAGAAATTATAAGTATCCAGCAAAATGCTTTACACACAGTTTGTGAACAATAAAAATAGTCCTAACTTGATGTTTTGTCATTCTGTGCTCGGATATTATAAAATAATAAGCAGTCACGTTCCAATAAAGTCATGACATCACATTTACATAAAAGACACCATCATCTAAATTACAAAAATACATCACTGAAACACAAAGACGAAGCCAGCAATGTTACATATGCCATGTCTAAAAGGGGAATTGTTACATTACTAAGTGAGCAATGATTTGGTGATCAGTTAAAACTGGGCTTAAAGGTACTCTAAGCGATGTCACACGTTTTTTTATGCTACAACACTTTTTGTCACATGCAGCAAACATCTCCTCACTGTCCGCGAGCTGCCGGTCCCCTGAACACACTGTAAAAAAAAACGCGGTCTCTGTAGACAGCCTAGGGTCCACACACACGGCAATAAAAACAAAGTGGTCCAACCTGGACCATGCAAACATACACAAACCGTGTTCCAGTGTTCAGCCAATAACGGACAAGAAGGATTTGGGGGGGGGGGTAGTGCGCTGAAGCACAGAAGGGAGCAAACGGGATGAGGAGGAAGGAGGAGCGAGCTAGTCTTTGTTTTGTTTGAAAATACTTTGAACGTCAACAGGAAGTAACGTCACCCAACATCGCTTAGAGCACCTTTAATTTGGTTGAAAAGTCAAAGTTTCCTGTTTTTTTTTTTCTTTCTTTGGATGTCCAAGTTTAGAGCCGAGTATGGTTTAAAATGTTTTTGACACTAGTGCTGATACAATACCTGGGTTTAAGTACAAATGTCAAAAGAATACAACAGCTTTTCAATTCAATTCAATTCAACTTTATTGTCATTGCCACAATGTGCAGGCACATATGCACCGAAATTTAGGTCGTCACGCTCAAACAAACAAGTGCACATACACAGCAGCCTGGCCTCACAGAATTCCGTGAAATGACCACGAACTGTTACAGCTCATTACGTGGTGGTGGCACGGAATGTGTGAAAATTCTGTGGCCACCACGGAAAACAATGCCAAAGTAAAGTCAATGAGAAGATGACATAGCATTAAGAGCGACTACGGTAGCAAGAAGAATGCAAGGCCGACATTCTGCGTAAGGAGGTTGGTCGGGGTGGTGGATGGGTCAAACGACTTTCACCCAGGAGACCGCGTGTCACGTTTCCTAAATCCAACCATAACTGTCCCGTTCTTCTTTTCCTGAACCCAACCGTCCAGTTTTTCCCGCGTGTCACGGAACCGTAAGCCCACCCACGTCCTTTTCCTTAACTTAAAGGGGCCGTGTTTATTTAACGGAATTCTTCCGTGGGCCCGTCACGGAATGTTTTGCGATTCCGTGAAACTGCCACCGATTTTGAGTTAAGGGGCCGTGTTCATTTCACGGAATTCTGTGAGATCAGACTGACTAAAAGACACATTTCAACAACATAGACATTATTTACAGACTCAGATGATAGACAATAGTATTTGTGCAATGGCATAGCAAAAATACGATAAGTTAATTGCCCTTGTGCAAATAGCATATTTGAAGTGCAATGGTGTAGTGTTAAAGTGCTTGTGCAAGTGACATAACATGCAAATGACATAACATAGTGTAGTACCAGGAGGAGGGGGGGGGGGCTAAGTAAAGTTCAGCGGATGGTCTGGTTCAGAACGGTGACTGCTTGGGGGAAAGAAACTGTTCCTGCGCCTGGTAGTTTGGGCTTTGAGGCTCCTATAGCCCCTCCCTGTAACTGGCTGTTTTCAACAAAAGAAGCTGTTGTCTAATACATACAGTACAGGCCAAAAGTTTGGACACACCTTCTCATTCAATGCGTTTCCTTTTTATTTTCATGACTATTTACATTGTAGATTCTCACTGAAGGCATCAAAACTATGAATGAACACATATGGAATTATGTACTTAACAAAAAAGTGTGAAATAACTGAAAACATGTCTTATATTTTAGATTCTTCAAAGTAGCCACCCTTTGCTTTTTTATTAATAAAGGGAAAAAATTCCACTAACCTGACAAAGCACACCTGTGAAGTGAAAACCATTTCAGGTGACTACCTCATGAAGCTCATTGGGAGAACACCAAGGGTTTGCAGAGTTATCAAAAAAAAGCAAAGGGTGGCTACTTTGAGGAATCTAAAATATAAGACATGTTTTCTGTTATTTCACACTTTTTTGTTAAGTACATAATTCCATATGTGTTCATTCATAGTTCTGATGCCTTCAGCGAGAATCTACAATGTAAATAGTCATGAAAATAAAGAAACACAGTGAATGAGAAGGTGTGTCCAAACTTTTGGCCCGTACTGTATATATTAGTAAAAAAAATGCATTATAATTTAACGAATGTGACCAGACACTAAATGCCAACTTTCAGTACTTGAGAGTTTTTGTGTATGGCTATCGGGAGCAGTGCAAAATGAAATGTGTAAATCAAAGTGGAAACAACACGGGGCAGCTACAGTCACTCAGAACTGTAGATTGTTGTGTTTAATATGCATGCATGAAATATGCATGTAAATAATATTGAAAATAAAACCCTGTATACTCTTTTCTGTCAGGTGGAAGTACCTCCAGTTACTCACAGCTACCAGAGCTTCATGATGATCAACACAAGTCCAGTCAGGAAATGCCAGGTGCAAAACAAACACTACAAAAGTGCACAAAAAAATCATAGACACTGTTTTGGATGTATTTTTGTATATATATGTATATGCACAAAAAAACATTCATTTATGAAACAAATGTAGCCCAGTTTTAATCTAGAAAATGACTAAATCATTATTATTATTGTTATTATAATTGTTTTTATCCACTATATTAGTAAATTACTTCTTAGAACATTTGTATGACAAAGCTTTTTGTGAATATTCCATATGTCTCTTCTGGTTTTACCATTCCACTCCATTTCATGCTTTTATCTAATTTTAAACTTTTGTCCTACTTGTGTTTTGTGATTATTTTCTTTTAGTATTGTTCTTATTATATTATTATTATTATTATTATTATTATTATTATTATTATTATTATTATGAAGGTGAAGACAGGATTTTAGTAGTACATCGGACAAAATGTCAAAGTACTTTAAATTTCATAAAAAAGCCTACAGTGGATGGATTGTTTTGGCCCTACCTGGATTATTGATCCTCTACAAAGATGTTATTACTAGGCGAGTAGAAAAACATACTATTAGAAGTTGTACAAAGACCATGATAGGAAAAGAGTTGTAGTAAACAGCAGGGAGCAAACACAGCCTGTTTCTTCATACCAGGTGTAGTAGGTGTAATTATAGTAGTAGTAAAAGTAGTAGTGAAAACCAAATTGCTGCTTTCATGTCTTTCCTTGTTTAAATAATGGTTTGGTAAGTTACAGTGGAAATATGTTGGGTTTCTGAGAGAGAAAGAGGTTGACATTTGTGATAACCGTCACTAACAGATCAGCTGGATAAAAACACACTTCGGCTCACAGGCAGATGGGTTATCGCAAAGATCACTCAGTAATTAGCCAGGTCCAACGTTTCTAGTTTAGACTTAGAATAGACATGCAGACATGTTGACGTGTCATAGTAGGAAAAGCACAGGTGTATTCAAAACCATTAATGATGGCTGCATTCTACTTAGGAGAGGCCCTGGTATTGTGCATGCTCACTCACTGAAATATCTTACTGGGACACTTGATGGAACTGAGCCATCGTTAAGGTTATCAATTTCAGCGCTTTTCCTACTCTGACAAGTCCAAATGTTTGCTGTGAAAAAGATCCACAGTCTTGCATTGCCAGATCTCCACAGCGCTGTCTGTGTATGTGTGTGTGTGTGTGTGTGTGTGTGTGTGTGTGTGTGCGCGTGTGTGTGTGTGTGTGTTTAGACTTTAAATAAACAAGAACAAAACACAGTCTTGTCACACAGTTTTGCGCTGTTCTTCTATGTACTTTAATATGTCCCATCTATACGTTTATGTCCCATCTATAGAAATATTAATAATAAGTTGAACAGCACTTTTAAATCCAGTAATAATAATAACAATCTTAAAGCTCTAAAATTAGATTAAGTCTATAAAATAGGTTTAACCGAAACAGGTTCAAAATAAATGCTGCCACCAGCAAAGCATGTGCATTACATGAAATGGGGTTCATACTGTTCATTTAAAAGACCAGGCAGGTTCTGATGCTGTTAATATTAATATCATTATTATGTATTATCCACAGCAACAACAGTATTATTTCCAGTATTTCCAGTATTATTATTATTTGTTTATGTCTTTCATTTACAATTTGCTGTCATTTTACTGGTGATGATTCAAAGCAGACGTCTCTTTCACTCTCTGTCTGTGACACACACACACACACACACACACACTCACACATAATATATGATCCTCATATTCAGAGATCAGTAGTACCACCTGTCAGTGACTAACTGCATTACCACTCCAGACAATAGGGAGGATTATCATGAGTTCCTTATAACATTTCACCTATTTACAGGGACTTTGGGATATTTACATTTGAGTCATTCCATCCAGCAACTAGCCGCAATGCTAAACTAAACCATAAACAAAATAATGTCATCAAAGCAGGTCATGTATACACTGTAGTCAGAGTACAAGTCATGTTTCTGTAAAAGTACTTCACATTTGAAAAGTTCCCCCCAAAACTAGGCCTATATATTTTAGTACCTTTTCACTCCCACTAATTCATGTTGTACAAACAAGCTGCCATGAAGCCCACAGAACTTTAATTTAGATTCTAGGGGAGATCCCAATGTCTCTGAAGATACCAAAAATGTCAGGCTGAATGTGTCTAAAATGATGCACAAGACATGTAGAATATTTCCATCTTTTGAAATGGTGAAACACGGTGTCTGTTTGAATGTTTCACCCAGCGTAAACATCATATATGTTTATTAATCACGAAAAAGCTGCCAAACTATTTACCATGAGAGCAGCAGATCTTTCATTTGCGTCTGTCATCAGGTCGCTAAATGCTGAGAAGAGACGGGAGGAGGTGTGTGTGTGTGTGTGTGTGTGTGTGTTTACAGCAAGGACAGTTTCATCTTATGTGATAGTTTTGTTACTGAATTGAGTCCTTAACCTGATTCGTACTGATCAGCCGGGCTCAGACTGGTGCATACTTAATTCAGAGAGATGATCAAATCAGACGCACCCAGACCCAACCCCCGCCACCCCCCACCCTCCTCCTCAGCGACTGACAGCAGGCACATTATATGCTGTGTTATTACTATTATTGCTATTGTATTACATGATATTATTATATTTATCAATATATGATAGTGTTGGGGGATGTCTTTGTTTTCCTTTACATTCCATTTTAATGTTGATGAACAACTTTACAGTAACTCTTATATTTTTACATTTTTCTTTGACTTCAACTACAGAATGGCAGTAAAAATGATAAAAACAGAAGACCACATTTAAAATGTAAAACATTGCCATGAATGACATCACAATGATGTGGATAGCATCTGAGTGCAGAGATCTGAGGAGCAGTTAACCATAGTCCTCATAAATCCACCGGAGTTTAAAATTAGGACACAAAGAACGCAGAAGGTTAACGGACATCTGGGCGTAATGAGGGACATTCGGCGGAATTTCCTGCGGCACCTGAAAAATCCCTGAAATGAAACATCGTCGATATAGACTTCTAACACACTAAGGGACACGTTTTAGATGTGATTACACTCAAACTGATTTTTTTAGAGACAGGACACAGGCGTTATTGGTTGGAGATAAACGAACAGTGAAGGAAACTGATCATTTTCGGACCACAGGGCTTCTCCTCCTCCACCTGCTCAGCATGGAGGAAGAAGAAGCCTGATATGGCCAAAGTGAGCTGAACTGACAAAACCAGACTGAAATATTAGGGCGCTTTCGCACCTGCTGTGTGGTTCAGCTGGTCCAGACCATGGGTACGTTGTTGCTCTTTAGTGGTGGTGCGGTTTGACAGGCGACTCATTGATTGGACAGTTTTGGTGATGTCGCCAGGCATCATCAGGGCTACATGAGCCCACAGGGGGGGAAATATAACTCTGGTAATTGACAGCAGGTCAGTCTGCACCTCACAGTTTCCAATTTATCTTCTCACTCCCTTTTATTTGGGCTTTTCCGCCTTTATTTGATAGGACAGCTAGGTGAGAAAGGGCAGAGAGAGGGGGAAGACATGCAGGAAATCGTCACTGATCGGGTTCAAACCCTGGACCTCTGCGTCGAGGTCGAGGTCGAGGTCGAGGTCGATGTGCGCCTGCTCTACCCACTGAGCCAACCCGGCAACGTTTCACTCCCTTTTTAATGAGGAACTGCTAAAATACAAAACACACCTGTGTTTCTTACTCGTTTGGGGGGGATTTTTTTCCTTTGTTGGACAGCCGACAGCAGAGACATGACCGGGAACAAAGAAAGAGAAATGGGGAACAACTGTTTGTTTTGAAATGAACCAAACAGGTTAAGAGATTACAAGTTAAATAACCAGGGTGGGATTTTCCTTGGGGGGGGGGAGATGAATGGGATTTCCCCCTTTCTGGTCTTCATATCCCTGCCTCTGACAAATGTATCCCCCCCCCCTCCCTCCAAAGTGATCAATGCTACTTCCCCAATAGACCATATATTATACAGTGCCAAATATTTGAACATTACATCGGCTAACATAAAAATACTATTTTTTAAAATCAAAAATGAATGAGTGAAAATTCATTTATCAAATTTTAACAAAAAAACTAATAAAACACACTAATTATTATGTTTATGATAAATTTAAACACAGTTTATAAACATATAATCATTAAAATAAAACTCATCTCACCAATTCTCTATGACTTCCATACTCACAATTTATGACAAAAATAAATTCAAACCTAACAAACTGAATTAACAATGACAATGCAACTTATTAAACCTATAACACACCCTCAAATTAATTAATAATTAACCTAGATTCAACAACTTCAATCATACTTTTCACATACTATCTATCTATCTCACTCTTTTTACTATCACCTTTTTTAAATAATAAACTTTGTTTCTACAAATACATATTTAAATTGCGAAATAATATGTATACCTGAAATAGAAGTATTATAACGTGAACAGTCTACAGTGCTGGTTGTATTTAGCAGCTACATGGCTCCGGGACGCCGGCTACCAGCGGCAGTTGTTTAGCCGGCAATAGGTGACTACGAGCCGGGTACAGGCACCGCCAGATGACGCTCCTTTCAGGGGGTCGTGGTAGCGGAGTTTGGCCAGAAAAAGTGAGCGTCATGCGGCGATGACGGTTAAGTTTAGGCACCAAAACAACTAGTTAAGTTCCCGAAGGAACGAATGAGCATTGTGACCTCCGCTCTCCGGCTTTGAAAGAGCTGTGTTTTATGTTGACACCGCGATATTGCAGTGCAAGTGTTTTGACATGGCCGGCAGAGTGGATTTAATTATTGCATGTTTGGTTTTGTTGTGCATGATCAATAAACTTTTTCTTCACAAATCACACCCTGTAACTAAACGTTCATCAGTAAACTTCACACTGCATCTCAAACTTTCACATTGCTTTTTACTTCTCATATGATTCTGTTGTGTCTAAATCAGTGGAATACCTGAGCTGTATTGGTTTAACTTTAGTAATCACACAGTGGAAGACTCAGACAGACAGACAAGACAGCAGAGAAACAGATATCAGATGTACACAGGAACATGAACTTCTGTCAACAAGACTTTGTGTTTCACATAAGACGGCCTGCTAAATCCTCCTTCAATATGTAGCTTTTGTTCAAATAATCCAAACAACACTAATGCTTTTATTTTCTGTCTCTTCTTCCCATCACCCCACCTCCTCTCCTCTGCTTCCCTCTCTTGTTGTCTTCTCTCCCCCTCTCCTCTCCCCTCCCCTCCTCCCAGCGTGCAAACGGAAGGAGCAGGACACAGCGAAGGACCGCAACAACACGCCAAAGAAGTCGCGGCTTGTCTTCACCGACCTGCAGCGGCGCACCCTGCTGGCCATCTTCAAGGAGAACAAGCGGCCGTCCAAGGAGATGCAGCTCACCATCTCGCAGCAGCTGGGCCTCGAACTCACCACCGTCAGCAACTTCTTCATGAACGCCCGCCGCCGGAGCCTTGACAAATGGACAGACGACGGCGCCAGCCCCGGCGCCCAATCTTCAGCGTCCAGCACTTGTACCAAAGCGTGATAACAGACGGCGAAGGAGGGGGAGGGGAGGGAAGCGACAGGGAAGGGGTCCTGGGCGGGGTGGGACGGGGCGATGGAGATACGGGGGAGGGATGGAGGGGTTGAGGGCACGGGTCGAGGTTTCGTCCAGTTGAAGCGAGGAGGAAAACCTAACTTTTTACATTTTTTTTCGTTTGTTTGTTGTTTTTGCTTTTGTCGAGCGTGACAAACGGAGAAAAGGGGCTGCTCACTGCGACGAATTGTTTGTAGCCTAACCGCCTATTGCAAATCCATCGTGAATCCATAATGAAGCTGAAGGGTAAACTCACTTAGAAAAACCTAGAAACCTCACTGGGAAAAAGAAACTTTTAAATCATAGACTTTTCACTGCAGATGTCTCCTTTAGGACAAAAGGCTGACACACTAGCCCAAATACCAAAGACTAGAAGACGATGTACGTTTTCTATTATGCAATATATAAGCTAGGAACCAACCAACCAAACACGAAACCAATGAAAGCTTTATGTCCGCAGAATGTTGCAAGAAGCTCTGGGATAAGATCAAAAAAATTCTCTGCGGAAATGTCGTGGTATTTTTACCTACAAATGTCCCAAAGATGGCAATAATGCATCTGTTCGGGGCAGAGTTGAAGGCTTTCACATTCAGAAGTCGGATTTCAGAGATTGCACAGTCAAATTTAGGAAGCTTTTATTTATTTTTTAACCAAACCAAAGATGTATAAGGGGACATTTCTTGGACATGAGAAACCATACGATGTTTGACAAAATAATCTCCGCTTTAGGGCCCACTTTCTAGCTTGGACAGCGTGCTGAGTCAGCAGACTGGAAAAGCGAGTGGACTTTCTGTCGGTAGGTAGAGGGTTCAACTTGTCAGTTTGTGTATCCGTTCATTAATGGCTGCGCGATGGAGTTCATTTGGCTGTGCAGTCTCCGATTTGAACCGTCAGGCTCACAAACACTAACAGAAAAACCAAAGTTTGTTTGAGATCAGAATTGAAGAGTTGGCTCAAAATATTCTATATCCATTTAAAAAATTTATCTCTGGAATATATATAATCCAGGTCGTAGATGGATTATTATTTTTCTTACATAATGACAATGTCACCAACTTTTTTTTTCTCTAAAAATAGCAACATGTATTGATTTGACTCTTTAAAGGGGGCAGTGAGGATTCCTAAAGTTAGGAAAAGGCAAAATATGCAAGCACAAAAAACAAGAATCAAAAAAACATTCGCCGACATGTAGAATTACAAGCTTTCTCTCTCAGCATACTTAGCATCAGTGGAGTATTATTATATATGAATATATACAACATATGTGAGCACAATCTTGAAGCACATTTTCTTTGCAATAGAACCGGGGCTCTCTGCCAAGCCGAGTGGTCTTCACATCTTAGAAAACTCAGGATACCATTTTTTCTAAACAGTGGCTGAAATCCATTCGGCATCTGTCGTTACACACTTTAATGTACGGATGCACATACACACACAAGTAGATACACTCTGTGGCAATCAAGCAAATACACCTGCTTTACAGAAACACACACACACACAACTTTAAAGAGTCATTTCCCAAACGTTCCCCAGAATTCCCACCCTGACCGAAACATTGTCAGCAAAACCAAAGCTAACCAAAGTTTACCCTGGCTTCACCCACCCATCATTTGTTACCATGGTAACTCATCCATTAGGGCAGCGGTTTCCATCTAGAATCTTAGCATAAGTTAGAATAAAGATGCTATTAACGCCATTAAAATCGGGTGCTGTTTGATGACGACAGCTGCAACGGAAATTTTTTAACAGTTTGAGCCAATCGTGTGGTGAACTAAAGGCAGATTTGAGATTTGAAGACATATTTTTTTAAATGCAAAAACTCCACATGCATCTTCTCTACAGCTACAGCTCTCTTTCAGAGCCCAAACACCAAATCCAGTGTGATTGTGTGATTTTCACAATCACACAATCCCCCTGTTTTTTTCCCCTCCTGTTTAGATGGGCGTTAAATAAAATGGGGGGAAAATCCCTGTTCATAAATGAAATTTCTTTGGACACAGAACAACCACAGCGTCCAGAGAATCCAAGAGCCAAGAGAGTGCTGAGCTTTAAGAGCTCCTTGGCTTTCAATAAATCAGCAGAAGCTACAAAACACAGTTGCACACAAATTGGTTTCTTGAGCCATTTCTGCCAAAGTTTTGTGAAATGAGCACGGACAGAACAGAAAAAGAGGCAGTTTGACACTCAAGGCCTAGGTATGCTTCAAAAATGTCGTCTGACTACATCTAAAGCCCAAACTGTTTATACCTGCTCCAAATGGCCACATTCGGCCCATCATAGAGAGGCACGAGATCCAATAAATCATACAAACAGCGACAATCTGTCCTCAAAGGCATTGATGGTTTTGGACTACACACGAAAAGTGATGGAAGTAGTTGTGTGAAGAATGTAAAAGGAGAACTTGAGAGAGAAGTTCAAACCTCACCTACTGTCACACCTGAGGACACCTGGCCAATCACTGTGTAAAAGGGGAGTGATTGTCGGATCGTCCGTTTCGGAAAGTTACCTAAATTTTCGGACGCGGCTCTCCATTATTCCAGTCTAGGAAAGAGAGTTTGTTTGAAGCGTACGGCCCTGTTTTTTTTTTAAAGAAGAGCTGTCTAGTTTTTAGCCAATCTGATCAAAAACTCAATTCTTACCTTACTCAACACATAATGTTTGAAGATTGACACAATCTTTCAGTGTCCATGTCCTGAGCCTGTGCATCTTTCACAAATTTTTGACTGCATTAGTTCATCATTGCTGAAAGAGTTTTGACCTGTTGGTGTAAATCCAGCTGTAGAACTAAGATGCTTTTTGGAAGCCTAGAGCTGCCGTCACAGAAACCCTAAAAAGACTAACCACACGCTCTTACTGCATCACGTGACAGACACAACAGCAGAACCAGTAAACCGCCTGAACCTGCGGAGGACGAACTGTCCAGGCGAATCAGGGCCTTTGTAATAGTTAAAAGAGGACAATCTAAAGACGATGCCTGGCAGGTTCGTCTCTCCCAGAGGGGTCAGCGGGCTGGAAATCGGAAAGACAGGTATTGACGCTGCAAACGCTAATAAGGTTATATATTCAAACTTCAAATTGGGTTCATTCATCAAGACGAGAAAATGGAACTTTTTTCCACTTGTAAATGAACTTGTTTCCTTGTTGACAGTGGTGAAGTTTACCACTCAACAGTTGTTTTTGAGACAAAAGATTTCGAGGAGAAAACTTGAGATTCTACTCAAGATGGAATTTGTTTGCAGCGTAGTAGAGTTGGATGCTCGGTAAAAAAAAAAAGGACACACGGACTCGAGACACAGAGGCCAACTTTCCCTGTCCGACCGTCCTAGCGTCCAGACAAACTTCACCAAAGCATCCATCGCTACCAAAACCCACAACGACCCATCGGATTTTACTTTGACACCGTCACACTGTACAGCCTTCACACACGATGTAAATACTAACACACCGCCACCACCTCCTAACTCCATTTTAACAGCCTGTGCCATCAGCAATCACCTCATCAATCATCTCTCACTCAAGCTATCGAACCAAAAATAAAACCGAAACCAAAGGAAAGGCGTTAGTGAGCAGCCCCTGCTTCTTAGAAACCCCAGGCTGAGTCCCAGCCTGGTTAGAGGCAAGCCAAAGGCTTTAAGAACGATTTAAAATTAAAAAAAAGAAAGAAAAAAAAAAAAATGGACTTGAGACTTTTTCTATTTATTGACAAATCGAAACCAAAGAAAACCTTTTTCTGCACCTAACTGTTCCAACAAAACGGAAAAAAACGAACTGAAGATGGAAGAGAATTATTACCAAAAAAAAAACAAAAAAAAGAAGAAAACAAAAACAATAAAAAAGAGTGGCGGCGACGACGTCGAGGGTGACGACGACGACGACGACAAAGGAGGTTGGAAGGAAGGATGACATCATGGGATCGGAGAAGTAGCTTTGTTCTGCCTGATGTTGCGTCAGGCCATCTTTAAGGGGAAGCAAGTTTGGGGACTGAAAAGGGTAAAACCACACGGGAAGGAGGGAAGGAACCAACGGACGACACCGTCGGCTATTTTCTTGCCTCCGACTTCCAAAAAAAAAAAAAAGGCAGAACATTAATGTGTCTCTCACGGTTGAAGAGTGTCTTTAACGTGTGCCTATGCAGTTTTTCAAAGTAAAAAAAATGGTTAAAAGAACAACAGAAACCTCATCAGCTAACAAACCAAAGATTCACCGTTAACTCAAGTCGCAGTCCTCCTCCCCCCCCACCCCCCCGAAAAAGGTAAATCTGGACTTTTCACTCAGTAATGAATTATTATTCTATACATTATACATCTGTTGTAGCAAAAATATCTAGCTTAAACTCCCCACAGCGGACACTTGTAAAGATTTGTACAGTAGGCTACTGTATCTTTCTACGGTAAGATGAGTACATCTGGTATTTTGATTGGTCGTTCCTCCAGCATGGCGTCAAACACATGAAGCCATCACAGTAATAAATCCTTCACGCCCGTGGCTATGGCTCCACATGTTACCACAAACTTTTGACGCTCAAAAAGAGCTCAAACGATTGCAAGTTTCTCAGATTGGCTGCTGTCGCCGTTTGTGCGTTTCGTTTTTTTCTTGCCGCCACAAGTCATTACCTAATCCACAGGACAAAGTCTACCTCCAACAATCTCCAGCAGTAGAAACAAAAAGCTGCCAGGCAACAGTACAGTGACGGTTTTATTTCCCCGCTTCACATCCATACAGTTTGACACAAGCAGCTCGGTGTGTCAGGATTGAGAAAAAAAATACAGTTAACAGTTACTTAAAAGCTTCCATCTTCCATTTTGCTTCCACCCACTGGGGATTCAAATAGGCAATGTTTTTTTTCATTTTAAGCTGGCTGTTGTCCGGCACACTTCCTACTGCGGAGAGAGTGACAATGTAATGCTATGTGAAACGTACAGTACATACCAAAGATTTTCTGCTGTACAAACAGTAGCACACTGACACACACCCTTTTTTTTATTTCCTCCATACCCGTTCTATCTATCTAATCTAGAGCAGATCCCGGATCAGTAATCTAGATCGATCAATGTCTTTTTTTTTACATGAAGTCACTCACAGTGTTCTTTAACTCACTGCCTCTGAGTTGTTGTTGTTGTTGTTGTTGTTGTTGTTATTTAAACTTTTCAACCCAAACCCAGAAGATACTGGCTCAGGTTGTTTCGAAGCAGGATTTGGACCGTTTTACCAATTATGACATTCAAAATTGAATCGACGAATAAAAATACAAAGCGGACAGCATCTCACTCACTTTTCTTATTTGAGATATGTCAATCACAATATGAATTTATAAAAAAAAAAAAACACTGAATTCCAATTATAAGTAGCATGGATGTGGTACCAGACCAAATTTAATGGACGGAGGAAAATCCAAGGGGGACAAAAGTCTGCTAGTTGAGTTTTTTAGCTAACAAAAAGGGAAAAAAAGAAGCACTGCTGGCTTGGGTGGAAAAGTTGATCATAACAGCAACAGTTTGTTAAAGCTCGCGCTGCCATGCTGGAGGAGGAGCCTCACAGAGAAGGTGATCACCGGGCGTGCTAACCGTCCGTAGCTAACAAAGCCACGTTAGCTTGTTCTTTAGGGGGGAGGAACTACGCTGCTGCTCCATTTATACAACAACAATAAATGGAACAAAAAAAAAACCAAAAAAACCCACTACGCCCACTGAGAGAAACTGCTAAAATATCGGTCAAATAGCTTTATCCTTAATTTTCTCTCTCTCTCTTTCTGTATGTAAAGCTTCTAGTCCAAAGAAATCCTCCGCCCACCTGACCCTCCCATCCTGCTGACCACGCCCGACGGAGGGGCGTGGCTTGTGGCTCAGGTGGGTGGCGGCCATTTTCCATTCCCACTTTGCAGTTCTGTCTGGATGTAACACAGGCTAAACCTGCCAAACCCCAAAAAAAAAGAAGAAAAAAAAAAGAAATGGGTATGAAACCAAAAACTGTCCCAAAGAGGTTTTCATTGCTTGTTTATTTTTAAGTACTTAAAACAATTATTTGCCAATGCCTACGTGTCTACTATTATTGCTATGTTCCTTCCTAGGTTTTTGCAATATGTGATTTTTTTGGGGAATTTAATGTAATTTATGTTTTCTTTTTAATTGTGAATTAATTTAAGCGAACAAATTTTGTTGCCAAATCTCCCTCTGAACCCTTTTACCCTTGATGATTAGCTTTGCCAAAGTTTACATTGTAAATGTTCCCTTTTCTTTCTGTTCAATGCTGTATTTATTTATGAGGTGTTTTAGAACACACTAGTTTTGTACTTCATAATTTAATGTTATTTAATTAGATGTAATTGTTTTTTGACGAATATTTATGGGTATTTAAGAATAGTAGGTTGCATCGAAGATGCAGTGCTTATGCCAGGCCTGTTAATTTATTCTTAGTTAGCTTTACTTTAAAAAGCAAATGCAATGTTGTTTAATGAATGTTTAGACTTAATGACAGAACAATGTAGGAATGTCAGATTAGACTTGCGTACTTCTGAATGTCAACACTTGCTCTCACTTTTTAGCCAATCTAGTTTTTTTGTCCTGGTAATGATTTGTCTTTCTTTTTTTTTGTTCGAAAATGAAAACAATCTCTTTATGACAAATATTAGCCTACTGAATGATGAGCACTGCATCTGTTTTTTTTCTTTTCCTCCCTGTGTTTTTTTTTATGGCGAATTTTTTTGATTTGTTTTTGATTTGTTTGCATTCTGCTGACCATTGTTGAACAAGCAATGAATTTCAGACTGATGTTCTAGTGACACGTGATCAGGTGAAGTAAGGGCCACACGTTGACATAAACTGACTCACCAAAGATAACTGGAATCCTTGAGAGGCCAATAAACAGCGTGTGTTTACATCCGCGCAGCTCATAACCTGGTTAAGGTCTTATTCATACATTGAAATTATATACAGTATTCACATGTTCAAAAGTGCCATTTTATGTCCCAAGAAGAAAGAAAGAAAGAAAGAAAGAAAGAAAAGCGTTTTAGAATCAAACCGATGTCATGTCTCAAACATCTGCGTAACTAAATCAAAAATGCTCTTAGACTATGGAAGGCCAAAGATACCATGGGTAAATATAATTGTAACTATTTCACAATGAAGACAAAATAAAACGCTTTCATTTTATGATCCCAACCTTAACAAGCCCCTAAGGAGACACGAGCAACAGCTTTTCTAGTGCACACCAGAACCTTTAAGGAGTAACTTAACACTAAATCCACTTTTCGAGTTATTAAATGATATGTACAGTCACTTTATTTCACTATCTGTTGATCCCGCTTTCATTTTTTAGCGTTCATTGCAACAGAAGAGAAAATCCAGTAATTCTGTCAGGGTGTGTCAAGGTTCAAATACATTTTGTTTTGCATTTGTGAACGGGGCTCTTTAGGTTTCTGGTGTGCAAACAAAAAACTTCCATCTGCACCAGATTTGCACCAGATCCTGGTGTACGCTTATGGCCTCCGTACAACAAAACAAGCTGAAGAATGTCCCCTCCAACATTCCGTAAAGACACATAACTTTAGAGTCATGACGTGTAATTGGAATCCCAGAGAAAACCTGCTTATATCCAATTTTTTCTATGATTCTCTATGTCGGTGTAAGATCTTATCCAGGTTATTGTAAACAGAATGGGATGTTAACACACAGCACCTCTACAGGAAAATACCTGCTGTGTTTCCCATTTCCCCAAATATTGGTGTGTGTGTGTGACTGCGTGAATGCAAACACACCGACTTGTTTCACTCGTTAGGAAGGAAAACTGAGGAGTCCCTTAAAGCTAGCTGCTTCCAAGACTGACTTTGTGTGTGTGTAAAAAAAAAAAAAAAACTTTCTATTTCAATAGTGAGAACCAGAGAGGCTACCTCACTGACTTTCCATTTGTCCTTTTAATCGTGTTGATGAAACCAAAGAAACCAAAGATTTTTGTCGTCTTCAGTGCGGTCTGCGCTCAGCTCCATGCGTTTGTGCTCTTTTCTCAATGATGTTGCCTCATTATGTCCTCTTTTTCTACTTTCTCCTTTTTCTCTCCCTCCCTCTTTCTCTCTTCTCCCTCCTTCTCTGTCGGCCTTGTATTGCCTCTTCTCCTTGAAAAGACGTGAGTGTGAATGGGAAAGGTGCAGGTGTAGTGCGGGGGTCAGCTGGACGCTGGATATCAGGGAGCGCAAGCAGATTCACTCAATCAACATTCGTCTGGGTAATGAGCCTCAGAGCAGTCAGTTTTAATTTCAAATTCAGCAATATGACAAACGACAAAAAAGGCTTGTGGAGACTAAAGAAAAGAACTCCAAACTCAAATGTAAGAAACAACTGTTAGGCATTGTTAGCCAGAAAGATGATATATATACTGTATAATGTAAATGTGACTGGCAAATAATGATAACTAATGATGATCAGATATGGACTCTGGACTCTGGTTCAGCGTTGTCCGATGTTTTCCTGCATATTCCACAAAAGTTCTCATAGCTGGTCCTAACGGCGCGATGGCAAGAAAGGTCTGCCGTCATAGAGGATCATACCACCTAATTCTGCCATCAGAGAGCGGGTTTCAGATTTAGTTTTACCATCTGACACGCACTTTGATGGAAGCATAACGAGGTCCCGAGACTGTGACGCGCAGTAGTTTAAAACAAACAAAAATGCTGTTTTGCAGTGAAACCTAAAAGCTGCAGATTCATAAAAATGTATGCTCGTGACACCTGAAAAAAGTAGACCTCAAATCATGAAAACTGAAAATGGTGTTTTGCGGTAATTAGATGGCTGACTGTTATCAACGTTGTGCTGCTTTGCAACCACAGTGACGCAATGCTGCTTTAACCCTTTGAGCTCAAGGCTGAACTTTTGTGTTTGATTGGGAGGAACTGTACTTAGGCACAGGGGGGGCTTTTATCTGAATGCTAACGTAACATCTTACATGGCGAAAGAGACGTCTGTAAATCAGTGGATACCTTTTTCGGGAGTGCCACAACCCCCTGCAAAATGACTAGTTTTACCATCAGGATGTGATACATTCGGTCCGATAACATTTGGAAAGTCTAGAAGAGCCGCATAATTAAATAATTGAATCCCCATTCAAGTTAGCGGAGTGAACCTATAGCTCGGCAGGTGGCGGTCCATAGTGCGCCTGCTCTATGGGCCCCATAATGCAGAAGCAGCACCGTACATCCGGATAATCTAAAAGCGGCAGTTTAGAACTTTTTGGGCTTCATCCACCACTGAGCAACTCTCATAGGAATGAACAGAGCTCCACCTCGAACACTGTATCCAGTTCTTATAATACATCCATGGCTCACAATGCCAACACTAAAATCCTGATGTTTAGCAGGCAATGGTTACAATATTAACCATCTTTATTTAGCATGCTAACATTTGCAAATTAGCACTAAATGTCATGTCATTAGTCTTAGGTATTAGGTATTTGGTTATAGACCATAGAACTATAGAACAAATAGAAAGTTTGACCTGATGATGGTGCTACACCAAAATTATTCCAATTGATCCTGTGGGGACCTTGAATATCCGTCCTAAATTTAATGGCAATTTATTTGATAATATATTAGATATTTTAGTCTGAACCAAAGTGGTGGACCGACCAACCGATTGGTGAGCATGGCTAAAAATCCTGCAGAAGCAGCATTTTGATTGATGTTGAGACTGAACATTTAATAGTGAATAAGGTAGTTGTACTACCTTATTCAAACATAAACATACTGTATGTCATTGGGAAATATAACCAGCTCAGTAGAGATCAGGAGACACATACGGTACAACAGGACATCCCAATACGGCCACAACAATCCTCATCTGTTGTTTCAGTGCAAAATTTGAACATCATTTGAAAAATTCAAATAGCAAAAACCTCCAAAAATGAAATCTGAGTTCTTTGGAGAACTTTTTGGTTCTGCTTTATGGCCCCCAGACTGCCTCCACAAGACCAAAAACACAACCCTGAGATAGATGATGATACTAAAAAAAGTCCATGGACTTTATACTGATCACACACTCCTAGCTCATGCAGGAGAGTGAAGGACAAGAACTACAAGTTGTCTGAAGAGGCTGAGGAGTTGCTTCTCTTAGAAGACATGTCATTGTCTATGTAATCATTTGATGCAGTTAATAAAACAACATTGTTTTTCAATTTAAGCAGCAATATAAAAGTAGGGTTAGGTATATACAACGGTGCCATTTTGCTTCCCTTTTTACAAGCAGTTGGCTTAAAAATTTATCAGGGAAGCCCAATGGTGTAGGAACAAATGTGTGGCTTGTCCTGGTTAGAGTCAAGGGTTGAGCCAGTTTTCAGACCCCTGCTCTTGCACTTTGCTTTTCCAAAAAGCAAACAGAGAAAACACAAGACAACAAGACGTAGAGATCGCTTTTGTTGCAAAGTATGAGATAACCTTGGATGAGTGCCTTGCTTGAACCAAAGCGAAGTTTAGTCCTCTCTGTTGTGCTACACTTTCTATTTCTGTGAAAAATAAATACCTCAGCGCTCTGAGTTTCCTCTTGCTCTCTGGTACTTTGCAATGTAATCAGCGCAAAGAAATCCTGAGTCAATACCAAAGGCTTTCTCTTCTGTTTGACTCTTTCCTTTTCCTATCTCCTCTCTTTTTCTTTCTCTATGATTTCATGAGCTGGGTTTCCACGGGAAAGATCTGTTTCATAAGCTTATCATCTTCTCACAGCTAGTCTAGGAAAAAAAAAAACAAGTCCAATCTGATTCCCCTTGTGTTTTTAGACGGATCTGAAATGATGAGACTACAGCTACATTAACTGAAAAAATAGTTTAAATTAAATTTGAGTTATTAGCATTTGAAAACTAATCTATTGTTTGTTTCAAGCAGCAGAATGAGATGGAGTCAACTCGTGGAATAATACCAATAATACATAAGTAGCTAAATACCGGTAGGCTATATTACTTTGTGATCATCCATGATCTAGCCGAGTTATTTTCGCGCTGTTAACCTGTTTTTCTCATGATCACAGACTAACCTTTTGAACTTATTATAATATCAGTCTCAAAAGTGAGGCTTGGTCAGGTGCCTTTGGTCAGGCGTTTGTTATTAACGCAAAAAGTCTCCTTTAGCGTCATATTTAGCTCGGTCGGGACGGACGTTAAAACTGACATGCGGCACAAGAACGGGACAGTTAGGTTTAGGAAAAGATCGTGGGTGGGGTTATGAAATGTACGTTTCAGGGATACGCAGGACAAGAATGGGATACGAACACCCGGTCTCCTGGGTGAAAGTCCTGTGTTGTTTGACCCATCCACCACCCCAACCACCCTCCTTACGCTGATATTCGGTCTTTCATACTACACACTAGCATCGCCCGCTAAAGGGGGATTTTTGCGTCGGTTTCCGACGCTGAGAGTGAACCAAGCGTCAGTATTTTAAGAGTAACATACGAATATTTTCTTGGGATCACAGGATAGTCATTTTATGATTAAAGGGAAGCAAAAATCTTTTTTTCTGTTGACTGAAAACCAAGCTTGTTCTTCTGAGATCTGGAATTAACTAATCGTGCAGTCTCATCTTTATTGGCACGACCATTAAAACAGTCATTAATACAAACTCTCTGACCTAAGCTTTGTTGGAAATGCAGCTCCTTCCCTTTCACCATCCTCCTCCTCTTTCTTGAAATGGTTGCAAAGCTTTAAATGATGACAAAAAGCATGAGACAAACGTGTGCGAGTTGTGCGCACACCGTGCTCTCTTTACCAAACTGTTGCAGATATACCTCATAGACACTAGTGTTAGGATGATGTTATAATAGCGTATGTCATAAATTATTCACTTGCTCTTCTTCCTTTTTTTTTTTTTTTTGGTAACTGTAACTTTAAAGCGAAACAAATGTGGGGAAAAAAAAGCTTTACATTTTTTTTTGGAATAGTTAAAAAGTTGCGCTAAAACCAAAAATGAAAAATGCTTGTTTTCTTCAATGCTCTCTTTCTTGTTGATGTATTGCTGTTCTCTCTCTGTCCCATCTGCCGAGGATTGAGTGATTTATCATTTCAAATCTTTTTTTGTTTTTTTAATTTTAGTCTCTGGTTCATTTGAAGGGGTCATTGTCCCCTCATGTGGATGTTCTTAGTATTGGGAACATGTTGGAATGATGCCCAGAATAATACCGGCTTCTTTGATCCATCGGTTTTGTTTTAAATCCAGCCACTTTTAAATTTTTTTATTTTTATGCATCGTTTTTTAAAGTCATGTTTTGGTGTCCTTCCTTTCCTGTTCTGATGCTAGCATCACAGTTACATTATCCGTACAGCAGTGCTATAGCCCAGATTTTATGCATGAGTATATTTACGATTAGCTAGCCGTGTAATGCATTGTGATACTTATTAGTAACCTTATTATTATTATCATCCTCTCATTTCATTTCCGAAATGGTATGCTATACACACAGAGCTTTGCGTTGCATCTCGCATTAGTATGACCTTTGACCTGCTAATATAAACCTTGTTCCGATTGAAATCGGGTTCCGAGGGCGAAGCGTCAGCGTCTATGAGAAAACATCGTGAGGTTTTTCCACAAGCTACAGACAGTTTACATTGGGTTCATCATGCAGCAGTCTGTAATCAAAGCTGAATCAAGTCTGCAAAACTGGGTTTGAACAACAAGAGTGAGAGAACAAATGGCCCCATGAACAAAACAAAGTAAGATGAAAAACATCAAATGTTTTTCTCTATCTGGATTTAAGTTACTTCAGCATCAGAACATTGTTATTGGCCGGATTTGCATAATGTCGAAAGGAAAATATTAACTCAAGTTTGAAAGGCCAAAATAAATAAACTCTGTGTTATGTTTGTATTAAAGTTCATGCAGTGTTAGTTGAAGGAAAACCAAAGTACATTTTAAGCACTTCTAGTCCTAAATTTCTTACTTTCCTGATTAGCTTCAGAGCATCAAGAAATATCTGAACTTAGGAAACAGAAAACCTTTTTTTCTGATTGGAACATATTTTGAAAATGAAAAAATGGTCTTAAAAATTGCAAAACATTTTTTGGGGATGGCCGTGAGGTTCAGATGCAAGATAGTTCAGATGAATTTTAGCACAAAGAATAATGCGCTAAATGATAAAAAATTGCCTACTGTAAATTGACGTTGATAGCCTTACACTACATTGTCATCAATATAATTTTCCAGGACTCCGGGGGCTCCGTACCAAACAAATCAGTTTAAAACTATATGTATTTAAGTGCATTTCCCATGTAGACAGAGCTACATTTAGAACAAAACACAGCAGCGTTTTGATTCCAACATCAGCAACAACAACAGTGACGTGTCAAAGGTCAACGAGGCAAATCCGTGACATCCGTCAGTAAACCAAATCACAATCAGTCCTCTTTTTAAGTCACTGTGGGAATCCAGAGGCTTCACAACACACTGCTCCTGAGCTAATAAACATGTAAACCGTATCAGATAACTTATTCAAGCCCAAACATCAAGCTCGACCAAATTATCCAATCACACGCTCTCCCGCCAAAACCTCACCTTACCCAAAATGATATTTCCTTCCTTTCTGTTTACTGACCCCTTTTTTTCTTTTCTTTTTACCATTTTCTTTCATGGTTGTCATACAGCAATCAAAAATCAAATGATGCATTTTTATTTTTGAGATTTGGTTGAAACAGAAATAGAGAAGTGACTGAAAACTTGTGGTGTGGAATAAAACGATGATTAAACATGAAGGAGATATTGGGAGAATTAATGTTGTTCCACTCTATGTATAAAAGAAGAAAAAAAAAATCAATAAAGAAATCACAATGGTCTTATCCATGTACAACTTTTCCTCTGGTTATTTTTTTCTCGTCTGAAATATCCTGATGGCAAACACAATCTCCAAATATGAAATCTAAGCATATGAACCTGCGTTCATATGCTTAGATTTCATATTTGGAGATTTTAATAGAGAATTAAATGTATTTCCATCTGAAATGTCTTGGTGAAGAAATATAAAATAACAAAAAATGGAGAAAAAAAAACTCAACCACTAAAGAAATACCTCAAAACTCGACTTACTGTATATAATGTTAATTAAAGGGGAACTATTATATAGTGCTTTCAGGTTCATACTTGTATTTTTTGTATATACTAGGACATGTTTACATGCTTTAATTCTTTCAAAAAACAGTTAATGTTTCTCCTACTGCCCATGGCTGCTGCACCTGTATGAGACACTCTGTAGGAGCGCCTGTCTCTTTAAGCCCCCCTCCCGAAAAAGCCCAGTCTGATCTGATTGGCCAGCGTGTTTTCTGGTATCTCCGCTGCTCCAGTTTTGTTTCGCTAGTAGCAGCTGGAGCTACTGCAACGGAGTATGTAGCAGGACGTTGTACCCCAAAAAAAATCACAAATAAAAGGCTTCTAAACCCAATACTACACAACCATGTCCCAGCAGTAATGTGACCAACATTTTCCTATTTCCATGTTGTGATTTGTATAGTCACAGCATGTACAAATAACAAGGTCACATGAGACACAGCCATCTTCTAACCGTATAGATACTGGGAACTATTCTCCACAGAAGGCGAAGCACTGCTACTTGGGCGGAGTGATTAGCACAACAAAAAGCACCGTTGTTACTCTCTGCTCCTCACCGCGGGGCTTCTCCGCCCAAGTAGCAGAAGTAGCAGTGCTTTGCCTTTCTGAGAATATAGTTCCCAGTATGTATATGGTAAGAAGATGGCTGTGTCTCATATGTCTCCTTGTTATTTGTACACGCTGTGACTATACAAATCACAACATGGAAATAGGAAAATGGACTTATCTAACTCGGTGTGTTCCTATAATGTAAGGGAAAGATCATGGTCTAGTTTAATACAGAAAAAGTCCACAGAGATTTGAGAGACAACGTGTTTATTAAAGTGCCCATATTATGAAAAAAACAATTTTTCTGGGATTTGGGGTGTTCTTTTGTGTCTCTGGTGCTTCCACACGCATACAAACTTTAAAAAAAAATCATTCATGCTGTTTTGAGTGAGATACGGTTTCTGAATGTGTCCTGCCTTCAGTCTCCTGGTGAGCTGTTCAAAATCGGCACGGCTTGTGACGTCACAAGCCGAAACGAGCTGGCTAACCGCAACCGTTAGCTCGTAGCTAGCATGCTACCTCGTTCTCAATAGCAATGTAAAAAAAAAAAAGCACTCTACAACACAAAAAAATTTTAAAAAAAAAAAAAAATTATTACAGAAATAACAATCCGATGCCTGTATCACAGTGTTTGTAGCCATGGCTAATTCGCAACACCTGTTCCTAGGAGGGCTTTTAACAGTTCAAATAATAGAAGAAGTCAAATTTTTACAGTGAATACAATAAAATTTCCAAAAAAACAGTTAACAGCAATAAAAATAAGTGTAGTAAATAAACACATTAACTCGGACTCACACAGATGCACACCTCACATACACACAGCTATGTATTTCATATGGCATGATCACACTGCTGCTGCTGTATTAACCATGGTTTTACTAATTTTTTAAAGGTGGACAATTTGGAAATAGCCTTCACCCTAATCTCCAAAAGAACTACTTCCATGTGCGCCCTCATTTAGAAGTCTCCCAGCTAATCCTACCTTGTAACTGACCGAAGTCGGACAAACAGCCTTTCTTTTACTGTCTATGGAGCTAGCTAGCTGACATGATCTACATCTGAGCTACTGAGCATGTGCGAGTGCAATCAAAGATAGTACAGAAGAAGAAGAAAAGAGGTCTCACTCTGTAGCTAAAACAGAGACCAGGTGAAAAGAGGAGCTGCAGCAGTGAGAGAGAGCTGTGCAGTACAACAAAAAGATGGTGTTTTTTGAAAATTAAACCATGTAAACCTATTCTGATACAACTTTAAAATACAATTATGAACCTGAAAATGAGCATAATATGAGCGCTTTAATATTTAACAGAAACCATGATCTTTCCCCGACTTCAACCAGAGTGCTTATGTTGCCTAAACCGAAGCACTTGGAGGAGTGTCTGGTGCCAAGGCCCCGTGCTTTGCATGCCTGCCATCCGCTCTGACCACCTCCCTATTTGTACAAAGTGTCGAATTTGACACAATGTTCAATCAATATTGGTTTGATTTAATAATTATGATTTTGGCCTTCTGGTTGTCACGAGAGTGTTGCCTTTTGTACAGAGCTTTTAATTTTTGGTTTAGTTGTAACCTATAAAAAAAGACCATTCAAAAAACACAAATACATTTAAAAAGAAAACACACAAACGGCAACATGTTTGTTTGATCTCTGCTTCTCCTTCTCAACATTTGCTGCTGCAAACTTATTTCCCTACAGAGTAATATTTTTCTTTCATAGGTCAGGTCAGCCTTTCCTCTCACCGGCTCATTTTCCCTCTCATCTTTTTAAACGCTCCATCCATCAATCCATCTATTTTGATGTCTTTAAGGACCCTATCACCGTCTGTGTCTCTTTCTCCCGTCATTCTTTTCTTCTCTCTGTGTAATCATCCCAGCATCCATCTCCTCCCATCAATCCAACTCGTCACTTCTCTCCTTTCACCTCCCCCTTCTCCCCCTCTCCTCTTTTTAATCACTCCATCCCATCCTCCTGCTCCTCTTCCGCTCTCCGTTGCCAGGGAAACAGCAGTCCATTCTGTAGCTGTTAATCTGGTGACATTGTCTTTCTATTACCTGTGGGTCAGATGCCTGATAAAGGAGGACAAAGGGTGGGAAACCAAAGAGCGACTCACTTTAAACATTTGTAAAATGCTGGTCTTCATTAACACAAGTCAATTCTGCCGCGACAGAACAGCCTGCGAGAAAAAAAAGGGTTTACTGTAGTACAGAGCAGCAAAAATGAATTGATTAATTAAACTATTATGGCTTAAACAAAGGCAAATTTGTGAACACTAAGTCACATGTTTGATACAGCACAGTATAATTTACGCTCCTCTTTTGTTGATTCTTTGTTATTTCAGTAAATGTCTTTACTTCTTACCATGTGTCCAGCTAATTTAAATAGCTCACATTACTGTATCGTGTCAACAGTTAACTTCATTTAATATTGTATGTGGCTTTGTACCCGGCTCAAAGTCACCTATTTTCGGATAACTAAACCACCAACTACCGCTGATACAACGGAGGTCTGTAGCCGGCGTCACAAAGCTCTGTAGCGGCTTAAACAACTAGCAACTGCCATTCGGCGCCATTGAGCTCGTAGCCATATCAGGTGACCAGCCGGCGTCAGGTGACCAGCCGGTGTCTCCTAATTTTGTAGAATATCATACGTTTTGGTGTGCATACATTTTCATACGATATCATACGGACCCGTTCATGAGAATGCGTCGTATACTGGCACAGGACAAAGAAGTTGGTGTTCCAGGAGGATGTGGCTCCTTGCGTTTTTTTAATCCATCTTGGAGTAGTGGTGGCCAGAGCCAGCAAGTTTCCTGTCAAGTTACCAGTGTTTTAACTCCATATTTGTAGGTGGGGTGTAAAGGATTTCAGGATATTTAATATAAATATGAAAATGCACAGGATTTAAACCAGTTTTATCAGATGCTAAAAAAACACAATCTGAACGTTATAAGCTTAACAAAGACAGTAGTCATCGCAGGTCTGCTGTTACCACTTTTATATCCCTGCAGAGATTGTTCTTATAGCAATGAGAAAAATATAAGTTTACTAAAGTAGGGCAGCAACTAACCATTATTTCCATTGCTGATTAATTTATTCAATTATTTTCTCGATTAATCGAGAAAATAATCAATGTCATAAAAAATTATGTCAGAAAATGGTGAAAAATGTTGATCAGTGTTTCTCAAAGTCTAACATGACGTCCTCAAATGTCTTGTTTTGTCCACAAGTCAAAGATATTCTGTTTACTGTCACAGAGGAGTGAAGAAACTAGAAAATATTCACATTTAAGATACTGGAATCAGAGTATTTTCTTTCATAAAAAATAACTCAGAATAATTGCCGATTCATTTAATATACATATAGGCATTGCTCCATCTATTGTGCAAAGTGCAACCGAAGCAATGTATGTGGGACTTCTAGCTACTGTAATTTGAAGTCCTTTTCCCTGGTTAGGCTTTTAGAAATGACACACATGGTAAAACACTTTTGCATGGGCGACGGGAAGACAACACAAGGGTTAAAAGCTGACAATTAAAGCAAAACAGTCACGTGAATACATAAAAACCAACAGTAAAACAAACACGGACAAGAAACCACATCCTCCTGGAACACCAACTTCTTTGTTCTGTGCCATTATATGACATTCTCATGAACGGGTCCATATGATATCAAACAAAAAAGTTATGCACACCAAAACGTATGATAGCCTATGAAATTAGGAGACCGCCGGCTGGTCACCTGACGCCGGCTGGCTACGAGCTCCATGACGCCGAGCGGCAGTTGCTAGTTGTTTAAGCCACTACAGAGCTTTGTGACGCCGGCTACAGACCTCCGTTGTACCAGCGGTAGTTGGTGGTTTAGTTACCCGAAAATAGGTGACTTTGAGCCGGGTACAAAGCACCGCAAGCTGCCGGTCGTTTTGGCGGACATTACGGTTAAATGTAGTCCACAAAATATGAGCATTTTGCTGCAAAGAAAGTTAAGATTGGGCACCAAAACGACCAGTTAAGATTAGGAAAAAGATCGTGGTTATGATTAAAACACTCCCAAGGAACATGCATTTCCTGGCTTTAGTTTCCCCCAGGAAGCGAACTGTGTTCATGGAACTTGTTGGCGACTGTTAGCATCAACAGCAGCCTATTAGCAAAACCGAGTTTTTAATATTCATTTTCTGCTTTCTTCCCAATGCATGTTGACATTCAACCAATACTTCCTTGTTTAATACCAAACTTCCTGATTCCTCTCTCCTCCAATCATTTCCTCTCTACTCTCCCTCCCATGTTTTTTTCCCCCCCGCTAAATTAGCATGTACTGCATGCCCTTTCATCTTCCATTTCCTTTCTCCCCTCCTTTTCTGGATGGCTCCTCCTTTCCTTCCTTTGTCTTCACCCTTCCTTCTCTTTCTTCCTTTCATCCTTTCCAGGTTACCTCTATTGCTTTCCTTTAGTTTGCATCTACCTCTCCTTCTCTCTTCCCTGACCTCTTGCATTTCGTTCTTGTTCCTCGCTGTTTTCTCAATTCTTTTTTTCCTTCTAATTTCTCTTTTACTTTAGTCCACTCTCTCTCTCTCTCTCTCTCTCTCTCTCTCTCTCTCTCTCTCTCTCTCTTTGTAGAAATCAATGGTCGTTCTCTCAATAGGAGGTCACAGGGGTGGCAGGAGCTGGTGTCCCGGCTTTTCAATTACTAGCAGCCGGCAGTCACCAAAACACACACACACACACATACAGACTCACACTCACACACTTTCGTTCTGAACAGCCCTTCCCCCACTGAGCTGACCAGACACAAAACAGAGAAAGATTTCAAAATTAAAGAACAGTTTGGATGTTGAAAAGAGAGAGAAGATGTGAGAATGAAAGGCAGTTGAGAGAAGGAATAAGATGAGGAGAATGGCAAGAGAAAGTGGATGAGGTGGTCTGGAGAGGAGATACAAAGTGAGGAGAAAGGAGAGGTAGGGTAGGACAGGAAGGAGCTCAGGCATATAGGAGGAGAGGAGAGAAACCGTAGAGGTCTCTCTCGGTCTGTCTTCTTGTACAGTAGCTTCTGGTGCTCTCATGGACTTCTAAAATCATCAGCAGGTCCACACAGAATCTGCGGAAGCAGAATTCCGCAGAATTTTCTGCAAATTCGCCCAGATTTTAAACTTTTTTTTTTTCTTTTTCTTTTTTTTTTTAAATCAAACTTGGAATGTTAACACTTTTCCACTCCAAGTAGAAAAAAAGTCACAGCACAAGTACTGTCCCAAATCAACGTCTGGATTCAGCCAAGTACGGTCCAAATGCCAGGAAGTCTTTGGAAGTTGACCGGTGGCACAGATGTGCGGGGCTGCCCAGTCTAGGTCTAGTCCAGGGTGGGGATCTGATGTTTTTACATCACAGACAACGGACAAAGCCACCAAAGCCTGAAACTTAACATGGAGAATGTTATAGGGGTTAGGTGTGTTGTCAGGCTTGTGCACAATTCAGAATTGAATTGAGAATGACTCCTAAATTCCAATTCAATTCTTGAATTTGAATTGATATCAAAAACAGGATCTAGAATTACAATTCGAATTTGAATTAAAGGAAGCAGAATTGGAATTCAATAAAAATTCAAAGAAATTCATATACACACTTTTAAGTGAAGTGTTTAATAATTAAGCTTTACAATGTATGTTAGATATGATTGCATTAGATATTCTATAATTGATATTAGTTTGAACTACTTGTACAGATTACATTTTCAGGAAATGTTTTCCCCCAGCAATGAATGTTAAAAGCTCTAGTCACAGAACAAATAATTCAGTTTTAATTATTATAATTGTAATTTTGTGGAATATGATGGAACATGAGTCCATTTCCCAGAATGCTTTAATTTAACCAAGTATTTAAAATGGTTGCCAAACAATTTGAGGTGGACATTTGTTTGAAAGCTTCTTTTCTACACAATTTGATGGCTAACACTGGACTTTTTAAGTTTCAGAAGTCCCTTACAACTTCAGATAATAAATGTTTATAGATTTTACACCTGTAATAACAGCGATATGGAAAATAATAACAGGCCTAAAAGGTTAACTGTAGTTCATTTTGAAGAACCATTTCCAACAAGAACACCTGGAAACCACAGAGCCATATGCAAGCACTGCAGTGCTCCAGTCTGTGGCTCCATCAAGGCTACTTCAAATTTCAAAAAGCATCTACAAGTAAGTTAACAAACAGACTTTCACAGTCTTTTATTTTGAAAACCATCTCTTGATGGTATTATGCTACTGATATTTGATATCATCAGTGTTGGGGTCACTACTCAAGAATGTGTAATACACATTATTCACTTTTACCCTAACCCTAACACCATAATGCATTACCTTACTTATAGCTCATAAAGGGCTTAAACACACCTTCAACTCACAACACAACAGTAACAGTAACATTAATGTGTTACATTACTCAGTTACAGCCAAATGTGATTATATTATGGCATTACTTCATAAGGAGTAATCCCCAACACTGGATATATGTGTTTAAAAGCATGCAAGCACACTTTACTTATTACTTATTGTAAATCAAGAAAACAATTATTTTCAATTATGGAATTAATAGAAATATTTGTTCTCTTGATCTAGTGATCTATATTTTGGAACAAAATGTATGCAGGGTTGAGGAGTGACTAGTTACGTGTAATGAAATTATGTTATTAAATTACAAAATTAATGTAATTGTATTTAGTTGTAAAATGTGTAATTCAATTAGTTACTAATCAAAAATTAAAAGTAAATTGCTTTGCATTGATAAAGTAATCCAACCCCATTTATAATGGGTAACTTATAACAGTAAGCAATTTCTAAAGTAACCTTCCTAGGACTGAATGCATGTGAGATTCAACACATTCTTTCTGATGTGTGACTGTGTGGAATTTCTTTGAACTGCAATTAATTTAATTCCACTTCCTGTCATTCAAATTCAAATTCAACTTCCTATGGGGCGGAGTCAATTCAATTCAAATTCAAATTCATGAATTGAATGGAGGCCAATTCTGAAATTCAGAATTTTGCACAAGCCTGGTGTGTGTGTGTGTGTGTGTGTGTGTGTGTGTGTGTGTGTTTAACTATATTCGTGGGGTCCAAAAACCAAGAGTCCAGTATACTTGTGGGGTCCTGACAGCTTTGTAGGGCCAAAATGCTGGACCCCACAAGTTTAAAGGGCTGTTTGAGGGTTAAGACTTGGTTTTAGGATTAGGGTTAGAATTAGGTTATGGTTAGGGTTAGAGTAAGGGTCAAGGTTAGGTATTTAGTTGTGATGGTTAAGGTTAGGGTAAGTGGCTAGGGAATGCATTATGTCAGTGATGGGTCCCCACAAAGATAGTGCCACAAACCTGTGTGTGTGTGTGTGTGTGTGTGTGTGTGTGTGTGTGTGTGTGTGTGTGTGTGTGTGTGTGTGTGTGTGTGTGTGTGTGTGTGTGTGTGTGTGTGTGTGTGTGTGTGCATGTGTGAGTGTGTGTGGTCAGTGTACTGGTCAGAGGTTACCGTCAATGTGGGTAAAAACAGAAAAATATATATAAATTGACTTTGATTTGGGATTAATTTGCCACACAACAAATACAACACATGTACAGGTGTGTTATAGGGAAAGAGTTCAAAGACAGGAGACCAGAGAAGGGGTGAAGAGAGGAGGGAGGAAAAAAAGATGATAGGGAAAATAGAGGAGGAGAGATGAAAGGCCAGAGGAGAAAAGAGGAGGAAGAAACAATAGGAGACTAGAGGAGAGCAGACACCGGGACGGTGAGGCTAATACATCTACTCTGACGTTTTCATTTTATAAGCGGCATTTTGAGACAAAAACGATCTTCGTCCACACAAGAGTTTTAGCTCCAGTAGCAGAACTACTCTGAGAGAGGAGATGATAGGAAGAGGAGAGGTAAGAGACAAATGTCTTGAGGGAAAGAAGAACACGAGATGAAGAGAGAAGACAAAAACGAGGAGACAAGTTAAGATAAAACTGGAGAAGAGGAGGCAGAGATACAAGAGGAAAAGGAAGAGTTGAATGGAGAAAAAAGGCCAGGAATGGGGACAAGAGGAAAGAGAAGGTGAGGAGAAAAAAAAGAAGAAATGAAAATGAAAGGAGAGATTGCAGCTGGCTCAGATGTGGGGATTGGGGGGGGTAGAAGGGGAGGAGGCGCCCAGCCCGGCGCCCTCAGGGGTTATTGGGTCGTGGACAGCCAATCTCTCTCAGCTTAATCAACAGCAGCAGAGGTGATTGCAACACCGCAGGGGACTGCTGGGAAAAAAAAAAAAAGATGGAGGGAGGGGGAGGAGAAGAGGTGGAGGGGGAGAGAACGAGATAGGAATGAACGGGAAGGTGTGGAGGGACAGAGCTGGAAGATGGGGAAAAGATTGGAAAAGGAGGAAAAACAGGGGTGAGGAAGGAGATACAGGGGGGAGGGTGGGAATACAGGCGGGAAGACAGAAGATTGAAAAAGATAAGAGGGAGAAAAGGGAGAGGAGGGGGTTATTGGGGGAGGAAATAAAGAGGAGGAGAGGTAAAAGGAAAAGGTGGGGAAATGATGCAATGAAGGAAGAAGAAAACGGGTGAGGTAATGAAGAGGAGAGGAACAGATGAGAGAGGGTTACGGCAGAAAGTTCACTAAAGGGGTTTAGGACACTAGCGGCGCCAGGATTTTGATTGTACGTGGGCCTCCAGAAAACTGGATGGGCCAGTTAAAATAAGCCCCAAAAAAACGGGTTCCCCCTGCATACAGACAGCCAGACACTAACGATAACGTTAGCCTAACTGTTAGCCTACTTGCCTTGCTGGTGTGAGGGGGGGGTGGCTACGGGAGGACTTGAAGGGGAGAGGGCGGCCGAGCAGGATGGTAACTCGTACTTGTTATCGCGTTACTTAAAATGTCCTCCTCCTGCTCCTCGGAGCGTTTGAAAAGTCAAGGCATCACCAAAGCCATCGCCAGTCCACGCTCGGCCCATACAGGGACCTCCGGTTCCCAAGCCAAGTCACCACAGACTGGGCTACCGCTGTCCCGAGTCACTGTCTTCGGTCTCCAAAGCTCGGTCATCGGTGGACGTGTTCCACAGCATGATTCGTGACCACCATTGTACAACTGACAACCAAATATTTCACCAGCTTTTTCTCAAGATCAACTTCACGTCTACGTCACACGTGTCAAACTCAAGGCCCGCGGGCCAAATCCGGCCCCTGGCAGATTTAGATCCAGCCCTCATAACAATTTAGGTTCATAATACATTTTGGCCCACCTAGTTTTTGTAACTTTTGTCGATGCTATTGGCATTTTTTTTTTCAAAGTTTTCCAACTTTTTTTCCCTCGCTTTTTTCCACCTTTTTTCTTTGATGGCTAAGTTACTTTTTTGGGTCTTTATGTCGACCAAGCTGTAAGTGAGAAGAGTCAGTCTTTTATAAAGTACTCGAAAGCAATACTTGAGTAAAAGTACAAGTATCTTACCAGAAAATGACTTTGGTAGAAGTAAAAGTCTCCTTTTAGAATATTACTTGAGTAAAAGTCTTAACGTAGCTAATATTTACTGTACTTAAGTATCAAAAGTAATTTTCTGATATTAAATGTACTTAAAGGAGAATTCCGGCCAATTTTTACGTTAATCTTGATCGCTATAGCTACGCGAGTACTTTCGATAGAAAAAACCCCGACCCGAATCAATGCAGGTAACACGGAGAAGCTGCAGCTACGTACTACAAGCGTCCCCTGAGCTAAAAGGGGGGTGCTGCGGGGAAGTTTTAGAGTGCCTTTGTGCCTCTTAACAGACACAAAATGCAATTAATATCTGTGCCCACATGAACAGGTCATATCCGTCTTCAAGTGTATTCCCCCTAAAAAACAGTAGGTGCGGTAGTAGCTGTTACCTGCTAGCTGCCCTCCGGTGTGTGTACAGCCAGATGGCTGTTAGCAGTAGCTGCCGTCTGGTGAGTGTATTCAGCCAGGCACTGTGAACATCCCAATAAAATCCAGGAAGCCCTGTGGGCTGGTGGATGTCCTGCATAGGACAGATCATGCCTGCAGAAAGGTTTAGATTATTTCCCCCTCAAAATAGGTATTGAGCACTGTAATGGTTATGACCATATCAGTCACTATGTAACTACATGGAAACGGGATAAGCGATGTCTGTGGCTTGCACAGTAATAGCGTACTGAAGCTTAGCTGTTCGCCGTCTCCTGGGAATTCAGTTGTAGCAGAAAAGGGTAAACAGTAGTGTAGGAGATTGAGCATAGTGTGTAGAAGTGTGTAAAGGTTGTTATAAGGGGAAAGCTTGGAGTATGAAGAATATAGCAGATATACAAACAACGGAAGAGCCTTTTGAGTTGGTGGCGTCCTTATTTATTGAACCTGAGTATACAGGCAAGAACTAGCACAACTCACAGGAGTGGAAAGAACGAGACTGACAGAGGGGAAACAGGCAGATGAACTTGCTGCTCCAAGCACAAGCTAAAGCTAGCCTTCAGTAACTGCCTGGCTGAATACACTCACCGGACGGCAGCTAGCAGCTAACGGCTAACAGCTATCTGGCTGTACACACTCACCGGAGGGCAGCTAGCAGCTAACAGCTACTACTGCACTACTGTTTTTTTAGGGGGAATACACTTCAAGACTGACATGACTTGTCCTCTGGAGGACATAGCCACACCACCACCGCTCCGTGGGATTGTTATTGGGATGATTATCACAGAAGTCTGTCTGAATACACTCCCGGACGGCCGCCAGCAGCTAACGGCTATCAGCTAGCAGGGCAAGCTAGCTACCGGCAGGATCGAGACAGGGACCAGTGTAGGTGAATTTAAACAATGTCTGAGTTGAAAACGAATCTTGTTTACACGTAAGGGCCCTATTCATGTGGCACAGACATATTAATTGCATTTTGTGTCTGTTAAGAGGCACAAAGGCACTCTAAAACTTGCCCCGAGCACTGCTGTTTTAGCTCAGGGGACGCTTGTAGTACATAGCTGCAGCTTCTCCGTGTCACCTGCACTGATTCGGGTGATTAACGTAAAAATTGGCCGGAATTCTCCTTTAAGTATTAGAAGTAAAAGTAAAAAACACCTTGATTATGAACTTTATGACCAAAGGTGTGTAACGTTATCTTCATCACCACTGTTTTCGGGGTGTTCATCGTCTGTTACCATGGCGGCAGAGCCTTCATCAGGTGCTTTTTTTTTTTTTTTGCCACTTGGCAAAAAACAGGCATTAGGTAACAAACTGGAATGGAGGGTGCATTATCTTAGCAATTTAGGAGCAATGATTCGCCAAACCTGCTTGTTCCCAGTCTAACAAATGACTTCTGATTTTATTTTGTAGTAATGAGTAAGATGCTTAGAGGGAATGTAATGGAGTAAAAGTATACATTTTATTTAGAAACTGTAGTGGAGTAAAAGTAAAATTTTACGGAAATATAATTAACGAAGTAAAGTACAGATACGTGAAATTTCTACTTAAGTACAGTAGGAAAGTATTTGTACTTTGTTACATTACAACACTGAGAAGAGTATATTAGACATGCAATAATATAGTCAAAGAGGTTTGACTTTTTCAATGCCAATAAACTCAAAATGTCTGGCCCTTGACGAGATTCTTATTTTCCAGTGTGGCCCTCTGGGAAACGGAGTTTAACGCCCCTGGTCTATGTGATACGCAGGTATACGGAGTATACCCGCTAGGAAAGGTCAAGGATTTTAGTATACCCACTTACAAAAACGCAAGGATACCGTTACGTAACGATGATTGTTTTGTGAGGGAACTTTCACACTTCCGTTCATAAATTCACCCCGTCGGTGTTGCGAGTCGCCTAGGAACAACAACACAGTCGCTATTTGGAATGAACAAATGTGAATCACTTAAGTAGATATATGAAACGAAAGCAAATTTAAACTACACTCTTTCAGTGATTTGGTAAGCCTGGCTCCTGAAGCTATACTGCCGCTTCGGATGACACCGCAGCGGACGTTAACGTTACAGAAACTACAGAAAATGAGTCAGATGAGGCCGATGCTTTACGTGGTAACGTTACAAAAAAAACTATGGGGTTGTCGCTCTGGGACAGGCGAGTCTAATGATGGGAGGGAAAAAAATTACAGTATACTCGCTACAAAAAACTAGACTACACCACCGCACCCAACATAGCCAAAAATTGCATTCTTGTGTATAGGGTTACAGTATATCAGAGACGGTTTAGAACCGAGACGCCGCAACTCAGAGTAGTTTCCTGTATGTCACCTGGGCCCCGCCATGGCCACGCCTCTTTAGTAGAGTAGCGGCAGGTCCTGAGTGTGTGTGGATTCTAATGGGAGAAGCGAACTTGAACACAGATTATGAGCAATTCTTTCGCCCCATAGTCACTAAAGTAAATATTGGACACATTTTTCACAAGCCACATATCTCCAGAACATTCTGACAATAAAATGGAATTTTTCAGACAGACACATCAGGAGAAGATGTACCTTTTTCTGTCTCAAGACCAAACTCTCGCGAGATCTGGCGACACGGATAAGCTAACATTCACCAACACCCTAACAAAACTAATCTCTGTGATGCTAAATGTCTTTTAGCGGTGTAAATATCTAACGTTAGTTAAAGAAGTTATTAATAAATTATATAAATATAACTTATATATAGCGTGGACCGTTTCATACCATAGAATGCTTAGAATGCGCTATCTTTAGTATAGAGGATCTTTCTTTATATGAAGAAACCACACAAACACTTCATCTTACACCAGTCGCTGTTTTCTTTTATTGTATTTAATTTACAATGCTGTAATCGCAATGCTAATACCATGTCCCTCAAATATATATAAAAAAAAATAATTAAAAAGTTCAAACAATGGAGACAGTATGTGGTCTGGAACACAAACAAAAGACCAAAAATAAATAATTCCAACCAAAAAAGTACGCTTGAGCTGCAACAAAGCTGTAGCGTCTTTGTTATATGTACAACGCAAACTCTGCTAAATGCATTTTTAGCTAAGCGCACAGACACACACACACCGAGTAAAACTCTTAAACACACAGAATTGTCAAACCGGACACAGAGTATAATTCAAAATAAATGAGAAACATGTTGGTTGAGGAAAAACCCACCCATCACATTCTGCACAAATTGGTAGTTAGATATAGTTGTATTAAAGTGACAGGTTTTTTGAGGAATTTTACTTTTGTGTTACTGATGCCGCAGTTTGATGGGATCTTATAACATCGAGACTGGCTTATTTTAGCTCAATGTCTGTGGGATCAGCTAGCAGCTCTGCACAAAAAAAAAGGAGAAATACTCATTTGAACCCAATTTCAACTGAGCTGCCACATGGACCCACTGACATAAAACACAGAACTCTGGGTAAATTATTCCTCAAAAACATAACCATCACTTTCAAACCTGTGGAAGAGCACTGAAAGCACAAAGTAGTGCTGTTTGTATTGAATGAGGATATGTGTTGCAATGTGCATGTATGCATTACACAGTGGAAGCAGAGAGATTTACCAACTAAAAGAACAGTACAATAAATGCAACAATTGTTGACATTTAGGTGTAACCATGTTCAAAGAGTGACTAAGAGAAACATAAATTTGGAAGCTGCAAGTGCTGGTAGTAGGTCCAATATAGCTACACATTAAGATAAAAAGATGTAAATCTTTCTAAATTATAAAGTGTCTCTCCCAACGTCGTTGGTAATCAATGGCAAGCACATCCAAAAGCTCCAATGTATACGGTCTGTACTTACTGGAAAAAGGCTGATCCGATTGTGACGAGCTCTTTCCAAAGTAAAACGCTAAAGACCTCAAGGGTCTTCAAGCAGCTTCATTAACGGTTATTGGGAGAATAACATTTCTGAGGGTCTGCTTTTTTTGGTTTTGAAAAATCAAGCTCAGACTATCAATAAGTCAACAGCTATCTTGTATGTTCTTTCACATTATCTTCAGAACGGCTGCACCTACACAAGTTAGTGAGCTAACTAGCAAGCATGTGAGCACTAGTAATGCACAGGTTAGCTGGCTCCCTAGCAAGCGAGCTAATAAGCTAGCAAGCGAGCGTTGCTGCTGCTTATTTGCGCCACATCTGGAGGAGAACGGGAAGACGAAGTGTTTGTGGATTAGCCTTGTACTCACAGCATATAGGTAGTCTACGTTAGCTACCGTTTTTATCAGGTTACATATTTGTAGCGGTTTGTTCAAAAGTAAAAACCAGATAGAGGCTACACGTTGTACAGCTTCTGTCCTCAGATATTGGATATTGTATTATATGCAACTGCAAGCGACGAAGTCTTTGCAGAAATTACGCTACCCGTTTGCTAACACTTAGCTCGCCTTCTATGCTCGCTAGTTCGCCTTCTATGTAGTTAGCTTGCCATTTGCTAAAGTTGTACAGTTCGGAGTTCATTTACGGAAGTTTGGAATACAAAACACTGGGAAATTCAGATTTCAAGGTGGATTTTTCCTGTCAGCATTTTGGTTAAGCACACGTAAAAAAAAAACATAAAGCACAAGTCCAGTATTTCTAGTTAGCCGGTGTAAAAGGCACATTCTCATGGTATCACAGGACAAAAACAGTGGAAGGACGGGGTTAGAGGTACCGAGTACTACCCATAAAAAGTGTTACGGTTTTATTTTGACCTTTACACATTATTAGGGAGTCTCATGCCGAATGGGACAGCAGATAAATCAAACCTGTGAACTTCAAGACATTTTATGGAGCTGTAGCACCTGACGGCAAAACTAAATAAATAAACCTTTAAACCTTCAACCTTATGACTAATTAGATTAGGTCTTCACATTTAGTTACTGCCCTGTGATCAGGGGAGGAGTGAGTGGAAGAAGTGGTTTAGGCAGACCGAAGTCAAAGTGAATCTACATTAAAACTAAACTCTAATCCTACTTAATTGTGCTACTTCTCTACACAGTATTTTTTTTAAAGAACGCATACTGAATCTTGTTGTTATAGGACAGTTCCAGTGTCATTGTCTCTGATGGGGGTTTACAGGGGCCGATCGCATGGAATGTAACCAGAAGAGCTGCAATAAAAGACGCACAAAAAAAAAAATAGTGCAAGGCTTTTGTTTTCTGTAGCGTTGATGGGATGTGAGCAGTTCCTGCACAGTGTCAGTTCTTTTACCTTGGCAGACTTTTTGCAAAATGGTGTCCGCAATTCGCGTTTGCTTTAATCTGTGTGGTGTGCCGGTTGGGAGGCATTTATGGAATCATGAATTATCTGAAGTGAGTGTTAAGATGTAGATATTAGAAGATTTTCTTTCTTCTTAGTGTCTACAAATCCCATGAAAAGACCAAAAACCAAAAATAAAATTGTATTCGTCTGTGTATTCAAATTCTAATATTAGCATTTCGTTTGATTATTAAAATGCGATATACTAAATGCTACTAAAATGCCAATTTTGGATTGAGTTGGTGTATTTTTCCCATTAAGTAAGTAAGGTAAGGTACTCGCTGTGGTTAAACTCCTCCCGTCCGACATGTAGGTACAATAAAACAAACGTCAAAATGTATTCGCAGAAACCATTTCCCCCAGGTCCCTCATGTTATGTTTTTCTATGTAACTGACACTAATACTGGAGACACAGTGTGTGTTTATGTGTGTGTGTGTGTATGTGTGTGTGTGTGTATGTGTGTGTGTTTGTGTGTGTATGTGTGTGTGCGTGTGTGCGTGTGTGTGTGTGTGTGTATATGAGTCTTCTGTTTATCGAAGAAGGCCTTAAGTTTCTTTCACAGGTAGCACTGCTGCAGGAAGGGCACTATAGCGTGTGTGTATGTGTGTGTGTGTGTGTGTGTGTGTGTGTGTGTGTGTGTGTGTGTGTGTGTGTGTATGTGTGTGTGTGTGTTTCTATGAGGTTGGCTGGCTGGCGAAGAAGGCCTTGGTTTCCCCACAGGTGGGGTTGGTGCACAGCGGGCAGCGGAGGGTCAGCTGACGGGAACAGGCCTCGTTGGACTTCAGGTGGGTGTTGACCAGGTCTGCCAGAGCCTGGACAGGACAGACAGCATTTAATATTGAGACAGACATAAAGAGAGAGACACTCCCCTTGTTCATCTCGGTGAACACCTGGTTGTGTCGTCAGACAAGGGTTCGTTCATTCCTTGTACAATGGGGAACCCTGCCAAAAATAACCCTAAATATCCATTATGTTTACCCTATATTCATTCAGCGAAGCACTGCCGTTCAGTAGCTTCACACTGCTGTGTCCATGAACGAGACAACTGTCTGTGGTTAGTTCACGTCTGTGACAGCAGAACAGTCAAGTGTGCTATCCAACTTTACCTGCTAAAGTCAGCTGAACAGCTAAGGCGAGGATAGCGTTCTCGGTAGGTAACGGTTACAAACAGACTCAGGCTAACATGCTGACTGATTCGGTGTTGTATTTTAGCGGAGGTGGACCAGAGAATATTTGGTTAAAGCAGTTGGATGAAAAAAAACAAAGACTCACACTGAGCCGAGTTGGAAACACTGTGCCGCAACGCGTCTTTTGGTATAATTTAAGGTATTCGTTTTTTAAGGATTCTGTTATTCTACAGTGTTGGAAAAAAATCGAAGAATATCCCATGTGGGCTCAGTCCTTGCCGGCGGCCCGGGTTCGATTCCGACCCGGGGGGCCTTTTCTGCGTGTCAGGCCCCCTCCCTCTCAACCATTTTCCTGTCTCTCTTCAGCTGTTCTAAATAAAAGAAAAAGCCCTAAAAAATTTTTTTTAAATCTCTCCAAAACCCAAAATTGAAAACAGTGTACCTACCCAATGAATGAATATCCAAATAGTAAAAATATTGGCTGTAGCTTCATATTTACCTACAAACATGAGAGTGGTATCAATCTTCTCATCTAACTCTCGGCGAGAAATGTAATATGCAAATTTCCCAAAATGTTGAACTATTCTTTAAAAACAGAAAGTAAGAGCCTGACTGTTGCTGTACTGATTGAGTACTAGTACTATGGAAGTACGCATTATTTCTTACCTGACCGTTATTAGAGAATCCTGTATTTGTTTGTGCTGGCAATGGCCATGGCAATTATTTGATTAAAACCGGTTTAGGATTGGCTTTTTAAAACACGTGTTGTGCTATATTTGCGGAGAGGAGGCAAATGCATCATCTGAGAGAATTCAAGGGTAAGAATGTCTACGCGAGGAGTTACAGTAAAGTAAGCTGACTGAACAAGATGGCAATCTGAAAGAGGATTTCTCAAAAAACATAAACCCGACACCAGCCAGGCTCTGCAGTAAAATCTCTGATTAATTTATTTCTCTTTGTTTTCCAGAGGCTGCTGCTTGCAGACAGCAGCAGACTGATGCAGCTCACTGAGAAACTAAAACCACACCAAGGAAACCATCCTTCAGTAACTACCAACTAATCATCCTCTGGATATTGATTTACCGACACACACACACACACACACACACACACACACTCAGAGACTTGGCGAGGGGTCTCTGAGCACGGTGGGTTTGACCAGCCAGCCAGCCGGGCGGTTCAGTTCTACTGTAGTCAGCTCTAAAGGTTCCCATTGATCTGCCCCCATCCTTTAATAAACCCCACACACACACACACACACACACACACACACACACACACACACACACACACACACACACACACACACACACACACACACACACACACACACACACACACACACACACACACACACACACACACACACACACACACACACACACACACACACACACACACACAAAAAAAGTTTGCGGGGTTATTGTGAAAGGGAAGGATGAAAAAAAAGAGGGAAGAAAGAAGGAGACGAGGGAGAGAAAAGAGGAAAGGAAGCCATAAGGAATCCATTTATTGACCATCTCCTGCCTGGAGTTCACTTACTTCACAGAACCTTCTGCTGCTGTCTCCTTTTCTATTATTAGACCCCTGCCTGCCTTCCAACAGTCCTCCCTCCTTTCTTTCTTTCTTTCTTCTTTCAATCCTACATGTATTTCTCATTACTTGCTTTTCTTTTGGGGTCCTTTTTAATCATCTCCCCTTTTGCCTAACTCATTTATACATTTCGCTCCCTGTATCTCTTCCTCTCGCTCTAAGCTTAAAGCCTGTTCTTGTTTGAAAAAATACAGACATGCTACTTTTTAAACACAATTTTGAAATCGCATTTGAAATATATCACAGCAGTTTAATGACTTGATACTTTATATGTTAGTTTTTATGTTTGTATACAGGAGTCAGCTCAGTGTGTGCAGTGTTTCCCCATACATAGGTTCTACTTCGGCGCACCGCCCAGGTAGATCAAATCAGAATTCCATTTTTTTCCCCAAACAACGGGTTATTTTTTTTTACAGCGCACACAGACCAGCGGCCTCCAGCCCCCCCCCCCCGTGAAATCTTGTGCCGCGTGCATGACAGCGTCAACAACGTTGCACTTCAGGCTCAGAAGCTGTCGTCAGAGATTCTGTTCTTTCATCGTTTGTATTGCTTCGTATGTTTTTGTATTTTTATCTTCATAAGATCGTACACTTGATGTCCATGTGCTATTACGGTTTACCTGATTCTCTGTATACTGCATCTTGTCAATAAAAATACAAATAAAAAAAAAAAGGCTATCGTTAGTCGTAGCGTGTCAGATAAAACACTTCAAAAAATAAACACTGATCTAACAAACAAAATGAACAAGAATTGACTTTAGATAGCCCTAGTCTTATGTGATTTAACAGGAGTTAGGGGGAACCAGTGTTGAGATTAATAATAACATGATCATATTATAGTATTACGGGTATTTTATCTGAACCGTTAACATTTGGCAAAAAAAATAACAGATTTAATTGACAAAGCACATCATGGCTACATGTCCTGTCATTTTGTTTTTAAATTCAACGAGCAATTTGTTGTATTTTAGCAGAATACTAAGCAGCAGAAAGGCAGAACTGAGTACATTTTAATAGGTTTATTTATCGTTATTATAAGTAATATCATCGTCACGATATATTTAACAACATTAGGCCATATTGCATATTTTCCTCATATCGTGCAGCCCTAATAACTACCCTGAAATTGTGTCAGATGGAGCATAGTGTCGCAATGTTTTCATCTGTATCATCTTTTAGTCCAATTTGTTTGATATGTAAATAGCTATTTATTTCTAAATGATGTGATAATGTTATGTAGTCGTTGTTTTCACCTTTGTTTGACTAGTTTATTACTGAACCCAGCACCACAAGTACATTCTCAACCTGTGGGGAACGCTGGTGTGTGAAACGTACCTTCATAAAGAGAGGGTTCCCATTCAACGACTCTGCTCTCTTGATGTTCTCCACCCCGCACTGAACGGAAGAAAGACGGAACAAAAATGTCACACGTTTAGGTTACCGAACCAAACATCCAAACGCACCATTCCTTTTAACCAAATCTAACAGGTTCGGTGTAAAAAGCCCCCTAGTTTATATCCATACTGAAACAGTAATTACATTCAAGTTAACCATGAGGACATTTAGGAATGACATTTATTTGGGAATCTTTAGATTAAGGCTTGGGAATGCATAATGAGTTGTACACACACACACACACACACACACACACACACACACACACACACACACACACACACACACACACACACACACACACACACACACACACACACACACACACACACACACACACACACACACACACACACACACACACACACACACACACACACACCTTTGCCAACTTAAACTCTACATCAAGTCTCGAGATAAACCATCATGACTTGATTACAAATGAACGCAAATTCACACACACAAAAGAACAAAAACAAAGAAAAGAGCTTCCGCGAGAACATCGTGGGGTGTGAAATAACAGCCCCGGAGCTGCTAGGAAAGGGAACGTGGAGTTTGTCTCTTCCTTACCTCCTCCCCCAGCACCTGCCCATACTCGATGTCGAGCTCGTGTAAAGTCTCTATGTGGTCCGAGGTGAAGGCGATGGGCACCAGCAGGAGGTTCTTCTTCCCACGCTCACACAGACCTTTAATCACATCGTCCGTCTGGGGGCCGAGCCACTGCATGGGCCCCACCTGGATGACCCAACACAAGACATGACAAAAGTCTTTAATTCTATTTAGAGTGGAGATTTACGGCTACAGTTTGTCCATCCGGTCCAACCCTTTGATACAGACTAAAGCTTGATCCACACTACTACGTTGTCATTTTGGAAACAAAAATGATCTCCGTCCACACAAGCGTTTAAGTTAGTATCTCCGTTCATATTAACGCACCTGACAGTACATATCACATGACCATTCCCATACACTGGGAATGCGTGTGCCGGTGTAAACAGGAAGAGTCTGACGTTACTCTACAGTTGAAAATCATGGATGTATAAGTTGAACATAAAGACAATACTTTGGAGAAAGAACAACAATGGCGAAAAGTAAGACCAGGGATTTGTTTGCTTGGGGGACGACATTGTGGAACTGTTACTGAAAGGTAGGTTAGCCTACCTAACCGATAAGATTGACTGACGTGCTTCGTCGTTTCCAAAGGCCTCCGTTTGCGTCCCGTCCTGACTACACGGCAACCCCGATGTTTTCAAAACGGGGTATCGGCAGTGTTTCCAAATGTCTCCGTTTCAACGCCAGAAAGGGAACAGTGTGGAGGTGAGATGTAAATGTAGCAAAAGATATTCCATTTTAGACAAGAAAAAGTAGTAGTGTTAAGGCAGCCTAAATGGTCATGGTCCCCAGAGGATGGTCCCTTTTGATTTAAAAAAGGACCTTTAGTTCAGACTTTGCAATTGTAACTCCACTACTGGTAAGGATCATCAGTATCAGTAGGTTTGTTCTTTGATATTGTGTCTGGAAGTCTTCAGATCGCTGTCTTGTAATCGGGAGTCTTGGAGTCGTTGTGGTTTTCGCACTACACTGGCGACAAGGGGGGGGTCACACACAACAAGATCTTTCACCATGAGGAATCCCCTGATGTGTACGTCCGCCTCCAAACTACGTTTTCATGACAACAAGCGAGAAGTGACATGGGGCAGGACATACTGTAATAACCATGCGCGAGACAGGAGTTTTGTTCCAAAATTGGATGTCTGCCAGAAACGAGCACTGATTTGTAGCGATAACACAAAGAAGAAAAGGAGAAGAAAATGGGTTAAAGAATGGATTGGAGCCCTGCTTGTTGATGTTGTTGTTGGCACACGTTCACAAAATAGCCTGTTTTCATACGTCTTTACTACCGTATTTTCCTCTAGGTGCAACAGCAACTTTGGTCCGTATTGCAATGCAACACATACAGTAAAGTTGCTATTGTTAAAGGGGACCCCTCCCCAAGGTTTTCCCTCAACTTGTGTCTTGCCCTCTCATTGGCTCTTGGACTCCCCGACAGGTCCAGATATTAAGCCTGCTAGATATTTGGAATGTGTCGGCTCGCGTCTCTGAGCAGTTAACACGTAGCGTTTGAGCCTATGACTCGAGCGCCGATTTGCTTCCGATTTCTGTCTTTTTACAGGGAGCTTCAAAAACTGTGAGCGGAAAATCAGGGCTAATGTGGTGTAGTGGGGCTGTAAACTAGGCATACGTCTTGTTAAATCAAGCCTGTGTCTGTTGTCCTTTGGACTGTTTCCAGGTATTCTTACAAGTCACACCTTCATATAACATGACTGCCCCATAAATGGATTTCCCTAGAATCATCTTATTTTTCAACAAGCAAAATACATGCCTTAACAATCAAATGATGTCCTACATATTGTGTATGTTTTGAACAGTAAGAGTATTTAAACCCATGTCTGGTTTATTTTGTTAAGTTTCCATTAACTATGTCCCAATCCTCTTCTATTGTAAACAGATGATTGGCTGCCAGATTTAATGAATGATGTGTGAACTTTGAGCCACAGTGACCTGAGGACTAAGAGCTTTGAGGTATTAGATAGACAAGTGGCTCCATCTTGTGGCGTTCAAAGAAAAGAAACGTTGTGTGATGGCAGCACTGAACTACAACAAGTTCACCCTGACAAATGAAAAACCTGTACAGTGTGGAGTTATATAAAGTTGAATAGTTACACTGTAGAGGTTTCTGCACATCTGCAGTGATGTACAGCATGAGTTTGTGAATATTAAAGTCCATATGAATAATTGTCTGTTAAAATGTATAACATTACGGTCGGTAAAATACCCCCACAAATCAAATCCATACTTTAAAGTTAACTGTCAAGCCACTAAGCCAGTTTGGATATTAAGTGTTAAATGCGTTAACGATATATGACGAGACAGCACCACCGTCATTAAATGCTGACTTTGGCGATATCATCATGTATCATTGACGAAAAAGACAACACTCAAATGTTCTTTTTATATATCCACCTTAATGTAGGTTTTGTAAATACTGGGTACCATATTGTGTAGTACTAACAAACTGAAGTCTTCCAAAGTAACTATATTAGTACCAGCTGGAACTTAAGTATTTTAGTGGTACCTAATTCATACAATGTAATAAAACTGTAAACCGCAGGATGGATGCAGCATTAATATTCACTTACAAACTGACTGTTATAGTACTGCTGGTTGTCTGTGTCACTACTGTTTTCAGCAAACAACCACTGCCGAGGTGCCCTTGAGCAAGGAATCAAAGCCCCTAATTTAATTTAATAAAGTTCTTCTTCTAGATGGTACCACTGGTTTATGTGTAACACAGCCATGACGGATCACATTCTGATTTCTATGTGTGTCTGTGTGTGTGTGTCTGTGTGTGTGTGTCTGTGTGTGTGTCTGTCTGTCTGTCTGTCTGTCTGTCTGTCTATCTGTCTGTCTGTGTATGTGTGTGTGTGTGTGTGTGTGTGTGTGTGTGTGTGTGTGTCTGTGTACTCACCCTGGACTGCCACACTAGTCTGTAAGGGTTACAGTGTCCCAGTCTCTCCATGACTCTCTGAACGGTGGCTCCCACTTCCTGAGGATATGGGTCGCCTCTGTTTACAACCTGCACATGGTACACAGGAGTAGCACTGTCAGTAGTAATACTAGTAGTAGTAAAATATCTGGTAAAAAACCATCAGCAATTATTTAGTTATCTAGAAGTTAATTATCTAATTTTATCCAACAGAATTTTTCCTCTTATTATTTATAACGTTTTCAGATAAATGTCCAAACCAGACGAAATAAGCCGGACATTATGGATATTGCTGGGTTTTCAAAATAAAGTGTTAACAAAGGCTATATAGCTATTTTATACAGTCTATGGTATATATACATATATGTTAAAAAAAAAGATTACTTGAATCATATTCACAAGTGTAAAACATGTATAATGTCTATAATAATAAGAGGAAACGATAATTTCTTGTGATAACAAGTTTATGGTCTTGATTTCTCGAGAAAGTGGCATTAAAAAAAATATTGCAAACACTCAATGTATCTGTGCCGTGGTAGTTTTAGAATAGAAGCAGCAGTAGCTGGAGTAGCACTGCTACTGCTATTAGTAGTAGTAGTATTATAGCAAACATCCCCCCTCAGTTGCTCTTCCCAAGGTCTCTTCCATTTTTCCCCATTAAAAGGGGTTTGTTTGGGTTACATTGATTTGACTTGAATTAGACTAATGCCCACGAAATTGACAAACAAAAGACCAAATGTCCAAGTCCACACCGAACCATGAAACATTCTTGAATTCATCACACAGGCTTTAAAGTTCCCATGACATGGTGCTCTTTGGATGCTTTTATATAGGCCTTAGTGGTCCCCTAATACTGTATCTGAAGTCTCTTTCCCGAAATTCAGCCTTGGTGCAGAAGTACAGCCACTTGAGCCAGTCCCACAATGAGCTTTCCTTAGGATGTGCCATTTCTGTGTCTGTAGCTTTAAATGCTATTGAGGAGGACAGAGGGGGGGCAAGGTGGAGGGTGGGGGTGTGGCCCTGACCATACTGCCACTTTGCTCGTTTGAAAGCTATGATGTCTCTCTCTCTCTCTCATGGGTGGGCCAAATTCTCTGGGCGGGCAAAGCAGAGAAAGGGGAGGTAACCTTTCCCCTTATGACCTCATAAAGAGAAGATTCCAGATCGGCCCATCAGAGCTTTCATTTTCTCAAAGGCAGAGCAGGATACCCAGGGCTCGGTTTACACCTATTGCCATTTCTCGCCACTGGGGGACCATAGGCAGGCTGGGGGAACTCATATTAATGTTAAAAAAAACCTCATTAAGTGAAATTTTTATGCCATGGGACCTTTAATCAAAGTGGATGGGAGGAGGAGGAAACGTACAGAGGCTGGTGCACCTAGTTGTACTAGTAGAAGGTGCATCAATACGACTATTGGCATCCTTCAGTATCAGCAGGAGAAGAGGCAGGCGGTAGTATTTTTATTAGTAGTACTAGCACTAGTACTTCATGGTACTTACAGCCATAGGGAGGGAGTGTGCTGAGAACAGAATGACAACGTCGTCTCTCTTCTCTTCTGGAAACTTCAGAAGCTCGTTTCTGACGTGTTCTGCAAAACACTACACACAGACGGACAGACGGACACATTATTTTCTTCTGATTTTCTGTGATATCGAAATACTGACACTATCATTCCAAACCTTAGAACAAGTTATTTATTTACAACATTTTACACTCCACACAAAATACACCTCCTTCTACCCTTCCAAACCCAGTCCATACAACCTATCAAATTCAAATAATTATTAATTTCTTACACTAAACTGAAACTTTTATTCCTGTATTTGTCTGCCGAGGAGATGTAATTTCGTTCCATCCGCACCACTACGTGTGTGTATCAGAGCGGAGCCCCGCTCTCTGTCAGATAAACTCGCGCTTACAGGTACAGAATTTTTGAACCGTTTGATGTAATGTGAATCGGTCCTTGGTAGTACCGACGTAATTTGGTCAGTACCCAAAGAGGTACCGGACTTGGCACCCCACCAAGTGTCAAAGCCAAAATGTTGAGATGTAAGAAAACAGGCAGGCTTGTTAGCTAGGATTACCAAGCATGGCCACTTTCAGCTCATTAGTTGCCATGACAACTTCTTGACCTAGTCAATTAATTTTCCAATAATTTATTTTTGTTCTCACAGAGTAGGAGAAGCCTGACAGGCACTTTGGTTGTATTGACTTATACTGGTGTGTGTGTGTGTGTGTGTGTGTGTGTGTGTGTGTGTGTGTGTGTCTAACCTCCACCAGCAGAGGGTGTGTGGGCCAACGGTCGATGACACTCCAGCGCATTTTTGGCCTGTCGCCTCTGTTGCTGTAGTAACGGTAGATGGCGTTCAGACTGCTGCCTGGACGGACAGAGAGACAAACACATTCATATTGTAAACATGTTGCATAACACAACAAGCACAGCCCTCTGTCAACAGTTGAGCGGCGCCACTGGAGGGTTTTGAGATGAAGTGCCTTGCTCAAAGGCACAACAGGCATGACAGACAAGAAGCTGCTGATAAGGAGGGAGCATTGTCTGAGTCTCAGGGTTTCCTTCCCAAAGATCAGAAAATAAAGAGAAGCAGATATCATTCATCTTTTTCGACTTATAGGGTTTCAATATAATGTATGATTCACATTAGGTATGTGAACTTGCATGAAAAAGCACAAATGTGCTCTACTTGATGTGATTAAAAAGGCCTGGGGGGGGGGGTGTCTCTTTTGTGAAACGCTGGCTATTTGATTATCAGATTTGATGTTTTTGGCGCCTTGGCATTGTGTTGGAAGTGCAGTGTAAGCTATCAACAACTTCATTCTCCTCGTAACACAACTGGTCAACAGTGTTCTATGATTTGATATGGCTGTGCAGTTTTTATTGACTTTTATTAAACTACTTTAAGATCAAATATATGGCTGAATTCAAATGTCTAATAGCCACAATTTCTGCCTCTCATTACAGCACTCCCTTCACGTGACAGAGCTATCAACGTGCGGATTGAGCCCTGCCAATGGTTGAGTTCCCTCAGGCTAACTGACACTGGCAATTTATGCAAAAATATGTGCAGGTTCTGCTGCTTTATGTAGATAAGGTTTATGCACAGTAACACCCTTCCTTTAATGCCATTTGATGACATCACCATTCTTATTGCCACCTAACACACACGAACGCTTACATATATACAGATATGCAATCACCCACCACACCCCGTATCTCGCCTTCGCCGCTTTGTACCCCCAGTCAGGCGGGCAGGTCTGTGACCAGCGCCTTTGTTTTGGCTGCAGGACCAGATGGCTGCTTGCCTGTGCTGGACTACCTGCACCCCAACACTCCCCTCCCCCATTGCGTGTCTTGTGTGCTCTTGTATTGGTTATGTGCTTATGTTGCTGAGGTGTTTTTTTTCCTGTTCCCACACATTACTCCTATCGGGGGCATAGTCTGAGAGTTTTTATCTGTGAAATGCGCTCTATAAATAAACTTTGAATTGAATTTAAAAAAAAAAAAAAAAAAAAAAAAACTGGGGGAACAGGGTAAACAGCTGTCAATGAGCACAACACTGGACCTATTTAAATCCCTAAAAACATCTGAGATGCGGGGGGGGGGGGTGATTCAGAGATTTTTGTCTGAATTTGTCGTCTTTTTCGCCTTTGTTATTGGAGCATGTATGGACTAGGACAGAAATGCCCTCATCAACATCCGAGAAGGAAGCGCAGGAAGTGGATTAAGTCCAGCGGGCCTTGATGTACGTTTCCCTAATGTCGAGTTATTGTTGGGATTAGAGCTGCACGGACTAATGGACTGTCAACTATTAAATTAATCGCCGACTATTTTGATAAATCGATTAATCGGCTTGAGCCAATTTTTATGAAAATAAGATAAATTCAGCTTTTTAAAATGTGAATATATTCTAGTCTCTTCACTTCAGAATACCTTTGAGTTGTGGATAAAACAAGACATTTGAGGACATCATCTTGAGCTTTGGGAAACTCGGATCGACATTTTTCACCATTTGAGGACATTTTATAGACCAAACGGCTAATTGATTTAAATGTGTTGCCGTTTACATTCCTTCATGTTGCAAATTTGTTTGTTTTTTGAAAAGCATAAAGTGACTACAACTGCTTTTCATTGTATTGCACGACCCTGTGTTGTATGTGTGAATAGATAAATGTTGGATTTGGACAGCCCTTCACACTCAGACCTCCTGGGAAGTCTGCAGATTGAGCCTCGGTGGCTTCTTGCTCTATAACGCACCAGTTATGCCGACTCTGCCACGATTCAAAAGCTCTACTATCAAGCATGACGCTTGATTTGATTTGGTTTACTAATACTACACGTGCGTGCGTGCGTGCGTGCGTGCGTGCGTGCGTGCGTGCGTGCGTTTATCAGAGGGTAACAGGGTGGATAGCACTCTGGGTGTGGTGACACCAACGGCCACAAAAGTCTTTTTTATCTTATAGTTTTCCCTTTTTTAATAAATTAATTCAGTGCTGACATTTGGAAAGGTATTAATTACTTCTGAATAGCATGGAATTAACATTATTTCTACTGTAAAGCAGCTGTACTGAGGATATTTTACGTTTGTCTGTTGTCGTTTTTTTATTTTTTTATTTTATGTATTCATTTATGTCATTTCCTGCATCTGTGCTGTATGGGACTGTCACCTGTGGTGGAGCAGCTGTACTGAGGATACTGTGTGAAGGCCACAGCTCTCTCCACCCCATCTCTCTCCATCTCCTCGATGGCCTCCTCCGTCAGCGGCTTAACGTACCGGAAACCGATGTAGAACTTGTGAGGAGCTGAAGAGAGAGACAGCCAGTCAGTAACTGCCAGTCATGTGAAATGCACTCATTACTGTTGGAGTAAAACTATGGCCAAGAATAAAACACAAATGTGGCACTTAGATATGAAGTAAAATATCTGAATAATTCAACGAATACAGTCGGGAACAGAAAGGGAAGTTATTATGGAGATTATAAATTGGTATGAAAGTGTTAAACTGGTTCTCCTATTAGGAATCAGGTTAGTACACTTGTACGTGTGGTCAGTTTTCAGACCGCCGTTTGTGTTATCAGTGAGGCGTGTGCAGAGACACTCCTTCACTGTGTCACTATCTACACCACACACACACACACACACACACACACACACACACACACACACACACACACACACACACACACACACACACACACACACACACACACACACACACACACACACACACACACACACACACACACACACACACACACACACACACACACACACACACACACACACACACACACACACACACACACACACACCTAGAGGGCATTATGTGGGCATTCATAGTGAATTTATGATGCATTTATAATGCTTCAGGATTACACTCCTATTGCTTTCTGGTGCACTTTATTAACCGTTATAGATGTAAGTGTCAAAAGGATGCTCTTTGGATGCTTACTTTATATAAACTAAAGTTGCGGAGATATGTGAAACTGGCAAACTTGTTTATTTCTGTTGTCATTTTCAGCTAAACTAACTTTTTAAGATATATACTTAAAACACTTTGGTCCGACCTGTCTGTGGTCTCTTTTCTTCAGTCCTGTGTTGATTTGCTAGCGTTTTTTTTGATGAACCAAATCTAACGAGCGAACAGCAACATATCACTGCCGGTCGAACTGACTGCTAGTTTAGGTTGGGGTTAGTTTCTTTATTCTGAGGCCCAACAGGTAAATTAAGCCTTCAACCCAACGTTAGTGAAAGTGTTGACATATGAAAGCATGCATTTTAGATGAATGAGATGAGAGTATATCAAGTTGTTCCTCGCTCCCCGTTTGCTCAGGAGGTTTTCTACCCGGAAGTTATAGATGTAAAAAATTCAAATGTCCACACGAGTCATTTGTGGACGAGTCCTACGTTACAGGCGCCACGTGCGTACATGCGTAGGGGACGTAGCAGAATGCCCTTAAAAAGGTATACAGCCACATTTACATGGGCACATTATATGACAATAGACACACAAACTCTCTTTAAACCGAATGATTTCAGGAGTGAGAGCTGCGACAGGCAGGATGACCCTCCGTTCCTGTTAGGCAGCGGTGTATATGTCTCACCTGTCTCAGGACTCATCTCGTCCAGCAGCTTCACCATGCCCTCTCCCTGCATGGAAGTCCAGTGTTTGATGGGCGAGCCTCCTCCAATCTTACTGTACTGCTCCTGGATCTTTGGCGTGCGGCGCTTGGCGATGAACGGGCCAAGCTTACTGCAGAGCAAGGGACAGATTGAAGAGTTACGACTAAAACACTCGTAATGTTACAGTACAATATTTATTCATAGCTTTTATAACCGTAGCTTTTAACACAAATGGGTTCAAAGCATCAGGAATAGGCCCTGTGTGCTAGTTAAACTAGAACATTTAAGTAGCTTTCAGGAACGCAACTTCAATTTGGCTTGGGTGGTTTGTTGGTTTGTTTGTTTGTCAGCAGGATTACGGAACTACTAGCACAGTAGGAGTTGCAGTGTCCGCCTAACCAGGCCCACATGCTTCTCTTCATAGTCGTTAGATTAATAATATAACAAAAGTAGAGGGAGGTAGGCCAGCACAGCCCGATCCGGCAGGGGAGAGTTTCAAGCCCGAAGAGGCCACCTCTCCTTATGACCTGTCTCTCTTAGTTACGCTGTTATAGTTCTAGACTGCCGGGGGACTTCCTTCCTTTGACACACTGAGCTGCTCTCTCCTCTCCCTTTCTATTACCATTTGTGTGCATGCCGTCCCAGAAATGCTTGTTATTAATCCTAGCTTCTTGGGAGTTTACTCCCCGGAGTCCTTATGTTTTTTCACCCAGCGTATTTCCTTGGAGAACGCTGGAACCAAGATCTTGGTTGCAGCTGTCGCTGTGGTCCTGCTGCACTCCCTGCTAAGCTCTGCGGTGCCCTGCAATGTCATGCTGCGTCCTGATGAACCCTGCTGCTTCCTGCTATGTCCATCCGTGCTCTGCTGGGCCACGCTACATCCTGTAACACTCGCAGCGCCCTTATATGACATGAACTACTACGACGACCATTTAGTCACTGTTCCATTATTAATGTGACCATTATCGCCACTGTTCATCACATCCCCAACCGGCACCGTCAGACACCGCCTACCAAGAGCCTGGGTCTGTCCGAGGTTTCTTCCCAAGAGGGAGTTTTTCCTCGCCACTGTCGCACTGCTTGCTCTTGAGGGAATTACTGTAATTGTTGGGGCTTTGTAAATTATAGAATGTGGTCTAGACCTACTCTATCTGTAAAGTGTCTCGAGATAACTGGTGTTATGATTTGATACTATAAATAAAATTGAATTGAACAATTTTCATGAAACTTGGTGGAAGGGTGTAGCATGGGCCAAGGAAGAACCCATTCAGTTTTGGAGTGGATTCAAATCACAGGGCGGATAAACTTGCCCCCACGGTGGTTGAGCGAGCTAGAGAGTGAATGAAAAGAGGGAGTGCCGAACAAAGCAGTGAATCAGAGGACTAAAACGATCCTTTCTCTTTGTCTCGGAGAGAGGTCATGTTCTGAAACTTCCTCCTGTCTGTTTCTGTGTGTCTGCGTTAGACAGTATGAGACACGAGGGGGCAAAAGAGGCAGTTTGAAACGGGAACGCTGTTATTGGCTGGGGGTTACACACTCATGTGGGGCCCAAAGGCTCTTTGCTGGCGTCCCGACTCTCCAAAATGAAAAGAAAAGAGAAAATACAGGCAGAAGCCATGGGTCTCTCTCTGCAGATAGACACACTTCTGGTGGGTCATAAGTGATAATTGAGAGGGATTACTTTTGTAATAGTGTATACTTTGTTTTTTGAGGAAATCAGAATCAGAAAAAGGTTTATTGCCACAATAAGTACACTTGGAATTTGCCTTGGTGAATAGTGCAAAACATAAACTAACAAGCATATTAAACATTTATATGAAATAATAAATACAGAAAACAAATATATACATACAAAATAACTGTTAAACTGTTAAAAATAGAGGCTGAATGGGAAAGTATTGCAAATTATATTATACCTCAAACAAAAGAAAGTAAATTGGTTACTTCCTTTGGTAAATAATATGTTCCACTGTCTGAATAAATTTGTACTGTTCTTTTATTTTATTCTAGAGACTAGGGCTGGGACCATATGCTTTTGTCCCGATTCGATTCTTTCACGATACATGGGTACCGATTCAATTTGTATTGCGTTTTTTCATTTATTGCGAATCTAGAAATATTGCGATTTGATTGTATTGAGTGTTGCGACTTTCTTTTCCTTATTTAATAAAAACAAAAAGTTGAATAATACCGTTCTAGAGACAATATATCATGAGAGAACGCGCATCACATGTCAGTCAGTCAGACATTTATTTCATTTGCAAAGAAGCACATAACATGTACTTTCTGCATTTTCTGCTTTCTAATGGTATTCTTTTTTTCCAGAAGGAAGGGAATCTGAACATGTTGGAAGAGCAAGTGCACAGTAGTGTGTACCCTCCACATGTACCATAGCATCCCTGAGAGAAGATGCTGCCACCACCTTTCAGCAGAGAGCTGAAAGGGGGGAAAAAAAGAGGGAAAAAAAGGAACATGCATGAAAAGTTATCCAGAGAATTCTTTTAAAGTATAAAATAACATACCTTAAGGAAGATCATGAAATGAGAATCCTACAGGTTGAATTGGATATGAAGTTGTAATAGAGAGTTATGTCTTTTTTTTAAAGATACAGTGATGAATTGTGAATACCGGCCATGGTGAACAATATGATGTTTTTAAGTGTTTATTCATATCATTTTGCTGCACGCTATTTTAATTTTTTAGAGAACAAACATTATCAAAGCAAAATATAAGCCATAATGAATACAATCAATATTCTTTCTTCGAGACAAAGGCTCAAGCAAAGATATATCTAACAGAGAATGTGTACATACAAAAGTGGTCTCGAAAAGTTATTTCATCAAAGTAATTTAATGTAATTTAAACTTGTCTGGCTGGACTCTGTAGCGCATGTTGGTTTAGATATTCTAAATAGCCTAGGTACCACTCACAAACCGTATTAAGCAGTCAAACCTGCCTCCTTCAATTTAGTGCGAGAATAGCTCTACCTCTTGCAATCGGCTTAGTCCAAGATTTAGCCTATTCTAAATTAAAGTATTTTAAGTTAAGACAGCTCAAATGGTCATTTCAGTCTGGGACCAGGCTTTAGCCTCGTCTGTGAAACCGGCGCTATATAGGTTTCACAACAAAACTGTGCGGTCGAAGGAGATGGTTTGATCATCTTTTATCAAACCCTCTCCTTTGAACGCCACGTTGAAATGCCACTTTGAAACGCCACGTTGAAAACTCCAGGGTCCTCATACTTCCTCGTCTCGCAGATTTCTTTAGATTGTGGTGGCACCTGGATCGTTTTTGCAGCTGCCGCCGCGGTCCTGCTTGCTACGCCCTGCACTGCTACTACTATTATTTCTAGTCATAGTTCTATTATCTTTATTGTTACTATAATTGCCACGCACCATTAGGCTGACAAGATAGACATCAAGATGTTGGTTCTGGGAACTGACCATTGACCATCCGAGGGGCGGGATAAATGGTTATTTTTCAAATTCTCTCTGCACGCAATAGGATAGCGCTACAACCAGGCAGAGCAACGAAGAAGGAAGAGAAGCTAGTTGATAGATTCAACTTTTGCGTATCCGGTCGGCAAAACTCGGAACACATCTTCCTTTTTAAGAATGATTTCTGTGCCGTTCGTTGTTCTTTTCTCAAATAAAAGCTTAACTCCAAGTCTTCCAGAAGACCGCTGTTCCCAGCAGCAGCAGCCATAAGCCCGCCCCACCGACTCTATACACGATGTGATTGGCCTGACCAGAGTTTGGCAGCCAATCGGAGAGTGCCTAGACCCCCTGGCTGCAAAATAATTTTGCTGCCGCTAGATTTCTAGGCTAATGCACCATGCCAAGTGCTATAATTATTATGAAATCATATTTCTGTAAATCCTTTTAATCTGTGATCAGTCATCATTAGTTTTACACCTATTTGCTCATAAACCAAAGCAAGCAAATTAACATTTTGATGATTTGTGATTCTGATGGTGGCGTTAGATGAAAGGTCAGAGGATCATCAAGTTATTGCAATTCATTCTGAGGGGAGCATGAATGTCTGAACCAAATTTAATGGCCATCATTTCAATATTTGACATATTTCAGGACTGCTAAACCAAAACCACGTCTTTGTACTGCTGGTTTCAACCATAGAGGGGAGTACACACCAACAGATTGTCCCTGTAACAGCAACATAAAACTAAAAGAAAAATAGCAGACGGTTCAGGTTCCCAGATTAATCTGAGGGGGTCACACAGACTCACAAGATGACAAAGAAAAACAGATATATTAATGTCAAAGGTTTCTTTTCTTTCCACACATTTTTTCTTCTGAAACATTGGACATTTTCACGTCAGATGAAACAATCTTAGATGGAAAAGAAATATTTGCTCATAACTCACATCCACTATAAAAAATGTAATGTTTAATCACAATAAAAGAAATCATTTTAAGAACTCGTAAGCAAAAAAAGGTTGGGAACAGCTGCTTTAGTGAACAGTATTGTTAAAAAAATTAAGAGCCAGAGTTTTTTCTTCTAAGCAGCAACAAGAAACACATTGTTGGCTTAATGTCAGTTATTATGAAACAGAGCCGCAGAAGAGCATCGTGACCCAACAAACTTCTCCATTTGTTCTCTTCAGTGCGTGTGTGTGTGTGTGTGTCAACCCTACGAAAAAATATGTATACCTATTAACAAGTGCTGCGTCCAAAATATTATAATAATAGTTTTAGCTGCTCATAATGTACATGTATATGTGTGCGTGCACACTTATTTACTATCTATGAGGTCTTTTTCAAAAAAAATGGCAAAGACTTGCATATGTTAATGTCTGTACCTCAGTTTGTTGGTCTACAACTATGCTGCAAACGGTCAAATACAAAATGATCTCAGGTTTTAAAAAGCTGGTTGTACTCCGATAAAGATAATACTCCAACTGTGTTACAATAGAACTGCTCATAATGTACATGTACATGTGTTTGTGTGTGTGTGTGTGTGTGTGTGTGTGTGTGTGTCCACGGTGCATACCTCTGTACAGGGAGTTTCATCAGGTCTGTGTCCATGAAGAGCCGCAGCAGGAAGTCGTGAACATCTTCTAGTTTCTCAGGTCCTCCCATGTTCAGCATCAAGATGCCCGTCTTAGGTTTCCTGCAAGCACAAAAGATGTATAATTAATAATTCATATCTAACAATGCCTCCACCACCCGCAAAAATATGTTAAGCTTATTGATTATTAATGATGCTTAATCAATAGCCTTACTACAATTAAATCTCACAATATATTGATTTTCTTAATTTCTGCTGATGTATTAGTCTTTGTGCACAGATTATGGTAATTATTGATTGCTAATGCCATTATGCTAACACAAAACAAAATTCGTAGAATATTGATATTTCTACATATATACGTATATATAGTTTATAGATAATAAATACCGGTGTCTGTGTTGGGCTTTCAACCAGTTTCAAGGACATCATGTGAATGTTTAAACTTAACTTAAAATCTCTAAATTTGGAACTACTAGAAAGCACCCAAAGTCATCTTGTCCTGTCATCCTGTGACATTAATGTTATCTTACAAGTAAGGAAAAGGTGTCGTACGCTCTGGCTTCATATGCATTTCTCTATTTATTTAGATGACATTTCTGGCCTGAGGGCCAAAATGTCCTTCAAAATCAAGGCCTGAGGACCTAAACGTGATCAAAATAAATAGATAAATGTATATGAAACTACACTTTTTTCTTACTCAAAAGTCTACTTTCATCCAGGCTTTTTTTTTTCGTGCGTTACTTTTCTATATTATATTGTTATCTTAATGTTAGCTTATCCTGTCAGCCTGTGGCATTAATGTAATCTTAAGCAACTAATGTTAGCTTATTGTATCAGGCTCTGATGCTAATGTCAACTCAAGTCCCCAATGTTAGCTTGTCCTGTCAGCCTGCGACATTAATGTTATCTTAAGCAACTAATGTTAGCTTATTGTATCAGGCTCTGATGCTAATGTTAACTCAAGTCCCCAATGTTAGCTTGTCCTGTCAGCCTGCGACATTAATGTTATCTTAAGCAACTAATGTTAGCTTATTGTATCAGGCTCTGATGCTAATGTTAACTCAAGTCCCCAATGTTAGCTTGTCCTGTCAGCCTGTGACATAAATGTTAGCAAAAAATAACTACTGTTAGCTTGTTGTATCAGGATGTGAACTAATGTCAACTCAAGCACCAAATGTTAGCTTGTCATCACAACTTGTGATATTAACTTTAGTTCCAGTAGCAGATGTTCGCTTTTAAAAAAATTATTTTAATTTCTTTACAAGGAAAAGCAGCAGAGCAATGAACATCACCAGCTTTGTACCTGATTCAGTTAAAAAAAAAGATAAATAAGCATAAAGGCAAGAAAAGCAATGAAAGTATGAAGTTTTTTATCATGTCTTGTGAAATTAATGCTAGCTCCAGCAACTGATGTTAGTTTGTAGTGCAGCTTGTGAAATTAACATTGTTATGTCAGTCTATGAAACTAGCCTTAACTCAAGTAGCTAATGTTAGCTCTTGTGAAGCTTGTGAAGCCAACTTTAGCGCCACAAGCTGATATTAGCTTGTCAGTAAATTCTGTTGGGTGCTGTAATGCTTTCAACTCAGCACTACATCACAACTGTGCCCAATAATCATTTTAAGATTCACAGACGCACAGCTCTGGTTTCTGTTTTTTTTATACACATTTTTAAGCCTTGAATGCAGTCTAAAGCTAACAGCATAACTGTTTTGATCTCCTATTCTAAACTATTTCAATTGCTTTCATCTTACTCTAAAAGTGACAGTTCAACTGCTTTTATCTCTTATTTTAAAACTGACAGTTCAACTGTTTCCATCTTAGTCTAAAGCTGACAGCACAACTGTTTGTATCTCTTACTCTAAAACCTGGCAGTTCAACCGCTTTCATCTCTTACTCTAAAAGTGACAGTTCAACTGCTTTCATCTCTAACTCTAAAGCTGACAGTTCAATTGCTTTCATCTCTTTCTATAAAACGTATAGTTCAACTGCCTTCATCTCTAAAGCTGACAGTTCAACAGCTTTCTAATTTTACTTTAAAACTGACAGTTCAACTGCTTTTATCTCTTACTCTAAAACTGACATTTCAACTGCTTTGGGCTTTTACTCTTGAACCGACAGTTTGCAGCTTTTAAAAAGGTCCCATGACATGGTGCTCTTTGGATGCTTAGCTTTCCTTAGGATGTGCCATTTCTGAGGTTGGGGGCAAGGTTGAGAGTGGGGGTGTGGCCAGGCAGGCTGGGGGAACTCATATTAATGTTAAAAAAACTCAAAGTGAAATTTTCATGCCATGGAACCTTTAAAGTTTCTACAAGGAACTTTCATTTTGTGTTGATTTTAGCAGCCTTTGTGGACAAAAGTGGAAGTGTTTTCATGAGCTGAAGGAGTTTCTGGTGAATCATGTGAATCCTCTAGAAGGCATTAAAAATAACTACAAATATTCTCACTGATGTTCTTGTTTTCTTATGTGATTATATAAAGGCATCAGCATTAAATAAAGACTTTGTTTCATAACCAGTTAAAAAGACTCTTTGCAGTAACGAGACACTGATACAGCTGTTAAAGATGAACTAAACACTAAATCCACTTTTCTGAGTTAGTTAAATTACATGTACAATCACATCATTACGCTATCAATTGATCCTGGTCCCATTTCGTAGCGTTCATTACAACAGATGTTGTTTTCCGTTTTGCAGAGGAACAGTAATGCTGTCCACTTGACGGTGTATTCTGGGACACTCTTACAAGGCAACTCCACAGAGAACTCGCTGTTTAAGTACCACCTGGAGCCAACAACACCAAACAAAGACTGGGCAACTGTCCGCTACAGACGCTCAACTAATGAGCCACAAAACAGATCCCAGATGGCTGTGTCAGGGTTTCTCTGAAGCTGCGTTAGCCGAAATAGTTATGCTACGGAGTGTATTTACGTACATCTACATCCACTTAGTATAAAACCGCCACCGTGTGCGTTGCCAAACAGTTGTGTGTGTGTGTGAATGTGTGTGAGTGTGTGTGTGTGTGTCACCTGTTCTGCTGTGTTTCTGGAGTCGCAGCCTGGGCTAAAGCAGCAGCAGTGGAGCGTTTCCTTACACTTAGACTGACGCTGCTCCTGGCAACTAAAGCAGAAGAAGAAAACATACGTCACTCACACAATGTTTTTATACAGGGTTAAATAAATATTACTAGGCATGCACGGTGTTTTCCACCTCCAAAACTTTCCCCTGAAATGTTCAGTGTCGGAGCTGCAAAGATTAATCGATTAGTTGTCAACTATTTAATTAATCGCCAACTTAACAGCTAGAACAATCTGGTAAGTTCAGACAATCACATCACTTTACTAAAACCAGGAAAAGATCAAACTTTTATCACATCACGATGGCCTAAAATGTAGGACGATAACTAATATATCGATATATTGCCCAACCCTATGCAAACTATTTTGATAATCAATGTATCAGTTTGAGTCATTTGTTATGGGGAAAAAAAAGTTTAAAAAAAACTCTGATTCCAGGCTCTTAAATGTGAATATTTGATAGTTTTTTTCACTCCTCTGTGACAGTAAACTGAATATCTTTAAGTTGTGGACAAAAACAAGACATTTTTCAGACTTTATCCTGAGCACTGGAAAAGACTTCACATTTTTCACCATTTTATAGACTAAACAACTAATCGATTAATCAAGAAAATAATCGACAGATTAATTGACAAATGATAATTGTGAGTTGTAGCCCTATTCAGCGTAGAACCAAACAGGTTCTTAGTTTTCACTATTAGCAACAAATGAATAGTAATTCACCATCACAAATAATCATTGTAAACAACACAATTTGTTGTTATTAAAAGGGTCCCATGACATGGTGCTCTTTGGATGCTTTTATATAGACCTTAGTGGTCCCCTAATACTGTATCTGAAGTCTCTTTTATATAGACCTTAGTGGTCCCCTAATACTGTATCTGAAGTCTCTTTTATATAGACCTTAGTGGTCCCCTAATACTGTATCTGAAGTCTCTTTTATATAGACCTTAGTGGTCCCCTAATACTGTATCTGAAGTCTCTTTTATATAGACCTTAGTGGTCCCCTAATACTGTATCTGAAGTCTCTTTTATATAGACCTTAGTGGTCCCCTAATACTGTATCTGAAGTCCTCTTTCCCGAAATTCAGCCCTGGTGCAGAATTACAGCCACTAGAGCCAGTCCCACAATGAGTTTTCCTTAGTATGTGCCATTTCTGTGTCTGTAGCTTTAAATGAGAAAGGGGGTGGGGCAGGGGGCAAGGTGGAGGGTGGGGGTGTGGCCCTGACCAACTGCCACTTTGCTCGTTTGAAAGCCAATGATCTCTCTCTCTCATGGTTGGGCCAAATTCTCTGGGGCGCGAAGCAGAGAAAGGGGAGGTAACCTTGCTCCTTATGACCTCATAAGGAGAAGATTCCAGATCGGCCCATCTGAGCTTTCATTTTCTCAAAGGCAGAGCAGGATACCCAGGGCTCGGTTTACACCTATCACCATTTCTAGCCACTGGGGGACCAAAGGCAGGCTGGGGGAACTCATATTAATGTTAAAAAACCTCATAAAGTGAAATTTTCATGCCATGGGACCTTTAATACCACGCATTTGTTTTGCTGAAAGTATATCCGATTTTGTTTCACCTCTTGACTTTCTACTACAATTATTTCTCCCAACATTCAATGGTTGTTCTTTCTCAAATGGGCTCCTGGAGCTTTCTCACCACCATCCATCAATCATCAGTTTGCTTTTTTCCAGCTGTGAGCAGCTACTCCATTTTCTTTGTGCATTGCATTGTGAGACAATCGAGTACATCAACAGAACACGGAAAAGGGTTTTTACTATGCACACTCAAATCCTGCATACAAATTAGTGGGTAGTCTGGATGTGGGACGCAGCATTAGTCACGACAGTGACCTTGCACCATTTCATCAAATGAAAATAATCGTGAGTCATTATATACAAAAATTCAGCTTGATACATTTGGTATCTTTGGAAATGTTGGGATCTTCACTAGAATTTAATATAAAAGTCTGTTAGTTTGAACAATATTTGGCAAGTATCATAAGTTTGTAAGTAAAAAGGATACCAAAAAAGTAAAATAATGTGTTTATGACTCTAATGACCTATTTCATGATGTCACACTAAGTGATCCTAAACACACTTTCATAATTAGCAACACTGAGGTCAAAACCGGTTTGTGAAATAGCAAAGACAAACGCTACAGGCTGCAGAGAGTACACAAGCCAATGTATTTTGAATTATGTAAATGCACGATCTAACAGATCGAGTCAGCTTTTAATTTCATAACCCGGGCTGCAGTACCCCGAGGCGCCGCCAGGAGGCCTACTTTGGTTATGCAAGTTTACAATGGAATTGTATAACTAAATGTAAATGTTTAGTTCTTACTCGCTGTGATACCATAGACGGTTAACGGCTACGTGCAGTTTTTACGGATCCTTTGGCTTATACTAAATGCATCACAAGTACTGGATAAGTTCATTATATAACATTAACGTTCAACTGTAACCTACAGTGACGTTGGGCTGCGTCAAAACAACGGAAGTTAGCGACCGGCTAGCTACGGAAACACCGCAATTTGTCTGTAAAAATAAAAGCACCTTTCAGCAAATATTAGGATTTCGAACAGATTACATAGCAAACATAGGCAAGGAATATAACACCTGAGTCGGTTGAGTAAGCATAAAGAGACATTGAAGCTATAATAACATATAATAATATAATAATACAAAGAATTGCGCGTTAATGTTACAGCGAGGATTTTATTGTGAGAGTATTGACAGGAAGTTGAACTTCCATATCGTTGCTAGTTTAACGCCCGATTATAAAATGATGATGACAATGTCAGCGTGTTGTTGAGTTTACGCTCCGTTAGACCGAACAACGCCGTCCCATCACTTAAAAAAAACTTTAAAAACAAAAAAAAAAAAAAAAAAAAAAAACAAAAACACAAAAACAAAAAAAAAAAAAAAAAAAAAAAGTTCTACTCAGATATCAACTGACATTCGCACACAAACTCAAAATTGGATCAAGCGACGCCTTCCCATCACGCCATCATCGTAATTTTATCTCAGTACAAAACGCCGAGTCAAATCTTCAATTACACCTGGCTGAAAACAAAAAAAAAAAAAAAAAAAATTGTTACAAACCCATAAGTTCATTTTATTTACTAAAAAAACACCCCTGATTTGTTTAATTTATATTTTATTCATGTATTCATTATGTAATATGTAATTATAGATTTTATTTCTTTCAGTTATTTAGCCTGATTTTCAACTAGTATGTTCTACTGTTTCAATGAGTAGGCTATGTATGCAACGCAAGAAAAAACAAGATCTCTGCAAAACTTAGTTACTTCAAAAGTAAAATCAAAACATGACTTAACAATAAAGGCAGGACATTGTCTATATGAATTGGCTAGATAAGAATTTACAGGGAAAGATATACAGACAACCTTTTTTTAAGTTTGATTATGAATCTATGATGATCAGCATAGAAAGAATTTAGAAAAGTGTGCACAAAAACATTTACACACGCTCTTAATATTGCAAAGTGTATTCAAAGCCAATGCCATGGGTTGTACAGAGTAATGCACTTTAATTACATTAGGTATGTTACAGTACACCTTTAGTGTAGTGGTTGTTTTGACCGTTTTTTTTTCTTATCATATCTATTTTTTATACATGTTATTGGAAATGTGAATAATTGCATGCTTTTATTGTGGAGACAATTTTTCCACATTTCCGGTCTGAAGCTAGTTTACTCTGGTTTCCTTGCATTGACATAACGCAGAGCCGTTATCTTAGTATGGCGTCACAGCTACGTATGTCTAAATTATAAGATAACCCCGCCCCCGCTGGTCACACCCACTTCAGAGATAGAGAGAGAGAGACAGAGAGAGAGAGAGAGAGTGTGTGTGTGTGTGTGTGTGAGCGAGCGTGTGTGATTATCAGTTATTATAACCATAGACTGTATACGTAACTGTTTAACCCTGTTTCTGGTTCCGGAAAGAAGGAAAAAAGGAAGGAAGAGAGAAGAGCATATCAGTGAGGGGAAAGAGAGGGAGATAGAGGCAGGAAGGAGGGAAAGAAAGAAAGGGGGAGAGCGGGAAGAAACGATGCAGTATTCTGGTAACAGTGCTTGCGATATGAAGAATTAATAAAACACTTTTTTTCTCAAACTAAATACATGCACATTTCCTCAATTTTCACATCCTCCTTCCGCTACAGTATGTGGGCAACAGTATGTGGACACCTCTGTCTACATAGCCTATACATATCCTGTATATTCGGTACACTGTTATGTACTGTTGTCTGGGGCCTCTTGTGTGTCCATATACTTCTGGCCAAGCAGTGTAAATATGCAACTTTTGAATTCAAACTGCTTCATGAAAATAAGATAAGAGATAAGATAAACCTTTTAGAGACCCATACAACGGAATTGTGAGTGCCAGAACTGCAGGTGCATTAAAGACAATAATCAATCTAGACAATAAATAGCTAAAATCAAGAATAATTTAAGACATAAAAACACTAACAAGAGGACAGGAAAAACATTGCACATGGTGTATGATTATTGTAATATTACTGCGGGATGATAAAGGCAAGTTAATGGTTTGGATGTATGTTGAGCGTCCTGATGGCCCATGGAAAGTTTTTCAATCGGTTTGTTCTGGTTTTAATTAAGATTTGAGAACACTGAAGGAACACTAACCTATAAAACTGTCTGCTCAAATAAAACAGCATGATGACGTTGACAAGCAGGAAAGAGTTTTTACAAAGTTGTTGGTTACAAACTGGTCAGGTTCCTTTTGAAATAAGACCAGTTTTTCTAGAACTGAGCCCTGAAGCTGCGTTTCCTTCCTCCTTTTTAAATCACTTGACGAGAATCAAGCAGAAAGCCAAAGAGGAACCAGGAACTGTATTTTCATTCAATTTAATTTATAGTGTAAAATCATAACAGGAGTTATCTCAGGACACTTTACAGATAGAGTAGGTCTAGACCACACTCTATAATTTACAAAGACCCAACAATCCCCCAAGAGCAAGCAAGCAAGCAAGGAAAAACTTCCTTTTTACAGGCAGAAACCTCGGACAGACCCTGACTCTTGGTTAGCGGCCCTCTGACACTGCCGGTTAGGATACAGAGACACTGATACAGATATGGAGAAATATGATTTATAATAATTATAGCAGTTGGTATGATGAACAGTGGCAATTATAGTAATAATGAAGACAATAGCACTATGACTAGAAATAATAGTTGTAGCAGTTCTTAAGAAGAGAAAACGGCAGCTCCTCACAGTCTGTCTGTCTCTCTGCCTGCCTGTCTCTCGCTCCAGTGTGTCAGCCGAGTGTTAATTTCTGTTCAAAATGTAATGTGCTTGCAAAATATAGTTCTCTGTGCTCAAAACATACAATTACTCGCGGAGAAAAAGAACGCCATACCCCTTAAGGGTCGCGGAGCCCCTTGAGATCTCTGGTCTAGAGAGCATAGAAATAGAATAATTCTCATCCTAGTGTGGAGTCTTGTTGATACAAGTGTCCATATGTGTGCATAGTACCATTTTTTGTATCTATACAAAACCACATTTTTACTGGAGATCTCACGCTACTCCTAAAAAGCATATTTCATTGTTTGCTAGCTAGATAAAGTCAGTTAGCCTGTAGCTATTCCTTAACTAAACATTTCATTGTTTGCTAGCTACCTAAAAAGTCAGTTAGCCTGTAGCTATTCCTTAACTAAACACTTCATTGTTTGCTAGCTACCTAAAAAGTCAGTTAGCCTGTAGCTATTCCTTTACTAAACACTTCATTGTTTGCTAGCTAGCTAGCTAAAAAGTCAGTTAGCCTGTAGCTATTCCTTAACTAAACACTTCATTGTTTGCTAGCTACCTAAAAAGTCAGTTAGCCTGTAGCTATTCCTTTACTAAACATTTCATTGTTGGCTAGCTAGCTAAAAAGTCAGTTAGCCTGTAGCTTTCCTTAACTAAACATTTAATTTTTGGCTAGCTAGCTAAAACGTCAGTTAGTTAGCCTGTAACTATTCACGTGCTTTTACAGAAGATTTAAGGGAAGTTTACTTCAACATGCACTCACGGAATACTTCAGTACACTGATTATTCTAGAAGTTTATGTTTCTTTTTGCTGTTACAGTGTGGTAAAAGTCTAAGGTCAAAAGAAAAAGGGATAAATAAATGAACTTGGTTTGCCTTAAGATGAAGAGACTAAAAACATGAAAATTAAAGTTGATTATGAAATTGAATACTCAGCAGGTGATGAGTTTTGGCATTAGCCACCACTCAAAGACAAGGTACAAATGATCTGAACATGGATGTGACATACGCAACCTGAAGAAAACCATCTGTTTGAATCCCATTTATTCAAGTACAGTTTATTGAGTTGAGTATTTTCAGATGAAAAGGCAGAAACATAAACATAATGAGACCCAATGCCAATTTCTAAACCAATTTGATGGACAGGCTGCTGCCCATGTTATATTACTACCTTTGATTTCTAGACCTAGCGGTTTATTTCAGATGAGAAGTAAAATGTTCCCAAATACGTGAAAAGTGCACAAAAGCAGCTGTTGTTTTTTGTGATTTAAGTCTGAACCCACCAATGACGAGAATAAACTTCAGCAAACCACCAAGACAGTCAGGATGGTGTATGTCCTATGAACAATGTTAATAAAATAAATAGTAAGTTAAAAACACTGAATTTAAGGTGGAAAGAGCTATTATTTAGCAGCATTCAAGACCACATTTGAGACATTTTAGTCCAGGACTTGCAGAAAATTACAGGAAACTACAGTGTTTACTATTTGAAATCGGCCAACGAGCAATTATCTGATTCAGGTTTTAATTCAGAACAAACAAAAAGGAAGCTGTGAAGTTTGAGGCAGAGGTGATATCTAACTCTGTCGGAGTGAAGACATTCCCCTTTGCTTGAGGTTTGAGCCAAAAAGACAAAACTGAATTCTTTGCGATTGTATTTAATATTGTAGCAACACGTTGTATGGCTCACAGGGTGCTGCCACATGCCAGGTCCAGATAGAGTGTGTGTGTGTGTGTGTGTGTGTGTGTGTGTGTGTGTGTGTGTGTGTGTGTGTGTGTGTGTGTGTGTGTGTGTGTGTGTGTGTGTGTGTGTGTGTGTGTGTGTGTGTGTGTGTTCAGGGTCGGCAGCGCTGGATGAATCGGGGGTACAGGCAGACATCTCGGATGTGATGTCTGTTCAGCAGCCAAGTGAGGAAACGCTCCAGACCCAGACCGTAACCGCCGTGAGGACACGTGCCGTACTTCCTCTGAAACACAAACACACAGCAGCCTGTTAATACACACTGGTGCTAAGACACAGGAAGAAAACGAGGCAAAGTTCTGGACAGATTTGGAGAATCCACAGGTCAGCAGGGCCTTGTCCACGTCCCACTGTTCCTCGAATTTAAACGTTGTCCACAGCTTTTACAAACAAGCTTCCTATTTCCATCTCAACACCTCGCTGACTAGGATTCTGGTAGCACTGCTACTCTGTGAAGCCCCTTTCCCACTGGGCAAAAAAAAACAACACCACCTAGGGCTGTCACGGTTACTGCATTACCCAACACCACCTAGGGCTGTCACGGTTACTGCATTACCCAACACCACCTAGGGCTGTCACGGTTAGTGCATTACCCAACACCACCTAGGGCTGTCAGGGTTACTGCATTACCCAACACCAACTAGGGCTGTCACGGTTACCGCATTACCCAACACCACCTAGGGCTGTCACGGTTACCGTCAAGCTCATCACCGTGTCACTGCTGGTTTTTCCTTTTCTTTTTCCCATCCCTGTTAGGCTTGTTCAGACTGCCAGGCCAAATCAGTTCTATCCAAATTCTATCCAGATTGATTTTAGGAAGTCTGGACCGCAAAAAAAAAAAAATAAATAAAAACTAAAACAAACATCCAAACCACATTTGGAGGTGGTTTGAAATGCGATTTCAATTGTTTTCTTGCAGATGGGTCTCAGTCCGGACACTCAAATCGGATTACAATATTAACAAATTTCCAATAAGATATGAGTCAGTTATTGGTTGCATTTGCAAGTTTTAACACATAGGCCTAAATCAGACAATGCACAGGCAATTTAGTGAAATCCCTGCAGTTGTGGTCTTGAAATAAGTCCTCATTATCCAAAAACCGAGTAAAAATGCAGTCGATTCCGAGACAAGACCGAGACCTTCAAAAAGTGGTCTTAAGACTAAATGCCTTCTCGAGTGCTGCTGTCTGCGTTTCAATAACGAATGCATGCCTGCCGAAAGCAGCTGAGCGGAGTGGAGGGTCCAGAATTTACACTCCTCCTCAAGGAACTGTTCATTCTTCCGCTGCGTTGTATCTGTCAGATGAACGGCGCTTGGCCCCTTGTGCACCCCCTCGAAACACCTCCTTCCCCCCCCAAAAAAACCAAAACCCCCCCCCCCCCCCCCCCCCCCCCCCCAATAAAAAAAAAATCAATAACCAGAACCAAAATGTTTAACGTTGGGCTTCAATAAAAATTCACTTAAATGATGAATCAATTATCAAAATTGTGCACGGCTGGCTATCAAACAGAATTGCTATTGCGTTCTGGGCCACGATGCATCGAAGCAAAAAGAAAAACTCAGTTGTCGGTTACCTGGTCAGTGTACCAGTAGTACGGGGTCGGGTCGATTCCCTCCCTCTTGTATCCCTCCAGCAGCTCCTCGGCGTCCCAGATACGCATCGAGCCTCCGACGATCTCGCCAACATTTGGCATCAACAGGTCGACCTGCAGGACGCACACACACACACCAGATGATTATATAACTCATAAGTTAGAAAATAACTTCATTGCTTCCTGCACCCAACGTCTCTACGTGGAGTATCAGTTTAAAAGGTACAATATGTAACATTTCTGCTTTAAAATGTCTAAAAATGACCATACCTATGTTATATATTTTTATGAGTTGTGTTCTTACACTATCCCAAATGTTTCCACCAAATGTCAAACCCAGAGAAATCTGTTATTTTATTTTCAGACACGGCACGTTTCCTTTAGTCGCCCGTCAGTGGCGTCATATAACCTTTCACCCTCCAGTTACTCTAACTTCCGTCAGAACACTGGCACCAAGATGATACGTTCAGGAGTAATTGTAAATCATGCAATGTCACAGAAAAAAAATACTTGTAACCGTAATACTGCTTTTTTTTGGCCATAAAGCATCATTTTGTGATTAATTACATCCCACTTTTTATCACAGTAATACAACAGATACCTTATTTATTTTGAAAGTTCAATATCGACAAGTAGCTAACATTGATGCTAATGCTTTGTGGGTAACATTATGAGGTTACAACATCATTCAACACGCTTTAGTATGACTGTTTCGACCACAGTTAACAGGACTGGGCTAACCCACGAATAACTTCACTAGCAACGTTAACTGTATAGATAGACGATTAATCTAATGCTAATTTAGCCAGCTAGAACACCCCGGTCTGTTCGCTGCCTCCTACCCCGGTAGAGAGACTCAGTCGGGGATGACAGCTGACAACAGCCCGGGACATATAGCTAGCTAGCTATCGTTAGCCCCCAGTCAGCTATCAGCCAGCTACTTTTATTACAGCAACCCCCGGCCAGAACTTATCTCCAGTGCCTGGTGCTTACGGACGCTAACGGGCGCTTTAATTAAACGTGGGAAACGGACCATATCAGACCAGGCACCGAGTCACAACAGCGGCCATCCATAGAGTTAGCTACATCTCCGCGAGCGCTACGGTGTATGTTCTGAAAATCTTCCTCCCTCGCCGAATTTCTCCCTCTTGCGTTATACTGTCTTTACGGTTAGCTAAATTAACCTGACAAAAGGTGAGTTAAGCACCAAAACGAAAAGTTAAGATTACTGAAAAGTGAAGGGGAGATAATTCGCGGCAGCTGGGAGATGTTCTGCTGCTGCACAACCGGCATCGAACGTCCTGGCCGCCTTCGTCGGAGATTCCCCCGACAATCCCCACCTGTCTCTCAGCCTCGTTTAGTAGCTAGCTAGCGTTACAACAAACCCCCTCCGCCCGGTGTTGAAACGATCCAAAAGGTGACACTGATATGTGAAATATTTTGTGTTTTAGCTGCTGGCTACTGTTAGCTTGCTGGCTCACGAGCTAACTGGTCAGCTACAAATAAAAATCTAATCAAGAAAAACGTAATTATGTTGGGGAAACTGCAGCTATTTTATTAGAATGAATAAACGTAACGTGAATAAACTTGAACAGGTAAACTCGTCCGTGAACTGATGCATTCTAACTGGCAGCGAAAGTGTTTAACACTTAAAACTCCCATAATTCCACGCAACCAGTTTTACCGTCCATTGTTTTGGTTGAGAGACCCCTAGTGGCAGAAAGTTACATATTGTACGTTTAAGGCCACGATTTCTTCCCAATTAGCCGCACTAGCAACAGTTTGTTTGTCTTGTCGTAGCAACCGGTAGCAACATGCACGTTCATGAGCTTCTCTCTCGTGTATGGTATAGTTAGTTCTCTTAATACATCCATGGTATACGTGGCGAACTCATGAACTCGCCGTTTCATTGTCTAAAATCTACACCGTTAAACATTGTGTTTTCATTGTTCCTAATCGTTTACATGCTTATCTTATTAACGATGGATGTATTTGGACAACCAAGGAGATGGAATCATTATGTCGTGCTCTAGAAGCTAGCTAGCGCTAGCTACTAAGGTTAGCCTGCACATTTATTTAGTTGGATATTGGATGTGAAAAGAAGGAAATGGTTCTTCCATAACATTGCACTTTAGATGTGTGTAAATTTCCCACACCAGGAGTAATTTATATAGTTCTATTTTATAGCGATCGATTATCTGTTCAAAAAATGTTCTGTTTGTGGCCGGGTTGGATCAGTGGTGGAGCGGGCGCGCATGTACTGAGAGGTTTGTGCCTCGACGCAGGGGTCCGGGTCCGACCTGTGGCGGTTTCCTGCGTGTGTTCCCCCTCTCTCTCCCCTTTCTCACCTAGCTGTCCTGTCAAAATAAAGGCAGAAAAAGCCCCCCAAAAAATGTTCTATGTAAAATGTTCTAATAAAGAAAAGATAGAAAATAAATATTTGAGTGTGCTGTAAAGTGGTTAGGAAAAATGAAATTGAAATCAGCTAAAATCTGTATCGGCAGGTCAAACTCAATGGAAAATCGGCCTAGAAAATTGTAATCGGTGCAGCTCTACTCTAAAACAATAGGAATGTTTCAAGTATCTCTAGTTGTTTTAGACCACTGCAGGAAAGAGCCACCCTGATGTACCTCCTGGTTTTGTGCCCAAAGTTCAACTAGATTCAAGTTTGGCCCCGTGGGGTTCGTACCGACTCGGTGAGGCGTTTGTCCTCGGGACAGCGCTGCATGTAGAAGGATTTGATCTCAGCCGGGAAACGACAAAGCAGGATGGTCTCGTTGATGGCGTCTGTCATCAACCGCTCTGGAGCCTCAGGGATGTCCTGAGAGGGAGGCAGACAACAGACGAGTCAAAACACAGAATTAAATATCCAATTCAGGCCACACACAAAAAAGGGGGATTTCACAAATAAAGAAATGATTGAAGTAAGTTTGAGTAACAATTTCTTCAAACTTGTTGTTGATGAAAATCAAAGAGAGGACAAATCTTTACAATGCTGTCTAATAACTACTAAATATGTTTAAAAAAAAATAAAAATTCCACAAAGTATAACTAACGAATAACAAAATCATGAATGTTGTGAGTAGTGACACAAACCTCTTGAGCTCTGTCAATGAAAAGCATGGTCACACGTTTCTGACAGAATAATAGAGCTCCAGCTGACAGTAAAGACAGCCACACCCTCTACAGGGGAATCTGGGAACTGCAGCTGACCACTCAGCACTTCATTACTGACTGGATCTGATGACCCCGCGGCTCCACAGATGTTTAATAAGGAACACAACCGAACTTCAGACTGAGAACAGCACAAACTCAGCTGGGAGCTCTTTAACTTCCTGCATCCAGCAGAGCCAATGACGTACAGGAAAACGACATGGACAGTAAAAACTACATCAACACCATACTCTTACAGGATGACAGCGGACATGAAATCAAAGGGATTTCTGGGCTACTGAGTCATGATGTGAGCTAGTGCTGCAAAGATTAATCGATTAGTTGTCAACTATTTTTAAAATTTTTGATAATCGATTAGTTGGTTTGAGTAAGTTTTTTAAGACAAAAGTCAAAATTCTCTGATTCCAGCCTCTTAAAATGGGAATATGTTCTAGTCTCTTCTCTCCTCTGTGACAGTAAACCGAATATCTTCGAGTTGTGGACAAAACAAGACATTTAAGGACATCATCTTGGGCTTTTGGGAAACACTGCTCCACATTTTTCACCATTTTCTAACATTTTATAGACCAAACAACTAATCGATTAATCGAGAAAAAAATCAACAGATTAATCGACCATGAAAATAATCGTTTTCAGTAAGACACGTTAGGCCGTAAACCGTTTAAATCTGAGCAGGTGCGACTCACATCGGGCAGTGACACTTACATGTACCCAGCATGCAATTCGGCAGTTTAACATTGACAAGGGTCCCCTCTAAATACACTACACCGTGTCTCAAGAGCTCGCTCTGACTCAGCACTTCATTTGGTCCTCAGCTAAACACCCGCCCAGTGTGACAGACAGACAGACAGACAGACACAGAGACAGACAGACAGAGTGACAGACACAGAGAAAGACAGAGACAGACAGACACAGAGAAAGACAGAGACAGACAGACACAGAGACAGACAGACACAGAGACAGACAGACACAGAGACAGACAGACAGAAAGACACACAGACAGACAGAAAGACACAGACAGACAGACAGACACAATGACAGACAGACAGACAGACACTTGTCCATTTTAGTTATATAAAAGACAATGAAGCATATGTTGAACTGTAAAGGTTAATTAGTTTTCTGTTTCCCTATCTTTAATTTGAAGACATTTTCTGAAACCACCTGTGGCTCCTGGGTGTGTGACGGATCCTTTACTGCAGTTACACACAAAATGCTTTTATTTAAATTAAAATTTTGAGTGTTTCATTTTTTTTTTTTTAAGCTGTTCGATCGGCTGAATATTAATCTCATTTGAATGAACGGGAGCAGAGGAAACAGTGTCTCGCGCACACACACACACACACACACACACACACACACACACACACACACACACACACACACACACACACACACACACACAGCTCTAATGTGAGCTCTACTGACAAGAACTCAAATAATGTGTGTAAGATATTCTGGTGTGTGTGTGTGTGTTAGATATTCTGGTGTGTGTGTGTGTGTTAGATATTCTGGTGTGTGTGCGTGTGGCGTTTAGTCGTCACCTCTCCGAACTCGTAGTAGGAGCCGTCGTCCTTCTTGACGTCGTGCTCTCTGAGCCACTCGATGGCTTCAGTGTAGTTCATCCTCTTGAATGGCCTCTTGGGGGGTTTGAAGTTCTAGGAAAAAAAGAAAAACACCATCAAAGAAATATATTATTACTATGAAATGACTATGACATACACAATTTACCCATGTGGTTATGAAGAGCAGGGGATCAAAAGCTCCAGAACAGCTACTAAATGGAGCTTGAGGTAAGATTGTTATGTCAACTGCGGTTTCAAATGTCCAGGGTGAACTTTGCAGCTCAACGTTACCACCACTGTTATTGTTGGCTAATACCGATGTATAAAAATGAATTGTAATGATGATTTGTTTTTGCGCTAAATCAACTGTTAATTAGGAAGTCGTGTGACAAAACGTAACACCCGTTATAGCTTGAGCACGTTCCAACATATAAAAAAAAGAAGAAAAAAGGTGCCGTACTGGGTTGATGTCGTAGAGCAGCGGTGCGGCGGGGGATTTGAGCACTCGGTCCACCACGTCACACACCAGATCCTCCAGTCTGTTCAGCAGATCATCAAACGTCATGAAGGGACACTCGGCCTCGATGTGAGTGTACCTGAACACGGGGAAAAAGTAGCGTTTTTCTTATATGAGATGAGGTGAATTGGTAGTTTGTGGCTTTCATGTCATTAATATTACTCATTTATGTAAAAAATTTTTAGAAATATTGACTGAACTTTGCGTTCCTGTCCTGTCTTGATGTTAAGCTACAGTTGCAGCTAGGGCTGGGCAATATATGGATATTAAATTGATATCGATATACTTTAATATATAGTCTTACATTTTGGATATGGTAATATGACACAATTTCCTGGTTTTAAAGGCTGCACTGCAGTAAAGGGATGTCATTTTCTGAACTTACCAGACTGTTTAAGCTGTTCTATAATTTGCCTTTACCCACTTAGTCACTGTATCCACATTACTGATGATTATTTATCACAAATGTCATTGTGTAAATATTTCGTGAAAACACCAATTGTCAACCCTACAGTGTTGCCGCAACATCGACATCGAGGTATTTGGTCAAAGATATCGTGATATTTGATTTTCTCCACATCGCCCAGCTCTAGTTGCCGCACTAATGAATCTCCCACCCTGTTGTGAGAATGACACGTCGCGCTTGTGCTGCTGCCTATAACGTGTTATCAGTAGAGGTCGCTCAGCTGGCATGCAGCTATGCACAGGTAAAGCCACTACTGCACTGCGGTTAAAGCCTAGAGGGCTTGGGATGGGATGTCGTGTCATGCCATATATGGGTTGCTCAGGGATTAATACACCATGGGTACAGTGCGTTTCACTGCAGACTGTTCATCAGGCTGATGAACGTACAGTGAGCACCCAAAAGAGCAGGTAACATGATGGGAAAATACAGTCACTTCATTCCATCACATGCCGATTTAAAACAGCCATATATAGCTGTTGTTATGACTTTTGTGTCCCTACTGCAATAAACTATTTCTAATTCTCCATCACGTTTCTGTCACAGTCTAGAGATGCAAATCTCCACGAGCTTAATAAGGCTGAAGACTGCTGCAAATTGACATCAAGTACTTTCACACACAGTGAAGCCCAGAAGTTACACTGTGATCACGGTTTAGCATAGGGATTTGCTTTTGCATCACAAATTTATGAAAAACATACTGTACTGTTGTCAAGAGGGGAGGAGAGGGGGATAAAAGAGTCTCTCCCTCCTGCAGTGGTCAAACAGAAATTTGAATGGCTGCTGCGGAATACGCATCAGTGGCCAGGACATAAAAAACATAAGCCTTTAAGAAATATACTGATAACTTCTCTGTGAATTTCTCTGTGATCACAGTACAGCTTTTGTCATTGAAAACTATTTAACACACAGAAACAGACAATTATGTGACTGAAAACTATGAAATCACTGGTTCAGCTATATTCAAACAATCTAGAAAACAGTTATCTGCCTGTGCTCGGCTAAAAGCTAAATTTGACTGTAAAGAAAGTTCCTACATCGGGCTACTTAAGTGTACTTTAGTGTTGAACAGCATGCTCACTCGGACAGGTGTCTGCGGGTGCGGGACTGCTCGGCCCGGTACGACTGGGCGATGCAAAAGGTGTCGCCCAGGGCAGGTATGCAGGTCTCCAGGTAAAGCTGAGAGGACTGCGTCAGGTACGCCTGCTCGCCAAAGTAGTTGAGGTTAAAAAGTGTGGAGCCGCCCTCCACCTGAGTCTGCACCAGGGTAGGAGGAGTGATCTACTCCCAGAAAACAAAAACAAAAAAACATAGACAAACACAAATAGATAAGGCAGTTAGAAGGCTGCAGCAGAATGACTTGCATGTGTCTGAAGTCTGATTCGCAAGTTATCTGTTCACTAAGGTTGGGTTCCTGGGCTAGTACAATAACTGATTTGTTGTTAAGCTCAGAGGGTGACTAGTTTATAATTAACTGCAATTTATGCGGCGAAAGTGTGGCGTATTTGAAAAAATGTGGCCCCCGCATAAATATGCGGACTTTGGCTGATTATGCATTGAATTATGCGATCGCATGATCACGTTTTTCTGGAGGGACTGTATAATTCAGAAAAGTTTTTTTTGCCACAGTACAAGAATTTGCCTTGATGAAGAATAAAGATAAAGTAAAGAATATATAGTATCTGCAATGAGCAGGATAAAGGGTAGTGCAAGTATAGTGGCTGGGAGGGGGCTTTGATATATACAGTTACAATTAAGTGAGACTAAAGGATAATAGAAATTCTTGGCTGTTGTCTAGTTAATGAAACATACAAAAATAAATATTATTCAAGTTATAATCCTTTCCTGCTCACTCTCCTGCTGCTGTATCAGATGTGTATTAGTTACTGCTAATGCAAATCCATTATAGGAAACCAGTTCCCACTGCTGCTGTTTCAAATTAAAAGTGCAAGAAGACATGGGAAAGGGATCTGAGGATTATACTGGCTGACGAGGAGTGGGACAGAATCTGTAGGAATATTAAAACTACATCACGCGATGTGAGGTTGCGCTTCATTCAGTTCAAGTTTATGCATCATTTCTATTCTATTGGACTCCCTCCAGATTGTTTAGAATTGGTCTGAAAGACACACCAAATTGTTGGAAACGTAATACAGAGGACAACCAATTACTTCATGACCTATGGTCCTGTGATAAAGTCCAGGAATTTTGGACCGGGATACATAATAACCTCATTTCTTTTCATTTTAACCTTCAAAATGTAATGTATGTGCTTAAAAAATATATGTCTCTGTGCTAAAAATATACAATTGCTCGCTCAGAAATGCTACAGCTGCTATCATCTGCGACATTTGTCATTTAAACCTGTGAAAGCAACAGTCTGACTGGATAAAATGATTGTTTTGTTCATTGCTTTGTGCCAACAGAAATAAACTCAGGCGCTGGTGTGCTTCACCTCGTAGTATCCGCGGCTGAAGAAGTGTTCCCTGAAGCACTGCGTGACGGTGGATCGCACTCGGAGGACCTTGGAGACGTTCTCTCCTCTGATCAGCATGTGTCGGTTGTTCAGCTGGACGTCCACATCCGACTCTTCGTTCAGCAGGTTATCTGCCCCGCCTGCTGGAGCTAAGCCAATCAGCTCCCAGAAGTCACAGTGCAGCTCGTGGCCTCCGGGCGCCTGGAAGAGCAAAACAAGACTGACGACCTTCTTCATGTTTCTTGATACTGCATCCACCCTGCAGTACTACTGCATGCACCCTGCACTATAACTGCATGCACCCTGTACTATTACTGCATGCACTTTGTACTATTACTGCATGCACCCTGCACTACAACTACATCCATAATCTTATTATTTGACCAAGTGACACCGGAAGAAGATAGTAGCTTCTAAAACAAACTATCTAGGTCTTAGCACAAACAGACCCAAGTCTATCTTTTCAGTAAAGATATTCAATTTACATTAATAATTTTACAAACAAATCTATCAAGCGTTGCATACCGAAAAAAAAAACGTTTGCTTCTTCTCTAGAAGAAGGATAAAACTACCTTGAACCTCCGTGCCAGCAGAGCACTGTGATGAAACTCGTAGAACTAAAATACACTCTTAGGTACTGTTAAGTAGTTACAAAAATCTGATTAACCTGCTGCATGTACAAACCCCAATTCCAATGAAGTTGGGACGTTGTGTAAACTAAAAAATAAAACAGAATACAATGATTTGCAAAACCTTTCCAACCCATATTTAATTGAATACATTAAAAAGCAAGGGGATGTAACACAGTGGTAAACATGCCCCTCTCCCAGCTTTTTTGGAAAGTGTTGCAGGCATCAAATTCAAAATGAGTGAATATTTGCACACAAAAAAACAAGGTTTATCAGTTTGAACATTACATATCTTGCCTTTGTAGTGTATTCAATTGAATATAGGTTGAAAAGGATTTGCAAATCATTGCTTTCTGTCCCAACTTCATTGGAATTGGAGTTTGCAGATGTGGATCTTACAGGGACTAGGTTGATACAGTTCATGTAAATATGTTGTCTGTTCCACCAGTTCCTGCTGGTTTCCTTTTTTTTTTTGCACGCATGTACACTTACTGCAGATTCTGTCTGTTAAGCAGCAGGTGTGTTTACCTGTTTCCCCTCAGGAACAGGAGTGACAGTCCCGTACAGAGCTACAGTACTCTCTGTGGACAGCACCAAGCCATTGTAGCACTGGCACTGAAGTCAAGAAGGAGAAAAACAAGCCAGTGTTAGCATCAGAGGCAAGAATACAGCAGGACCGTTAACTTGTGTGACATTGATAACTTGTGTTTGAAGCGCTTACTAAATTTGAAAAATCAAACATGTTCGTTTTGAGCATGCTCTGATGAAAAGCTTTATTTTGCCTTATTTTGATTTCAACATTTGTACAAGTAAATCAGGTTTGAGGCTTACAAGATGATGTAAGTGTTTGTCATCCACTTATACTGAGTAACAAACACAACCTCAAGTGTGGTGTGTGTGTATTTATCTAAATTAACTGATTCTCCAGTCAGTTTTTTTGGTTACATCCTTTGTTTCACATTCTTGATTTCAAGTTAATTCCATTTCCCGAAAAACTAAATTACTTAAAAACCTAGCTTTGTTACAGTTGTCTTTTTGTAAATAATAAAGCCATGGAAATTAAAACATACACACTTTTAGAAGATAATTGATCTCAGCTTCAATTATTATATAACATAAAGATAGACAAAAGATTAAACACTATAAAGAGTGTAAAATAGTGACGTTATAAAGCTGTACCAGGAGATCAGACAGGACACACTGGAGGAAACCAGTTCCGTCTCTCAGCACGATGAACATCAGGTTCTTCCCTGTAGGAGACAGGAAATATACGGTGAGCAAAGATATCAGTCAAACACTCTGTCAACGAAATATAAAACTAAGAGACATTCTGAACTTAAGTGTGCCCTTTTCCGCTCTGAAGCCAAAGATAGAAACTAATTTACCACACAAACATCTTCTAACTCGGCTGTTAGATTCCTTTTTAAATGGAACGTCAGGAATTAATAAACAGCTACAGGCTAAACCGGTTCTGTTTGTTTTCATGTGCCAGGCTCCTCACCCTGTCTCCTGAGGCGGTGAACCCATCCAAACACTTTGACTCTCTGCCCTCTCTTGGCCTCCAGATGATGGATTTTAACCTGCAAACAAGGTTAACACTTATGTCATTAGCACAACAGGGCACAACTATATTTGGGGTTGGGCACTTTTTTGGTAATATTTTCTTATTCTTTGCTCAGACAGCTCCTGATTAAAAACAAAATGCTGCAAATTTTAGACACTCGTGTTTAGACAACATTGAACGCTAAGACGAGCCCACCCTTGTTTTAACGATGACCTACTTGGCTCCTTGTAGCTCAAGACAATTGAACAAATTAGGAGAGAAATGTCTCCAATCCTATGTAAAATACAAAGTTGATTACATGACCAATATATCAGGTATTATGGCTCCATCAATGTAATGGAAAAACTATTTTTGTAGAAAAACACATTTCTAAATTTGTTATATTCATAATATAATTAAAAACATAATGCATATTTTATTTATATAGGATTGTGAGGTTTTATTGCAACTTCAGTAATGTCTGCCTAAAGGACAAAACACAGCTCTGTCAGAGGCACAGCAGCCTTCAGTGGTGTTGATAGGCTATTCCTTGTGTGTAACCAATCACAGAGTACTGTGGGCGGGACATTGAGTGAGACTACAGAGTAGTGACACAGAGACAGGCGACTGCATCTGAGCCAAAGTAGCGTTTTTCTTATATATATATATATATATATATATTTCAATTTCAATATATTAAATCTAAATTATATCAAATCAATATAACTTTAATAATTCCATTACTAAAAATCCTCGATGCTAAATTCTTTGCCTCGAAGCTTCGTTTAAACAATGTAACTAAAGTTGTATGCCGCTGTGTTACCGCACGGATGATTGTAACGGTCGCACAACGGGCTGACGCTGCTGTTGACCGTTCTCTTAATACATCCATGCTGTTGATACATGCCATGAAGACTGACGGCACAGATTACAAAATAAGCGAAAATAATGCTTAAAAATATTAGTGTTTACTCCTGTTATTGTATGCAATTTAAGCAATACAATTGTTGCTTTTTCTAAAAATGAAACCTCTCATTTATATATTTACTATTGCTATTTACTATAAAGCAAAAGCATTTCTTATCCAGAGAGCTGGCGAGTTGTCAAAACAGACATGAGGAGAATGGAAGTGTTCCATAATGGATGCCTCCGACGAATATGCCAGATCTTTTGGCCTAATAAGATCTCCAACACTGAACTGTACAAGAAAACGGGAAGCCGGAGTATCACCAAGGAGATTACGCACAGACGCCTGAGATGGCTAGGACATGTGTCGAGGATGGAGCAGGGCCGCGTCACAAAAGTCGCCCTAAGATGGACACCACCTGGCAAAAGAAAACCTGGGAGGCCCAATACCACCTGGCGCAGAACTGCGACACAAGAGCTGGAACAGATGAACCGGTCATGGGGAGAGGCCCAACATGCTGCCAGGGACCCAATGCAATGGAGAGTGCTCACTGAAGCCTTATGTCCCATAGGGGATGAAGAGGAACGATGATGATTTCTTATCCGATTACTCGATGGAATAATCAGTAGAATACTCGATAGCTGCAGTCCGTAATCGGCACCCTCCCGCCAGATAGGTCGGACCCCCGTGTTTAACTATATATATCTATAAATGTTACGGCTGACAAAAGAAATAAATAAGTTTGCCCATTTAACATATCTCTGCAATTCAACTCAACTCAAGTACCAGTTGTGTAGCATGGGGTATCGTTTGGGTTTTTTCTGTTACCGGTGCTAAAGCAATTCTTTTAAAACGGTGCCGGTGATTGATTGATTGATTGATTGATTGATTGATTGATTGATGATTGTTGTTGTTAGCGCACAGTGGGGTCCTCAACGTTTTTTAACCAAGGACCTCTTAACTGAAGAGAAACGGGGCAGGGACCCCCTACTACATAGATTGTATAAAATAAAGTTGCATATTAAACTGGGCCTACAATAACGTGTAGGGCAGCCCAAACCCCTTCTGCATACGTTTTTTGCATAGAAAACTAAGCTATTAAAAGAATAATTGTTGGCATGATTTAATTAATGATCTTTTAATGTTAAGCATACATGTGGCACATTGAATTCTTAGGACTATCTTACCTATAGGCCAGTAAGCCTATCATTAGTGGAGATTTATATTTGCTAATGATATGTTGGATTCATGTTAAGACATTTTAAGTTTTGAAAAAAAAAAAACTTTCAAAAATTAACAATAATTTGGAGCCCCCCCTCCCCCCGCAGTGACTCTGAGGACACCCTAGGGGTCCCAGACCCCCTGTTGAAGATCTCTGGTCTATATAACAGTTAAATACTTATGTCCACGTATCCACATATACTATGATTTGTGTTATCAAGCATTCATTAATTGTCTATGCACCAGTTACAAATGCTTTAAATGTGGAGTTGTGATTAATGACAAATACGGTGATAAACACTTAGAATGAAGTTTAAGATAAAGCGTAACCACAAAAAGTCATTAAATCAAAGGTTTTAGCAGTTCTGCCAACATCCAATGAGGACATTAGATACAGACACGGATAAAATGGTAGAAACTTTATGACTGACCGTTTCAGGCGTAGGCAGGCTGGGGTTGTTCTCAATGATTATCTTCTTGGCTTCTTCAATGTTCTTCTCTCTCCTGTCGTTGTCCTCTGCCTGCCACAACAGACATGGAGCAAACATTTAAAAACACCGCATCTGCTTCTTGATCGTACAGACATGAATCCTAGCTTGTTGCTCTCGCAGGAGATGTGAAGCAAACACACCTCCTTCTTTTCTTTGGCATCGCACTTCATCTGCTCGCGGTTAAAGGCCTTCTTTGCGTTCTTCATCTGCGTCTTAGAGATCACGGCCCAACGCTGAGGAAGAGACAAAGGAGAAACACTAATGAACAGACTGAGAAAAATAAATGAAATCAACATATGTCAGTTTATTCTTGGGCATCCAGAGATAGTGGATTACACGTCAATGTTTTTTTCCTTTACTTTAAAAAGGGGACATACCATGAAAAACTCACTTTTTCAGTGTTTGTGCACATACACGTGGGTATCAGGAGTGCCTACCAACCCACAAACTTAATAAAACAACGAAAATAAGACAACTCAGTAAGTTATTTGTGGGCTGCCTTTGTTAAAAAAACATGGGACTCAACCACTCAGATTTGGCTTCCCTTCCTATGTCACTGCAGGCTCACGCAAGCCAATCAGAGCAGACTGGTCTATTTGGGAGGGGGACTTTAAAAGAGAGGCGCTGTGCGGGTTGGCTCAGTTGGAAGAGCAGGCGCACATTTACATAGCGGTTTATGCCTCGTCACAGAGGTCCAGGGTTCGAGTCCGACCTGTGACGATTTCCTGCATGTCTTTCCCCTCTCTCTCCCATTTCTCACATAGCTGTCCTGTCCAATAAAGGTGGAAAAATCTTTAAAAGAGAGGCTCTAAAAAGTAGTGTTTTAGACAAAAGGGTGATATTATGAGAAAGATAATGCGTGAACATTAAAGCATGTTTTAGTAGAAACCCGAAATACAAGTAGAAACCTGAAAAGAAGAACGATGTTTCTCCTTTCAAACTGTTTGACGTCTAGTGCAGCTTATCTATTGTGCATCTACTGTATCAAGCGGCACCAAGACCTGTTTCGGCAGGTTTTTACTGCAGTCAAACACTGGTGCAGCTGAACAGTGGCAAAAACCTTCGGCAGATGATAGTGGGTAGATGAATTAGTGAAAACAGACGCTGCAGCTCTGGTCGGAATAAAGCCTGCAAAGTCCAAAGTGAGGATTTTCTACACCATCTAAAACCAGACAGAATAATTTCCTGTGTGTGTGTGTGTGTGTGTGTGTGTGTGTGTGTGTGTGTGTGTGTGTGTGTGTGTGTGTGTGTGTATATATCTATATCTATATATCTATATATATATATATATATATATATAGACATACAGAATATAGAAAATAAGAAAAAGATTTTTTTATATTTTTTTAAACCAACCTCTCCCTCCTTCTGTGATTCTACGTAGATGGTCGGAAACGGCTCCTTCCCAGCGAACATCAGAGCCTGTGAGGATTTGTTCATAAACACAGTGAGATGCTGACGGACAAATCAGTGCAACTGGATCAACCAGTGAGGCAAATATCAATAATATGCCTACTATTTTTACTACCGTTTGAAACACGTGCCTGGAAATAACAACAAAATAACAGAGGTACTTTAACATACATGACCGTTCTACCTTGAGAGGAGTTTTGAAGGGTTTCTGCTGCGTGCCGTCCCCATCTTGGTCACTGCCACATTTGTCCGATACATACATCTCACCTGTGAAGCAGAGGCAGAGTGAGACGCAGAACTAGAGCTGGGCAATATATCGATATTATATCTATATCATGATATGAGACTAGATATCGTCTTACATTTGGGATATCGCAATATCGTGATATGGCATAAGTGGTGTCTTTTCCTGGTTTTAAAGGCTGCATTACAGTAAAGTGATGTCATTTTCTGAACTTACCAGCCTGTTGTAGCTGTTCTATTATTTGCCTTTACCCACGTAGTCATTACATCCACATTACTGATGATTATTTATCAAAAATTTCATTGTGTAAATATTTTATGAAAGCGCCAGTAGTCAACACTACAATATCGTTGCGGTATCGATATCAAGGTATATGGTCAAAAATATCGTGATATTTGATTTTCTCCATATCGCCCAGCCCTATGCAGAACTCCCTCTCACTCATATTAAATACCTGGGGGTACTCCTCTTTGTGTACCATTTGCTAAAAAGTACACTTTCCAGCTGTTCTAGGAAATGATGGTTGAACGCTCAGAAAAAGGCCCCACCCTTACACTGAACAAAGCCAATCAACACTGTTCTGCTCATCTACCTCATGTATATTTCAATCTTTTATAAGATTATTTTTGGGGGATTTTAGGCCTTTATTCGATAGGACAGCTTAGACGCGAAGGGGGGCTAGAGAGGGGGAATGACATGCAGCAAAGGGCAGGTCGGAATTGAACCTGCAGCCGCTGCGGCGAGGACTGAGCCTCTGGGGCCCACGCTGAGCTATCCAGGCGCCCGGTATATTTCAATCTTACAATTACAATATTGTTATTAATATATTACCACTGCACTGAACTGCCTTGCACTACATTTATATTTAAATCTTAAATCTCAGAATACACTGATATTGCACTATTCCTTCCCTCTCTTCAATTGTTATTGTATATTTCTTGTAAATTCTATTGTATTGTTATACTGTATACTTAACAGTATTTTTTATATTTCTTACTGTCGGTTTGTTTATGCAAACCTGGCAAATAAAGCTGATTCTGATTCCAGATTTACATCTTCAGTAGGAACCGTTTGACTATGGTCACACACAAAGTGCCAAATACAGGTTAGGTTAGTCCGAAAGTAATGACAGACTGACTACCATATTTGTTTTCTATTTCTTATACTTTATATATATTTTTTCTCCTATGTCTTCTTAATGTATTTGTGTTATTCTGAGGTGTGTACATTTTTTTGTCTTTTGAGCTGCTGTAGCGCAGGAATTTCCCCAGTGTGGGATTAATAAAGTTTATTTTATCTTATCTTATCTTACATTTTTGGTCATCAGTACATCAGCCCCTGTTTTCGCTGAAGGATGAGTAAGTTTAGAACTTCTGCCTCCTGAAGCAATATTTATGGATACACATTTTAAAGAGCTTAGTCATCTGCAGCTTTAGCAAACCAACTTCATTGTTCCTCAATTTCCTTTAGTAAGGTACAGTCAGAGCTTTAAGTTACTAACAGCCACCAGACGTTTTGCTTGGTACGGACTCAGAGACATGAGAATAACGTTAGATGAAATGTGTTAATAATACATGCAGAGTATTCTGACCCTACATGTGTTGACAAGTGGTGCTTAAAGACGAAACCGAAAGCATCACAAATGACTGAAATATTGTATATTATTATTGTATATTGCTGACTTATTTTTATTTTTACATCGTTGACTAAAAGACAGTAAAATTACAAAGCAAAAATTACACCGGGTTAACTGACTGACGCAGCCCCTTAGCTGCTGTACAGGCAACTGACAGCTGTCATTGGTTAAATATTTACGGTTTCCTCTGTCTGGCTAATTTTGTATCTTTAATCGGCATCGCAGGCTAAGTTAGCGCTAAGTGACTGTGGTGTAGCTAAACCTGATATCGAATCAGACACCTAGCTACAGAATCAGAAATTAGCGTTAGCTTAAATGCTAACTGCTTGCAGCATTGCATAGATATATGGCAGCATTGCAACTGATGCAATATGCTGGACACACGTTTATCTGGGAGTTAGCTCACTAGCTTGCTAGCTCAGGTTAGCTATTTCTTTCTTACCCACTGAGACCTGTTCCACACCTTTCGTTATCTCCGTCGCCATGTCAGACCAGGTGTTAAGACAGTCCGCTGAGAAGTGGAAACTGAAGAATATTTATTCAAAAAAATGGAAATGAAACGCCAGAATCTACTGTAGGTGGCGTATATTCCGCTCTGATTCAGCAGCTGCGGAAAATGTAACTTTACATCAGCCCAGCCCATTGGCCCAGCCGCAGCTCAGGGGAATTGACGGACGGCTTTCGGCACAGTTTACTGATTGGCGAGCGTGTAAACGTCACTTCCCATAACAGCAAATCCAATTGGTGGGGTTCCTTGTCAGTTAACTGGTTATATCATAGACAAGAGGAGTAGGGCCACATGTGAACAATGTATTCTGAGTGTAAAGTCAGAATTCTGACCTTTTTTTTAAGTCAATTTCTTTTTTAAGTTTACATTTCTTTTCTCTGCTAAAACAGATTTATGTCATGTGCTGATTGTAGGGAAGAGGATTAGGGCCAAAAGTCAGAATTCTGACTTTTTTCTCAGAATTCTGACTTTAAACTCAGAACTAGAGATGGCCTGATACCATTTTTTGCTTCCCGATACCGATTCCGATACCTGAACTTGCGTATCGGCCGATACCGAGTACCGATCCGATACCAGTGTGTCATATATTTTATTATGTTTTAACAACTATATACTACTATCCCTGTATGGATGTGATATGATTTCTATCTTTGTTGTCGGTCTGGCTCAGGTTAAACTCTTTGTGAAACATGAACAAACACAACAATGAATGCCCCAGAACTTTCTTTTATTATCCAGTTTGACAGTCAGTTATAACGGAAAAAGAACATAAACTACTTTAACGTAGATTTTCTTCAGGGCTTTATTATGAGGTAACGGATCGGTGCATAAACTCCAGTACTTCCCGATACCAATACCAGCGTTTTAGGCGGTATCAGAGCCGATACCAATACTGGTATCGATATCGGACCATCTCTAATCAGAACCCAATAAATTTTTTCGCATGTGGGCCTAATACTCTTCCGTACGTACAATCAGCACATGACATAAATCTGCTTTTGCGAAATACAATAAATAAAACACAAAGAGTATGATGCATTTCTATACAAAAATACAACGCACATTAGGGAAAAACTGATTAGCAAAAAGGTTTAAATATTTATTTAATGTTTGATATATTAAAATGTTGTGACAAAGAAAATACATACATCAAACATACATCAAGCAAGAACTACTATTCAATTCAATTTTATTATATGATGGTCAATAATCACAGCAAATTTGTTACAACCGGCAAAGTTCTGAGAGGTCTATATGACAATATCAATAATAACATGTATTTATTGTGTTCAGTTATTTATTGCCAGAGATTAAATTGCTATTTTTCCTTCAAATATCAGAAGATAATCTCAGACGATCCTTAACTAGTTTACAGAAACGAAGATGACACTTATTACCTTCTCACTACAAGATTTAAAAGATGAAATATCCCAAACTAATTGTGTTTTTAGTTTTCTATTTGTATTTTATTAATTTATATACATCTTCATTTTTTTCACATTTAATGCACATATTTAATTTTCAAGATGAAAGAAGATGAAAACTCACTCATCAAGCAGTGATAACAACTATGGCTAAATGAGACATATCGCTCCATACATAAACCCTATATAAGTTGTCATTTGTGTTGTCTTGTCTCTGTGGATTTCAGTCCTCTATGTTTGAACCTGTGCAGATGTTAGCAGAAGCATGTTGGTGATGTACACCAAGTCCAGGACAGAGTGGCTGAGTGAATGTGGCCTGGACTCTGTGGAGGAGGGTCATGGTTTCAGAGACGCTGTAGAAACACAGAACCCCTGCACTGTGATGCAGGTACACTCCCACTCGGGAGGACCAAGGACCAGAGACGGGAGTTCTGATGATGTTATAAATGAATTCATAACCATTACAGAAACACTGTAATGCCCAAGACTTGTCATTGTGCCCAAATGCACTTTCTCTTCCTGCTCTGCTAATATTCTTGTATGCAACTGCTATACAAATGCCTGTCCCTGTAAAGTCCACCTCCCAGTAACAACGTCCAGTCAGACTTTCTCTACACAAAACCTGAGCCCAGTCAGTAAAACTGTCTGGGTGACCATAAAAGTCACAATTATGATATTCATCATATCCATTTCTTGCTTGTAGGTCACTGGAATACATAAATTTCCTGTATGCTGTGTTCTGATCCAGTGTGATTTGGCATGAATATTGTAAGAATTCAGCTCTGGTCTTGGGTTCTGCCTGTGGCAGTAAAACATCTTCAGTCCCTGTCAGCGACATGTTGGTCCATTCCTCACTCAGAATGTCCTGTAGTTTATCTCTGGCCTCCGACACAGCCGCAGTCACATCCTCATTGTACCTCAGAGGACGGCTATCTACGCCGGACGAGTCTATAGCTTCACTAAGACGCGACAGCAAGACGAAATTGCGCAGAAACTGGATGTGATCGTCTGTGTCTAACAGTTGCTCCAGCTCAGCGAGCTTCCGGTTCAGCTCAGTGATCTCCTGCTGCAGCCTCTCCTGAAGCTCGTTGACGTGAGCCACTTCCGTTTTCTGACGAGATCTGATCTGCTGCTTGGCGTCTCTGAAGATCTTCTCGCTGTCCTCCACAGCTTTATCAGCAGAGTGATTGATAGCCTCCTCCTCCTGCTGAAGCACCTTCACATTTTTCCTCCCTGTTTTGGATTCTCTGCTGGATCTTTTGCAGACGTAGCCCGAGCTCTTTCTGCCTCTCAGTCATTTCTGCTGCAGCTGAAACTGTGTCGTGGCCTTTATGGTCATCCATGGAGCACAGATAGCAGATACATTTCTGATCAGTGCGGCAGAAAATCTTCATCACCTCGTTGTGACGAGTACAGACGTTCTCCTGGAGCTTCTGGGAGGGGTCGACCAGCTTGTTTCTTTAATGGAACAACTTCATAGTGAGGCTGGAGGTGCTGCTCACAGTAAGAGACCAGACACTGCAGACAGGACTTGAGAGCTTTCACTTTCCCCCCAGTGCAGAAATCACAGGCCACATCTCCAGGTCTGGCATCGCGGTGATCAGCTGGAGCAGGTTGGAGTCCTGTCTTCTTCAGTTCCTCCACTAAATCTGCCAACATGGTGTTTCTCCCCAGGGCAGGCCTCGATCCAAAGGTCTGTCTGCACTGAGGACAGCTGTGGATTTTCTTCTGATCCTCTTCATCCCAGTGGCTTTTAATACAGCTCATACAGTAGTTGTGCCCACAGGGAATAGTCACTGGATCCTTCAGTAGATCCAGACAGATCGAGCAGCAGAGTTTTTCCTGGTCCATCTGAATTCCTCGCTGCGCCATTTCACCTCTCAGAGACAGTGAACGTCAACCAGTTTCACCTTCAGATAACCACTGCCCTCGAAACAAATACGCAGTAAATTGTCTTCATACGCAATACGCCTGCTGATATGCAGTGAATCAGGTCAGTGTAAAGTTCTGGAATAAAACTCTGACATGGCAAAGTCTCCGTTACGATAGTTTACATTTCTGTTAACGCCATCTTGATTTCTGAATACGTCGCTGCTTCCACAGTCTCAACACAACAATTAAACTAAAGCGCCCCCTTGTGGACTGAATAAAACAATGTCTGCTTACAACCTAAGACGCATCACTTTTTTTTATTTATTTTTTTTTATTCACAAAATATAGATGACAAAAATCAAGTAAGCAATGATAGCACGTGAACAACAAGTGCACAAACTTATAAAAATAATAAAAATTTAAAAAAAATACTTATATAGAAACAAACGAAGCAATACATAGGAGATAAAAACATATAAATATGTGTATACAATATAAACAAAACAAAAAAAAAACTAAAAATGTACAAGAAGACATCAATTTAGTCAGAGGTTTCAGGGAAAAAAAGCTCTACAGTATCTACAATTTTTTTGTTATCCAACGTTCTAAGTGACTTCAGTAGAGATTTAAATTCTATGAGAAAAGGTACAAAGTTAGGAGAAGAGTTTGAAAATTTCTGCTTGTGAATATAGAATTTTGCATACAGAATAACAAAATTTATAAGATACTCAAGAGCACCATTATCTGAATTATTGTAGAAACAGATAATATCTTTAAGATTAAGGGAGTAGATAGAGTTGGTGGGTTCAAAAAAGTAAGACTCCAAATCTGTCCAAAATCTTTTGGATATTTCACAATCAAAAAAAAGATGAGATATTGTTTCAATATTCTGTTTACAAAATGTACAGGAGTTTTGAGGTGTACTTCCTTAGCTTTGTTAGAAACACAATACTTATACGGTAGAAGCCAAGCCTTTCTCCAATTTATGTTACCTAAGACACATCACATGTGGAAATACTATAAGATCATAATGTCACATTTATTTAGTTATAAATTATAGACATTACAGTCAGCTTTTGCACAATACTGGTTACGCTCATATGTACACTGGCAGATAGTGATGGGCGGAAATGAACGAACAAATATTGTATGTATTGTCCATGGCAGGTTAATGGTGCATTCACCTGCTTCTCACTTGGTATTTTTCAGACTTCTGTGTGTTATAGAGCTTTGGGTTTAAGTCTTGCATTAAAATACATTTGTCATTTTTAATAATGTAAACTTATGATGGCTGCTAAATGCATTTTAGAAAAAAAGTTTTGTGAGGCAGGTAGCAGCTGTGTTGTAGAAAACTGACTTGCACTACTTGAACGGACTGAATGTCAAACTAAACTAATACATTTCCATGTATCAACTCTAAGGAACCAATTCTTTGAAAAGAGTCGGTCCGCCCATCACTACTGGCAGAACAGTGGAGGGGGCAGGAAGAAGGAAATACATGGACTGAGGGGATTGGCTATTTGAGGGCAGGAGCAGGAGCGAGGGCTATGATCTTGATTCACTCCAGGAAGAGGAAAGGCAGCCCCCCCGCCCCCTATCCTTATGTAATAAAGGTGTATGACAGGTGTGCAAATACTGCATAGGATAGGTCATAAACTGTCAATCAATCCCTGTCGTACACACCCACACAGGCCTGAGGAAAGGTCGAATCAGTTGGAGAAAGTTACAGTCTGCAGTGTCACACATAATGAAGTACCCACAGATCAATATGCATTTAATATTGTACGTATTAATAAGTAGGTATACCTGTAGATACTGTAGGCAATATATATTAAGTTTACTTTCACCCCGTTTCATACAAGAAAAAAAAAATAACTATGTAAAAGCAAATTCATTACAATTTGATAAATGTTTAATTGCTGAGGTCGGCAGGATATTTGGGAGATTACAGTCCAAAAGAAGAGAAATCTTGAAATTCATCCATCTTGAAATTCATTCATCATTCATTTCAGAACAAAGTCCTTCTGGCTCGCAGTTTGGATTTCACATCTGCTCTAAACACCCTGTCTGCACTTTTGTGAGAACTACTTTCCCTTGAAAAATCAACTTTATTAATTGATTTGGAATAAAGAAACTTCAGGCTGCTGTTCCCAGAACCATGAAAACGGTACTGTACTTGGTTAGTTATTTAAACAGACTTTAAACCTGCAATAACAATTTCTGGGCAGTTTGCTGCTAAGCGCAGAGACAAATAAATGTGTTATTTATCCGTATTACAGAGAGTGCTGCACTTGTTGCCTGTATTAGTGATGTCCATGCTACATCCACACATGCTATGGTCTGTATTGCATTACTAGAACTGCTACCAGTGCCACATTCACTGCTACTGCTCCCACAGAAAACAGACACAACGCACTTTCCCTTGAAAAAGGATTGTGTTTTATTTACAGTGATTTTCATCAGAATTACAATACAAATGATTTATAGTCTCCACACACGGAGAATTCAATTAGAGCTTGAGGAGGTCCGCTGAAGGCTGTGGGTTTTTTTTTGTGTGGCACAGCAGAGTGTGGCAGCTTTGGCAGAGGGACAGTCCTTGGATGTATCTGCAGCCTCCTCTTCCTCTTCCTCTTCTTCTCATCCTCCCCTTGGTTCACCTGCTCAGTGACTCTCTCCTTTCTTTCCCACAACCTACATGGCAACAGAATAAAATGATCCACCATGTTGAGTACAAAACACTCAAACATATCTGAACATTAATGAGTGCGGGGTGCTGTAACTGTTCCATACCCTCTTGAAGTCGCTCATGTTGGTGGCCTGTACTGGAGTTCCTATGAATGTCAGGTAGTTGATTTTTGTCGTTTCCTCATCTCCTTGGTTTGACTTGACAAACAACTAGTAAAGGAAAAAAAAAAAAGAAAAGACAAATACCATCAACATACATACTAACCCAGTTGAAGATGAAGTAGGTAGCACGCTCCGAAACGGCAGAATTCCAAGCAGAGTGAAACCTCATCCTGCAGCTTTCCCACGGGATTCTGTGAGACTGTGGTGGACCTTGGACCTTCTAGGGGTGTCCGTGGGCATGCGCACCCGGAATAAAGTTTTGTACGTTTGAAAGTTAAATGCATCAGTCTGGTGCACTTTGTGAGTAACAATTACAAGCTAGATCTATGAAGAACCTCTTGTGAACAATTTCACCATAAACACATGGTCACAGTGACTGTATAGATATGAATGGTGATGACACTGCAAAAAAATGTCATACCGACAAAGCATCGCCTGCAAATGTTTCGCATATAGCTGGGCAATATATCGATATTATATCGATATCGTGATATGTGCCTAGATATCGGCTTAGATTTTGGATATCGTAATATTGTAATATGACATAAGTGTTTTCTTTTCCTGGTTTTAAAGGCTGCATTACAGTAAAGTGATGTCATTTTCTGAACTTACCAGACTGTTGTAACTGTTCTATTATTTGCATTTACCCACTTAGTCATTACATCCACATTACTGATGATTATTGATCAAAAATCTCATTGTGTAAATATTTTGTGAAAGCACCATTAGTCAACACTACAATATCGTTGCGGTATCGATATCGAGGTATTTGGTCAAAAATATCGTGATATTTGATTTTCTCCATATCGCCCAGCCCTAGTTTTGCATCAAAACTATTCATACCAGCAGCGATGCACATTTGCGACAGTTGTTCAATAAAAGGTTTGAGTATTGGTGCCAGCTCATCTACCATGTCGGTGGGGCAGTTTGAGGTCCTTCTGGGGATGCTGGTGAAGCGAACGTGAGAAAGTGACGGTCCATGTGGTGTGATCGGACGAGAGCGAGCGATCGGAGCAGAGGAGAGTTAACGCGTAGCGGTGAAGATATCAAGTCAATGTACCGTAGCTACAGTCTGCAGTTTGAGCACAAATACATGCTGCAGCTCCTCCAGACCACCGGAGGTTTCCCGTGTCTTGTTTCTCTGGCTGCTGGGTGGACCACGCTCGGGATCCGAAGCAGGAAAAACTAACACTAAGCTACTGTAAGCTATTCTAAGTTTCCTTTAAGCAAAATACTCTTGAGGAATTTAATTCCCTCTGGTAAACAGTGACGCAGTGTTGCAATAGACTGTATATAGAGTGAAACAGAAAGAGTGTCTCTGGTAAACGCTGCCTTTGTCAAGGTTGAAAGTAATGTTCCCCGTTTATACAGCCTTGTGTTGTTGTGTTATGGTCCTCATAATAAGTCAACAACACAATGGGATTGGTTGATGTTTTTATTCGCGGTGCGACAGCGCAGAAAAATGCACTTCCGGGAAAATTTTTAAAATCGCTTTATCGCCACATATTTGCGTCGATGACAAAAACAACAGTTTGAAAAATTATATTGACGTGTGGATTAATCGCTAAAAAAAAAAAAAAAAAAATGTCTCCAGTGTAAACGTCTTTACATTAGCCAGTGCATTTTATTGCATTTATTACATTACTATATATTGAATAAGACGTTTTGTCTCAGTTCTGCATGTTAATCTGCTCCTTACCGTAACGCTCTGGACATTCTGGAACTTGACGTAGCGCAGCGGAATCAACCCGTCCTCCTTGTAGTCTTCTTCCGACAACTCCAGAGTCTGAGTGGCTTCGCATCGCTCGGCGTCGTCGAAACCCATCGACCGGGGGAGATTAATGAACAGCTTCACCACCTTAGGGGCTTGGGCTGACACAGAAAAGGACGAGAAGATGGAGAAATAAGAGCAGAGAGAAAGGTGGAAGGAGGGAGGGAAGGGAAAACGGAGCAAAGGATAGGAAATTCGTTATCGGGGAACTGAATATTCGCAATACCTCCAGATGAGAGAATCAGATTAATTAACTTTAATTAATAGTTAGTAATTATTAACTAAGTGCAGGGCAGCATTAAAAAAAAAAACTCACCAAAATCTGAGGATAGTAGCTTCATAGAGAAGAGCTTCACAGGCTGGTTGAAGGCAATAGTTATCAGCAACTAGACAAGATTAAAGGGGACAGCAACGTATTAGACAAATAACAATTTAATTGTTGTTTATCTGCCACAAAACACAATTGTTAGGATATATTCGACCAACTAGCTTCTTTCAGATAGAAAATGTTTTCAAAACAAACAAAAAAAGCTATTTCATATAATTTTGGACAATTATTATTACCATATCTGTGTCTAAAACGTTGGAAAATCTAGAGCAGCCAATAAATGAATAACCCTCTGCTGGGGACCAACTACAATCATCTGAGAAAAGTTATTTAGTTACATTCATTCGGCACCTGTTGCACTTCAAACCTGTTCGCGACTAGAACCTCCACTGTAAAGTATCTCCCCAGCTCTGGCCCTGCTATCACAGTTTAGGGTTATATTAGCCGCTACAAAGTAAAGCAGCAGAATGGGACTGGCTACATGCCGCATGTCATGTGTGATCGCATATCTTTGATTGACCAATGCAGTGTACTGCTAGATGACAAAAGTTGAAAAACAGGCTAGATCCAGTGTTGAAGCGGACCGCTGGGAATGATCTCTGACTGACAACACAGCTTTTTGGGGAAATAAAATCCCATATGCAATGACATCCATCTATCTGCGAGGCTTTTGGCTTGTTGGAGACACGTTTTGTGTTGAAAATGGGGTGATTAAAAGAAATTGCTAACATCCTTCCAACCTGCTTGTTTTGTTGCACAACTTTTTGGGACTGGGAAAAATGACAAACGTATGTGAGAAATGCATGAACTGACTGAATTGTTCTTCATTCTTGTGATTGCAAGATCACACATTTGGGCAGATTTTGGACAGCTCGTACCTGTTCATCGCAGTCAGACTCCATGTAGGTGGAGTCTTTGATTAAGCAGTTATCGAAGCCGCAGTCGTCGCTCTCATTGAGGCATTCGCAGCCGGCTTTGCTGACAAAAGGCATGAGGTCCATCTGAAAAAGAAACCAAACAAACTCAACGCCTGGGTCTATTCCTGCCTTTATGTTACAATTACATTTATACATGTCCTTTTGGGGCAACTGGCTGATTCACATTTTCTCCGTGTCGCACAAATACTGTACATACGTATTGCCTAGTTCCGTTTTAAACTTATTTCTTCTTAATTTTTTCATATATGCTACATTCTCTTATTTCTTATTCCGCTGATATAAAAGGCAAACATATCTTGATGCAAAGTGTACACTGCTTTGCTTCTTGTTTTCCCCCCAGTCAGATATAATTTCTTACTTTCTACAGGACATTTTCAAGAGTAAAGAAAAGGGACTATTTAAAACATGTCGATGGTCAATTTATAAAACTTAAAACGAAAATATACAAAAACGTTGCATTTTTATATTAAATAAGGGAGTTTAAAGCAGTGTTGCGGACATTATATTATTTTCGTTTTAAGTATTTTCATTTGTCCTGCACCTGCCAGAAGGTGGGATGTGCACACAGTTACTTTTATACAATTTATAAAACTTAACATTAAATCACACACACACACACACACACACACACACACACACACACACACACACACACACACACACACACACACACACACACACACAGACACACAGACACACAGACACACAGACACACACACACAATCCTTCAGCAGAGAGGCGTCAGTAACATTGTCAACTCACGTATCCCTTTGGAATGTCGGAGTCCTCGCTGTTTCCCGGGTCATTCTCTGTGTGCTGTTTGATTTTCTCCTCCAGACCGGCCGAGTCTGCCCCCTGATACTGATCCACCCGGACCCGGTTCCTGAAGAACAAGAACGTTGGCGTGGCTGAGATGTTGTTGGCTGCCGCTGTTGCCTGAGAAAAAGAGATATGGTTTCAAGAATTTAGCACCATCAAAACCTTGTCTAACCTAACTGCTAATACTAGGCTGGATCTCCAGGCTTGCAGCCTTTTTTTCCCCCTCATTATTTACGCAAAAAATCATATTTGTGTCTCTGACCGGCAGAGGTTACATAAGTGAGTGCAGTTTGTCAGGTCCATTTGTTTTGCTGTTGGTTCATAAAAGGAATTCAGTAATTAAAATTTTCATTTAATATCATTTCAAAACAGGATTGTCACTGGTCTGAAAGGGCCAAAAAAAGATTTCAGACCTGACTTTAGCTGAGGTCTGACAATGCTAAAATAATCAAAAACAGCATAAGATATTAAAACGTTAAATATAAATGCTACACCTGGGGTTACAGTGGAAAGTGGTTTACCAACCATTGTTCTTATTGAATCATTTCTCCAGCTTTGATGGGACTCTGGATGAAAACGATATGGTAGATCAGACTTACCTGACAGACATGAACATCTACTTCAAGGAAGACGACCTGTGGGTACTTGTTACTCAACATGTTGAAAGCCGGAGCTATTCTGACACAGGGCCGACACCTGAGGAGGCAGAGGAGAGTGTGTTAGGGATCTGCTTTCATCTCTCAAGTAGTGCTGAAACGATTAATCAATTAATCTTCAAGTCATTTAACGTTGACAACACTGACAACATTAAAAGGTGCAATATGTAAAATGTCTGCATTAAAATGTCTAAGAACGACCATACCTACAATACAGGCCAAAAGTTTGGACACACCTTCTCATTCAATGTGTTTCTTTATTTTCATGACTATTTACATTGTAGATTCTCACTGAAGGCATCAAAACTATGAATGAACACATATGGAATTATGTACTTAACAAAAAAGTGTGAAATAACTGAAAACATGTCTTATATTTTAGATTCCTCAAAGTAGACCCTTTGCTTTTTTGATAACTCTGCAAACCCTTGGTGTTCTCTCAATGAGCTTCATGAGGTAGTCACCTGAAATGGTTTTCACTTCACAGGTGTGCTTTGTGAGGGTTAATTAGTGGATTTTTTTCCCTTATTAATAAAAAAGCAAAGGGTGGCTACTTTGAAGAATCTAAAATATAAGACATGTTTTCAGTTATTTCACACTTTTTTGTCAAGTACATAATTCCATATGTGTTCATTCATAGTTTTGATGCCTTCGGTGAGAATCTACAATGTAAATACTCATGAAAATAAAAAGGAAACGCATTGAATGAGAAGGTGTGTCCAAACTTTTGGCCTGTACTGTATGTTATATAATTTTAGTAGTTGTGTTCTTACACCATCCTAAATGTTTCCACCAAATTTCAAACCCAGAGAAATCTGTTATTTATTTTTATTATTTTACACGGGACGTTTTCTTTAGTCAGTGGCGTCATATAACATTTCACCGTGTAGTTACTCAGCCAGAGTAATTGTAAATCATACAATGTCACAGAAATAAATACTTGTAACCATACTTAGGCCTGTCACGATAGTCAATAAATCAATTAATCGCACGATAAAAAAAATGAGCTCGATAATGTTTCCGGCCGCGATAATTTCCATTTGCATGCTTGTTTGTTTTCCTCGTCTCTCTCTACCAGAGAGACTGCACGAACACTCTCGGTTCCTTAGCGTAACGAGGAGTGAACCCTCTTGTCAGTCGCATGGTCTTTGTGTGGGGGCGGGACTCCAGGTGGAGAGAGAGACAGAAAACGCTAGTTGAGAGTTGGATCAGGGTTTCCCGCAGCACTTTGCAGTTAAGGCGCCGTCAAAAAAAGAAAGTATATGAGCGATATCAACCGTGTTACTCGGCGTCCCGTTTTCTCCCTTTCATTCCGAACCACAAAATAAAAGTGTATTGATCTTTGAAAATGTTTTTTTATGGCATTATTAAGGCATTATCATTATATTAGATGCAAATGGTCTCTCAACGACAATATTATCGTTTATCGCAATAATTTCTGGGACAATTTATCGTCCAGCAAAAAATTTTATCGTGACAGGCCTAACCATACTACTGCTTTTTTGCCACACAGCATCATTTTGTGATTAATTACATGCCACTTTGCAACACAGTAATACAGCAGAGACCTTATTTATTGATACATATCAATATCGATCCAGCTTAACGTTACTACAATGTGCTGGTTGACCATTAGCTAACGTTAATGCTTGGTGGGTAACATTATAGGGTTACAACATCGTTCAACACGCTCATAAAGTTATTTTTAGCATGATTATTTTGACCACGGTTAACAGCACTGGGCTAACCCACGAATAAGTTCACTAGTAACGTTAGCTGTATAGACGATTAATCTAATGCTAATTTAGCCAGCTAGCACACCCCGGTCGGTCTGCCTCACTCCCCCGGCGCAGAGAGAGTTCAGTCGGGATGACAGCTGACAACAGCCCCGGGACATATAGCTAGCTAGTTACCGTTAGCCCCCCAGTCAGCTAGCACCCAGCCACCAGCACTTAACGCCAGTGCTGGGTGCTAACGACGCTAATGGCAGTTTAATGAAGCGTCGGGAAACAAGTCACAACAGCGGCCATCCATAACGTTAGCTACGTCTAAGTTAGCGCTACCGGTGTTCGTGCCGAAAACCTCCTCCCTGCCGAATTTCTCACCTCTTTGCAGTTGGCTAGCTATTCCCACGGCAATCCCCACCCACACACGTCTCTCAGCCCCGTTGAGTAGCTAGCTAGCGTTCCAACAAACCCCATCCGCCCGGTGTTGAAACCATCCAAAAGGTGATATTGACATGGGAAATATTTTTTGAACGTGTGGTTTTAGCTGCTGGCTAATATGTTAGCTTGCTGACTCACTAGCTAACCGGTCAGCTACCAATAAAAATTGTATCAAGAAAAATTGATGTTGTTATGTTGGGGAAACTGCAGCTATTTTATTAGAATTACATGAATAAACGTTACTAAACTTAACGTGAATACACTTGAATGAATGGGTAAACTCGTCCGTGAACAGATGCATTCTAATCAGCGCTGGTGTTAAACACTAAAAACTACAACTCCCATAATTCCACGCAACTTCCAAACGTCATCAAAAGTCCGTGTTTACCATCCATTGTTTTGGTTGAGAGACCCCTAGCAGCAGTAAGTTACATTGTACGTTTAAATAATCAATGAACGGTTTCAGTTATGTAGCTATCATACTTATTTATAAACTTTAGCTGGTCTCAGCTTCTACAATAAGATGATTTTCTGCTCATCTGTTGTATATCGTCACCCCCAAACTGGACTATGTAATGGAGACATTGTTTCAAAATTACATATATCACATACTGTAACGTTACTGACATTTCGTGCTACTTATTGGCTGACAATACAATACATCGCAGCTAATATCGACCCCAACGAGGTAACGTAATTGGTTAAACTTAAACGTTTCATATTTAAAACTTCCCAAGAGCTAAATTTACTGTTATAACGTGGTAACCCCTCTAGCTAGTATTACTCTTAACGTTAAACATTCCTCATTATTAACACATAGCTAGTAGCTAGCCTACATAGTCACACATCACGTTACAACACTTACATAAGCTTTGCTAGTGCAATATTTGATTAAACCTATGAAATGTTTAAATTGCTTAGCTAATTTCTTTCATAAATCTCACAAGGTAACGATTTAATATAACAATAAATCATTATAAGCTAAGTTACAAGCTACATTAGTCATGTTTTCAATAATTTCATCCAACTTTACAGCCTACAGACTAAATTCAACGTCTTGTGACGTTACTAAGTAACCTAACGTTAACGTTACAATGAAAGTGTAGCTAGCTAACCGTTAAATATAACTAACTCTGCAAGGACTGGCTACAGTGGGGAGTAAAATAAAACACAATTTTTAAATACATTTATATAGGTGCTAATGTTGCTGTTTTTCCATCATAGAATCGTACGAACCCTCAGCAGCAAAGTTAATGTAATATTGCTATGTCATTGTAAGCAATAGAGCTAGTTCGCTAACGATAGCATGCTAACCTTGGCTTCCTACTAATGAGAGCTACACCTATCATATACCGTATAGCCTATATACATCTCGTGTCAGCTCCATAAAACAGTAAAAACGACGAGCTCTGGATGTTTTCTAGTCTCATGTTGATAGGACAGACTAAAGTGCTAAGCTCGGCTAGACGCTCGGCCTGGAAGCCAGTTTGGTAAGCTTACCCAGCCATTGTAAACTTCACCACAGCAAGCCTGGAGCCGGAGGCCGCTAACTCCGGCTGGAAGTCCGGGTCGCTCCCGATCACTTTAACACCGACCATGGTACAGCTTGCGGCTGTGGTGTGAGCTGGTTACCCGGGTGATGTTTAGGAGCACCTAGTAAAAATAAAGTGTTGTGTTTTTAGCTTTCTGCCTGTATATTAGCTAGCTAACTAGCTGCTTTCTGAACCACCACACTACAGGTACAGTGAGCTGTTTTGGGATGTGGACTCCTGATTGGCCAATAGACAACAAAAGGCGGGGTTTTTTCCTTCTTCTTCTGTGATTTTTGGCAGTTTAGAAGTTTATAGGGATTTTACTGCCCTCCATCGTTCTTGTAATACATAACAGGCACAGGGCCCCTCGGCAGAGACCTAGAGCTAGAGACCCATCCATGGCAGAGATCAGGCGCGGAGAAAGCAGTTGGTCTTTGGAGGCCACCCTGCCTGAAGACGTTGACCTCCAGTCAGCCAGAACCGAGCGGCTGACCGGCTCTCCTCCGAGCTACAGAGCTACCAGCTCTGTGGGCAGGGATCAGGGAGCAGGGTTAGTGCTTAAGAAAAGTGGGTGGGTTAAACAACTAAATCAAATAATCAAATACAGGTCCCCAAAAAGACCCCAGAGGTTTCTGCCTGTTAAAAAGAAGTTTTTCCTCACAGCTGTCTTCCCAAATGCATGCTTTTGGAAGGACATTTTAGGTTTATGTAGGCTAAATTATAGTATGGTCTAGACCTACTCTGGTTTAACTTTAATAACCGTGGCTAGCATGATCTCCTGTTAGCTGGGCATCTTGCTCCAAGCATAGACAACATATATAGGCTAATGGACCAACAGATCCCGTTGCTCTGGACGGAGACCATTGATATATATAAAATGGACCAACAGAGCCCTTTGCTCTGGACAGAGGCCAGTGAAGGATATTAGAAGCACTTTTCCGGTGAGCGCTGAGCATTATTGCGCAGCTGCAAACTGAGCTCAGCAACCTGTCTGAAAGTTGTAAGTCTTCTGGTAGCTGTGCCAAGATAAATCTCAATCATTCCCAATCTTGCAGAGACGGAGAGCGTAGGTATATGTAAGAAGATAACATGGGCACAGCCTAATTATTGCTAACTAAAATGCTAGTTAACATCAGTAATTAAACCTAAACAGCAAACGTAAGTCGAAACTGCCTGCGAGCTTCTCCTGTACTATACGGTAATTCCTCTACTATGCGACAGTAAGTCGCTTGGTTATGACACAATCGTTAGCCTATTTTTACAAAAACGTCTGCTACGGAGCCATAACGTGAGGTACAAGGTAATGGAGCCTTTTATACATTGTCGTGTTTCTTTAGAAATAAACAATGGACAAATAGAGTCTTTAAACGCTTCAGATGTAAAGTTATTTGCTGTCAAAGTGACGTCAAAATGAATGGGAGTCAATGGAATGCTAACGGCAGGTGATGGCTTGTTAGCATCAAAATGGCGCCATAGGAGCTCCGGGTTGTTGACAGACGCTTACCCCCTTGGCTCCAATTCTAAGTCCTTTTGTCTATGGATAATTAGCTATGTCACATGCTAATAATGCTAACATATAATGGTAAATATAAATATTAGAGTTTTACAAACGAGTGCATACTTCTTGGATTTCTTGCAGCCTAGCAACTAGCCTCCTGTGTCTACTACCCCCAACAGTTGTCATAAAGGGTGAATTTAGCTTTAGAGATTAAAACCTTTTACTGTGTGTGATGACGTGGCGCTGCTCAGCTGGCGACTCGCAGCTCGCTCCAAAACAATTGTCTGTGTTTATTGTTTGTGATCGTCTGTCACAGAATTAAGTAACTTGGTTATTTATGACCACTCTTGCAGGGCAGCCCCCCACCCCTCATATTAATTAATTAAGTATCTATGTTGTATTGATGTCTCTATGTTTATAGCTTTTGTTTTTAGGTTGTTGTGTGGTGATTGTTGGAGCTTGTATTGCAAGACAAATTTCCGTGTATACGGACAATAAAGTGCTATCTATCTATCTATCTATCTATCTATCTATCTATCTATCTATCTATCTATCTACTGTACGAGGCTGTAAACATAATTTGGGCATTTTAAAATGGGGGTCTATGGAGATTGACTCCTTTTTGGTTGCTAGCCTCAAGTGGCTACTCGATGAACTGCAGTTTTTGGCACTTGCAGATTGGCTTATTGTGGAGTAAAAATAGAATGTGGCATGGAAAGAAAAGACTAAAGTAAATTACAAATATGTCAAATTTGAGCTTAAGTACAATTGTCTTGAGGAAATACTTAGTTACATTCCATCTAGTCTCACTTTGCTAGACCATCCTACGGAGTGGAGGAGGGTCTTAATTGGAAACTGTTTTGATTGATACCTAATTGTCCTTATGGGGAAATTTGACTTGAACCCGTCAACACACATGGGCACACAGCACCAGTAAACAAACAACATTAAAGAGCAATAAAATGAAAATACACACCCTGAGGCATTAGTGGGTGTGTGGGTTTTTGCACTGCTCTAGGCTCCTGTTTGTTATTGTGATACAAAAAAAGTGATACAGGCACAAAGGAGTTCTTAAAGGTCCCATGGCATGAAAATGTCACTTTATGAGTTTTTTTAACATTAATATGAGTTCCCCCAGCCTGTCTATGGTCCCCCAGTAGCTAGAAATGGTGATAGGTGTAAACCGAGCCCTGGGTATCCTGCTCTGCCTTTGAGAAAATGAAAGCTCAGATGAGCCGTTTTGGAATCTGCTTATTATGAGGTCATAACAAGCAAGGTTACCTCCCCTTTCTCTGCTTTGCCCACCCAGAGAATTTGGCCAACCCATGAGAGACATCATGGCTCCACCTTGTCACTTCCTCTCTCCTCCACAATAGCTTCAGACACAGAAATGGCACATCCTAAGGAAAGGTCATTGTAGGACTGGCTCTAGTGGCTGTAGTTCTGCACCAAAGCTGAATTTCAGGAAGGAGACTTCAGATACAGTATTAGGGGACCAATAAGGTCTATATAAAAGCATCCAAAGAGCACCATGTCATGGGACCTTTAAACCGATTTAATTTGCAGTGCTGAGCTCTGTATCATCTGGTAACAGCTCATACTGGGAGTACATAACATGGGATGAAACAAAGAAGAGCATCTGGTTAACCCTTGTGTTGTCTTCCCGTCAACCTTGAAAAAAATTGAAAATATTTTTTGACGGCGGTTTGTTTTCGCTTTTTCCAATGTTTTAAATTTGTACATTTTTCTTCTACACATTTTCACATTTCATGATATAATTTTTTTTTTTTTAAACGGGTCAATTTGACCCGAAGTCAACACAAGGGTATGCACTGGTCAAATAGAGACTGTAGATAATTCTGATCTTTCTTTACCAAATGCAATAACTTTGATTTGAAATTTGATATTTGCTGCACATCAGACACTACATCAGTGTGAAGATTAAACATTAAATATCATGGCTATTCTCCAAACATGCATTTTATTTTTAGCTATACATCTTTAACTCTTATACCTGTCCCTGACAAAAACAAACTAAAATACTGTAAAATATATAAAAACTAAAATTAAATCTTTCTGAGAAACGAAAACTAGCAAACGTACTCGGAATACTATCGGAGAAACTAAAATAAAAAACTATTTAAAATTCAAAACTTTAACAACCTTGGTTCACATTTAATGGGACTTCTCATAGTCATAAAAAACAGTGATGTCAGTCACTCTCACATGTAAAACCTGACTTCTTGCACAGATGTACAGTATACTTCATATCGTATAGAACTATCAAATACTCAAAGTACATAGATTTTAAGTCCTTGTTAAACTTTAAACTAAAAGTGATTCTAAGATACTCTGAAAATGGACCATCAAGTTATTACTTATATAACTGCCACTATCACTACTGTGCAATCACTGTGAAACCCACATTTTTTCTTAATTTGGGAGAATACAACTGTTTAACACGGACCACAAATAATACTGTCATCTCATCTTTATTTATATTTTACATTCGCTAACAATTCAATTCAATTTTATTTATAGTATCAAATCATAACAAGAGTTATCTCGAGACACTTTAAAGATAGAGTAGGTCTAGACCACACTATAATTTACAAAGCCCCAACAATTCCAGCAATTACAGTAATTCCCTCAAGAGCAAGCAGTGCGACAGTGGCGAGGAAAAACTCCCCGCTAACAGTAGGGACTGCAAAAGTATTTTTAATTAAGTTGGTGAACACGTCTCCACGACAGTTTCAGCTCAATAGTTTCTCTTGTATGATGATCCTCAGGTAACGTTTTCCACAATTGCTGCAAAAATGTAACTCTCTTACTTCTGTGAGGTCTTGTGGGTTGACCCACAAAAACTTTGTCTCGTCTTTTATCAGTTTATTTGTCAGGGACCATACATTGTTACATCTAAAGTGCAACCGATGCAATGTATGTGGGCCTTATGGCCGTAGGCCAATTTGCAGTCTTTGTCCCTGGTTAAGCTTTTAGAAATGACACACATGGTCAAACACTATAAAATAGACATACAAACTAACAATTAAATTTTTCAGGACAGGTCCAAAACCACTAGGTGGCGCTATAGCAGAAAAAACCCACGTTTGGCCCTATAACTCCGTACACCAGACATTAAAAAAATCATATATCCACGCGTTCCCTGGATCCAACTAAATCGCCTGATATAGGCCATGCCCATTTCCGCCAACCAACTTTTCCGAACTGTGCTGGCTGTGTGACCGATCTGCACGAAACCTGGTCGATAGCATCTCCAGATGGACCTGACCAAAATTTATTAAAAGAATTTGCTACGTTAAAGTATGCGCATTTGATGATCAAATACATTTTCCTAGCTAGCTACCACACACACATATCATCACATCATGATATCTCAGCCAAATTAAATGTTATCAGCAAAGAACTTGAGAACATTGTTCAACATCCCACTACGATACTCTGTATGTGTGGCGAAGATCGGCCATAAGGGGGCGCTATGATCAATGTTTATTTGTTTTGGCCAATAACTTTTAAATTGAAATGGGAAATTTGCAATTGCAATATCTCTGCCACAGTAAATGCTATCAACACAAAACTTGTAATGCTTGTTTGGCATGCCACTCTGAGACCTCGTACCAAATTTGGTAAAGATCGGCCTTTAGAGAGCGCTATAGTCAACGTAGACCAGTTTGGGCCTTTTTACCCCTTCTGAGGTTGAGCGCATTGTATACAATGCCAAACAGCACTTCTGATTCATAACTTAACTTTATAATTATAACAGTCGCCCCGTTCTGCTGATGCCTTTGATGTCTTCCTAGCCCTTACAGAAGGCTTTGTATCCAGCCTAAAATTTTTCGGGGTCTTTGTGCAATTAATCCATACTGTTACATCCAAGATTGATACACTGTATGTAAGAAATGTAAATAGTTTATCCTTTATATATGAGTTATAATGTTCAATATGTTTATTTTTGCACTGGATGACTCCAAATATATAGAACTGTTTTAGACAACACAAATGCTTGTGTGGCATTGCTGTGTGTGTGATAGCAATATACTGTATGTGAGATTCATGTTCCGTTTTATTCATTTAATTATCTTTATGGTCCTAAAACCTTTTTTTATTGTATGTACAAATCACAAAGGCAAATTCCTCGTAAGTGTAACTTACTGTCGCAATAAATCTTTTTCTGATTTTGATTCTGATATGCTTTGCCAACTTAGATTAATCAATGTATCTTTAACCACAGATTTTTCAAGGGTATGGCTTCTAACCTGTGTGAGTTCTCATATGGACCAACAAGCCACTATTTCGTTTGAAATCTTTTCCACGGTTTGCAAGAATACGGCTTCTCACCTGTGCGAAGTTCAAATCATTTTAACGTTATTGCGCAACCTTGCCCCTGTTTTCACCTGTTGCTGAGTAACGTACGTTAACATCCAATGGTCTCTTGAATTTAGCATACCTGTAGCAAGCTCCTCCGTAGCGATAAAAACAAACGTCGAAGCGGAGCTCTGTGCTACAGAGCGGCGGTTGCTAGTTGTTTAAGCCGCTACAGACCTCCGTCACAGCTCGGTTGTATCAACGGCATTTAGTAGATGTGTTGAGCCGCAAGAGAGTTCCTCAACGCCGGGTCCGGTGCCCAGCATGGTGCTCCTTCAGGTCAGCGGTAGCTGGTGGTTCAGTTATCCGAGAATAGGTGACTCTCAGCCGGGGACAGTGCACCGCGAGCTGCCGGTCATTTCAGTGGCGATTACGGATAAGTAAGTAATGAAACGACTGGTTTAGAAAATAATTAATGTTAGTCCCTGCCGCTGCCATGTTGTTTGTGTATCTCTATGGCAAACGCGCGGGGGGGGGAGGGCTGAGCCCGTTCGGAGCTACGGGAGCCCAGAGGGGAGCGTCGGCGGATGTTAAGGAGAAAACTGATTTTCATTTAAACAAATCCAAGTTAACTACACATTCGAGTTAATCGATAAAATCGATTTATCGCCCAGCCCTACTTCTCACCTGTGTGGATTCTCATATGCATTCGGAAAACATCTTTACTTCTAAAATCTTTCCCACACATTTTGCAAGAATACGGCTTTTCACCTGTATGGATTCTCATGTGGACCAACAAGCCACCATTACGTGTGAAATCTTTTCCACATGTTTTGCAAGAATACGGCTTCTCACCTGTGTGGATTCTCATATGGATTCGGAAAACATCCTTACGTCCAAAATTTTTCCCACACGTTTTGCAAGAATACGGCTTTTCACCTGTATGGGTTCTCATGTGGACCAACAAGTCACATTTTCGTATGAAATCTTTTCCGCATGTTTTGCAAGAATATGGCTTCTCACCTGTGTGGACTCTCATATGGAGTCGGAAAACATCCTTACTTCCAAAATCTTTCCCGCACATTTTGCAAGAATACGGCTTTTCACCTGTATGAGTTCTCATGTGGACCAACAAGCCACTATTACGCGTGTAATCTTTTCCACATGTTTTGCAAGAATACGGCTTTTCACCTGTATGGGTTCTCATGTGGTTCAACAAGCTACCATTACGTGCAAAATCTTTTCCACATGTTTTGCAAGAATACGGCTTTTCACCTGTATGGGTTCTCATGTGGACCAACAAGTCACCATTACGTCTGAAATCTTTCCCACACGTTTTGCATGAATACTGCTTCTCAGCTGTGTGGATTCTCATGTGGATCAACAAGCCACCTTTACGTTTGAAATCTTTTCCACATGTCTTGCAAGAATGAGGCTTCTCACCTGTGTGGATTTTCATATGGTTTTTTAGCACCGAGGCATCACTTAATCTTTTTCCGCAGATCTTGCAAACGCATCGCTTCTCACCTGCGTGGACTCTCAGATGTTTCTGTAAACCTGAATTTCTCCTAAAGTCTTTCCCACATGCGCCACATATGAAAGGCGTTTTACCTTCTTGAGTTATACATTGAATCACTGACAAGTTAGGGTTGTTTACATTGTTACTGTGACTTCTGCTCTTATGATGTCTCTTCTTTGGTTCTGGCTCTACATTTCGAGTTAATCCCGCGTCTCCATGCTTGCCTCCTTTCTGATCTTGGCTTTCGGCTGCATGAGAGTTGTGAGAGAGGAGCTGGTGGTCACTGTTTGCTTCTGATACCACAGAGGTTATAACTGGCATGTAGGCTACAGACTCTTTCTCTGCTGCACTTAGAGTGGCATAAGGATGACCTTCACTGTGGTCCTTTTCCTCATCAGTAGGAGTCAACATAAAGGTACCAGTCTCCTGCTTCAGTACATGCTGCTGTCCCTCCTGACTGGTGCACAGTTCCTTCTGTTTGTCTTTATTCTGCAGAGACTCTGGGTCCTCTTGGTCAGGACTGGAGATCCTCTCCAGCACACAAAGCTGCTGGTAAGCTTGAACCTCCTCCTCCTTACAGACCTGTTGCTGTGGGAGCTCTGGAGGGACAGAGAACAAAATAAATAGGATACTCCTGTTACTGTAGGGTCAGTGTATCTTTTGGTCATTTGATGTTCCTTTTAAAATACAAAATTTTAAATTGAAATACATGCCGTTTTTTCCTTTTCATGGTCAAAAGGGGGTGAGAGAATTTTAAAATATGCTGTGATTTTTATTTTCTAATTTCATTTTCAAAATTAATTAAATATTTTTTCATATTCTGAGATCGGATTATGTCATTTAGAAGGCAGCTGCGCCAGTGTACCAGTGTTTTTTGGCTAAAATGACTTTGGATTCCTACTATTGATGTGATTTTAGACAGAAACAAGGCCTGTCATGTGCAGAAATCTCTGTGCGCATATCACAGGAAAGTGGAGGGCGCAAGAGGATTTTCTGCAAGAAGTGTGAGGAGGGCGTGGCCTCTAGCTCACCCATTAAGAGCATGCTCCCCATGTAGGCTGAGTCCTTTGCAGTGGCCCGGGTTAGAATCCAACCTGTGGATGTTGCGTCTCATCCCCTCTCTTTCTCTCCCCCTTTCCTGTCTATCCACTGCAACTATCGAATAAAGCAGTGGTTCTCAACCTTTTTTGTGCCAGCGCCCCCCTATCCATTATCCAGGTCCCTAACGCCCCCCATCAAATATTATGTAGGCTAAATGCCCCAAATATTAATGATTATGCCCCAATATAGGCCTATTATTGTTGTTACTATTGTTATCAAAAATAATAAAAAAATCAAATCATTGAATGACAACACATGTATTAGTTTCCCAGGTATCAAAAAGCCATGTGAATAGAAATTATATATATTTACAGGTTTTAAAGAAAAATGCAACCATTTGACATTCAAATTAAATAACAGCAGCCAATCAGAACGACTAGATATGTAACATTCAAACTATAAATAGGTATTATCAAAAGGCTTGCTGCATGGTGTGAACCTCAGCACCTTTAGAAGATGACTATAATTTGAATGTCCTTTTTTGTTTGTGAAGTGACCTTGGGTGTCATGAAATGAGCTTTAAATAAAATGTATTATGCTTATTATTATTATTATTATTATTACAAACACTAACAGTAGCCAATCAGAAACAGCTAGCAATTTAACAATCAAATCTATTTTTCATTCAAATCTAAAATCGAACTGTTCCAACGGAAAACAAGCTGGCACTTATCAAGGGGTAAAAGCAGAAGGATCTCACACACACACACACACGCACACACACAAGTATTTTGGTGATGACAAACGACTTGAAGAACGACACCTACTGCCGAATGGAAATAAGTGTACAACCTTTGAAAGTTAGTGAGAGCCCTTTTTTTAATACTTAGAAGAGTCTAGCTATGTTTCCTATCGCCTGTCTTGCGATTAAACGCAACCCCACATCGCGCTGTGTTTTGTGGAGGTGTGAGAGTCCCGTATAGTAAACAGTGACATCACTGCCTCTATCTCTTTTCTTTCTCTCTTTCTCCGTGAAATTAAGCTGCTTTCAGGTACAGTAGGAAACGTTGTGTTTAATAAACCATCTGACGAAAAAGTGTTACGGTTAAATATAAAGTCTACTTGTGCTACATTGGGGGTTAGGGTTACAGAAAACAACAGGACGTCGCGGCGATTGTTTTTTTTTTTTTTTTATCTGATCGCAGCTTCACGTAGTAGCTACGGAGCTCATTTAAGACGATGCTCTGACGTCCCGTTTCCATGAAGGCAGCACAGAGCTGCGCCAAACAAAGCTGACAGAAGCACAGAGAAGTTAGGATACCCGTCTGGTCCAGTCGCAGTGCTGTAAACTGGCAGCTTTTAATGTTGCAGACTACTTATTCTTTAGTAGTTTAAGTGTAAACATGTGTTGTTATTGTGAATCTTTGGTTTAAACTAGCTTTCAAACAAACGCCCCCCAAGGGCACCTCAACGCCCCCCTTTCCAAAATATTGCTTCCAACGCCCCCCATCATCTTCTGAACGCCCCCTGGGGGGCGGTACCGCCCCCGTTGAGAAACACTGGAATAAAGGGAAAAGCCCCCCAAAAATAATCTTAAACAAAAAGAAAAGTGGCTCAGGCTTGCTCGGAGCCATCTGACACGACGCTGAAGTTAGCTTTTGAGTCGAAGCTTACAACTTGGCAGTTAAGGGGAAACTTAACGCTGACGTTAGCTTCTCCTTCACAGTGTCCAATTCTGCAGTTGAGGGGAACTTGTAGCCCAACTTCTCGGAGCAACTGATCCTCCATTTTTTTGCACCTCTTTGTATAAATATGGCTATGAAATACATCATGAAATACAGTGCTGCTAATACGTTTATGAACCCATGCTAAAGTTGACTAAAAAGAGGAATAAAAAAAATCATCTTTTGGAAATTGATCTTAATGCCTTCATTAAAAAAAAGTCCTTAAAGTTTAAGGACACCAATTTTCTTTGTGAATGAATTATGTATTGTAAATAGATAAATGTTCTTCCTTAAAATACAGGGGGCATAACTACACACACCCCAATGTTAAATTCCCATAGAGGCAGGCAGATTTTTATTATTAAAGGCCAGTTATTTCATGGATCCAGGATACTATGCATCCTGATAAAGTTCCCTTGGCCTTTGGAATTAAAATACCCCCACATCATCACATACTGTTCACCATTCCTAGAGATTGGCATGGGGTACTTTCCATAAAATCATCTCTCATTTCAAATCAAACCAGCTATTAGGCTAACTGAAATAGAACCATACCAATCTCTAGGTATGGTGAAGGGTATGTGATGATGTGGGGCTATTTTAATTCCAAAGGCCAAGGGAACTTTATCAGGAATTTTAGTACAATATGAGATCGTATTCTGAACGGCCGCCATGACAGTCTGGCTTTGAATTTCCGGAGAAAACAAACCCATGTGATGCGTTCACCCAATCAGCTGCCGGTTTTCATTTTTTTGGGCAACGATACAGATTAACGCCGCCTGCTGTTATGGAGGCGTATTACGTCTCGTCTCTTTGGGGTGTTCTGTGGCACTTTTTGGACCAACACGGGGAGACTGATTATTTCGACTGGCTTTTCTGTCGACAGTCGGCCATCTGGCTGGTGTGTCCTAGCTTTTAAACGGCCTGGCCCCGGAGTATTTGTCCGAGATCTTAACCCTGCGTGAGCACAACCGGTCCTTGCGGTCCTCAAATCAGCTGGTTTTAGAAGTCCCAAGGTCAAAGTATAAATGGTGGGGTGATCAGGCTTTTGCAGTTGCTGCCCCGAGACTCTGGAACAAGTTCCTATTTCTATGTAATTTTTTCTGATTTTATTGTTTCTATGTGTCATTCTTTTTATTGTATGATATGTCATATGATGTGTGTTTTAGTCTTAGTTTCTGATGTGAAGCACTTTGGATACCTGTTAGTTACTGTAAAGTGCTATATAAATAAATGTTGATTGGTTGATTGATTGAAATACAATGGACATGGAAGCACAACAAACATGATCCTTATTGTTAAAGAATTAAAAAAAAATTAATCGACTAAAATAATTCAAGGCACATTGGTCAACTATAGAAATGTACAGCATTGTATGTATTGCCCTTAGTAACAGACTTCATTTAAAACACATTTGGCAACTTTATAAGCCTTTTCTAATTATCTCAACAACTGCCATAATATATTCATTGAAATTCTAACAACAATATGAGATTTTAATTTAAGTATTTCCATTTAAGCTTTTACATTTCACATTTAATTATGGCATGATTTTTCCTAGTAGTGTAGTAAAATAATACTATTTTTAATTAAAATAATACTATTTTTAATACTAATACTAATTTTAATTTGATCTTGATTCATTTTCTCTTTGGACTTTCAATTTGATTTATGAATAAATATTCCCTCCACAGGAAAGCGACTGTTTTTTATGGAAATTAGGTTGTGGTGAATTTTACTACTGTATTAAAGTCTGAACGCGCATTAAAAGTGTCATTTGTGATTAAATAACGTTTAGCTGATGCTTTATTGATCGCAGAAGTTTGAATCTGTCAACATCCTTTTAACGTTACCGCACTTTAACTCTTGTTTATATTGTAGAACCACATACAATATTCAACTTGTTGTTCATCTGGTATCTCAAAAAACATCCCTGGATCGTAAAGTCAGACGTCTGTGGTTATAACCATAATATGATATTTAAATAACGTGTACTCACCTATTCTGTGTAACTTTATTTCGGGTTTACAAACGACGTCCAACAGTCTACGCTGACGATAGAGTTCTCCCTCGTACTCAACGATAGTTTTTTCAAAAACGTTGAATATTTCTTCAGCAGCAGCAACTAGTCGCTCGTTGACAAACTCTCTCAAATACTCAACTGAGGACATTGTTGCTTAATTAATCAGCACTAGCTACGTTTACACGTCTTGCAGTTTATTCTACACCAGGGCCACGTTCAGCCCGGACAAAACGTAGCAACACGCTGTTGTTGTTTTTTTTAACTGAAACGGGCGTGCGTTGAACACCCCGATGTGCGCAAGGGCTGTGCCTTATTATTACCACGAGTTTACAGACACGTTTTTGCTGATTGTGTGTCACCTGGGACGCAAGCACCAAACGAGAGAAAACATAACTCAAAGCCGTTAAACACCGTTGCAAGGAAACATGTCGTCCAATCAAGAAACCGTAGCGAAACGGTGTTGCGGTTGAACATGCTCTTTGACATGCTCCACGGCGCTTGAGTTGTTTACTTCCGCTGGGTGTTACACTGATCAAGTTCCGACAGTGGACGTGCGCGCGCGCTTTTCTTTCCCTTTTAAGCTGATAGCCTTTCATTCAATCGTGTGTTCTCTTTATACATCCTTGGTGCGCAGTGGTGTTGAAGAAGTATTCAAATAAGTAAAAGTAAAAATCCTGCAATGATTTTTGTTGTTGTTGATTGAGGGTAATCAACTGGGAATGATCAAAACAGTTGTGGCAATCAACTTGGCTAATCATACTTCAATGTAGGCCTATACATTAGTAAAACATTGTACTGTGTAAACTACATGTGCTTTGTGTGAAAAAAAACTTAATTTGTAAAGTAGAAACTAACGCCAGATTAATCAGATTAATGAAGTGGAGTAAAAAGTACAATTTTCTGTCTCTGAAATGAAATGTGAAGTTAGAAACATCACCCCGGCTTTGTACTAACAATGTACATCTACTTTGGTCATTTCACAGGGACAGTTAGTACTCTTTAATAAACTACTATTTTAACAATCATCTTTCTGTTATTTCGCAGATAATGATTTCCGATAAAAACAAATTAGCAGAGGTGGAAGAAGTCTTCCAAATATTTAGGTAGAAATACAGTGTAATTCACAGTTATTCAACTGGGTACCACTGATGAAGGCTGTATAACAGCTGAACTCAAATACAATATGCAGTATTTAGATTATGTATTAATTTCACAGTGTATATCAAAGAACTTTTTTTTTCGAATTTGTCACAATTGCCGTTTAATTCAATTCCTTAGTTGAGCTGGATGTTATTCTGCTGAGTTATGCAAGTGTAAATGGGGTAGGGTTTGTTCTACTTATAAGTGTTGACATTTTATTCTCTAAAATTAATTGGAATTAATCGGCAACTGTTTTGATTGATACCTAATTGTCCTTCTGGGGAAATTTGACTTGAACCCGTCAACACACATGGGCACACAGCACCAGTAAACACACAACATTAAAGAGTAATAAAATGAAAATAAACACCCTGAGGCATTAATCAGTGTGGGCTTTTGCACTGCAGTACAGCCTCTAACCTCTGCTTATCTTAGGCTCCTGATTTTTATTGTGATACAAAAAAAAGGTGATACAAGGAGTTCTTAAACCGATTTAATTTGCACTGCTGAGCTCTGTATCATCTGGTAACAGCTCATACTGGGAGTACATAACATGGGATGAAACAAAGAGGATCATCTTTACCTGTTTAAGTATGACATGGTCAAAGAGAGACTGAAGATAACGATGATCTTTCTTTACCAAATGCTTTTACCTGATGAAGGTCTGGGACCGAAACGTTGTATTTTTCTAAATAAATTATTGCTTGCGTAATGGTCAGTGTGCGGGATTTTCTCTCAACAATTTACCAAATGCTAAAAAAAAAAAAAATTTAAAGAAACTTTGATTTTGATGATACAGGAAGGAACACAAATCATGCAGTCATTCCATAGCGGACTACACTCTCCAAAACAGCCTGATTAAACATTTAATCATTTGTCATTTATCAACAAAAAAAAAAGCAAAACATTTGGCCAGAATCTGGTCAGACACATGTGTTAACGTATGAAATATATAGCAGGTTCACACCAGGGTTATTATAGATAACTAAAACTGAAACAAAAGTAAGCAGTGAAAAATATGGATACAAGAAAAACTAAAACTAAACAATTAAATAAACAAAAAGTGCAAATCATTTATGTTTTACTTTTTTACAGAAACTAAACTGAGTGGATATTGACATTCCACAACATGGCACTGTGTAGTAATTGCTTCACATCAGACACTAAAGTAGTGTGAAGATTAAACGTGAAATATCATGGCTATTCTCCAAGTATATGTAGCTACATACTTCCGAGGCATTAACATGGCCCTGACAAAAAACAAGCAAACTGTAAAACTAAATAAAGGAAGAAAAGTTTTTTTTTTTTATATTTCTCAAAAACTTAAACAAATAAAAATGAAATTGATAAGTCAAAATAAATAAAAAACAATAGAAAATTCTAAACTTTAATAACCTTGGTTCACATTTTACACTTCTAATACGGTAATAAGAAACAGTGATGTCAGTCAGTGCGTTTACATCCACAGCAGTATCCGCGGTATGGTTATGCCAGTACTCCCAGTATACATGAATGGGGAGAAATGGTATGTTAGCCAGGGGCCGCATCGGGGGCTGCTCGGTCCCTCCTGCTCGGAAAGAGGCTATGGTATTTTCCTATTGGATGTTGCATAAATTAAGTCTTAAAATACTTGTATTCCTTTTTTTTTTTTACAATAATTACAACACAGTATCCTACTGTATCAATCAAAAGACCCTTTAATAAAGGAAAAATTTGTTTATAAATTGAGTACCACTATGGAGAAATAATTCCTGTGAGCACATATAAATGAACTGCTGCCCTCTATTGGTCAGAATGTACAATAAGCGTCATGTCACACCAATTACTCTACTAAAGGTTTTACATTTTAAAAAGTTTTAAAATTTATATATTTTAATTTAATAAGTCATAATAATAATATTATTATTAGGGTTCAAACACCAAAGTGGTGGAACCGTATTGTGTTTGTGCTGGTTTATTATTATTATTTGAGTGATTATAAGAAAATGTGCCATTTTGTGTCCCTCAACACAAAGCTGCTCTGTAAATCTGAATAAACAATAAAACATTAAATGAAATGCTTTAAAAATAGTAAATTGAAAATCAAACATTAAGAATGGGAAGTGGCACGTTTTCGTTATTGGAGCTAGACTAACATAGAAACCTGAGACTTGTCACCATAACTGAAAATGATGTGCAAATGCTACACAAGAAATATAAGCCAAATTGTCCACATGGTGGTGCTGTAATCAACGCCCCAAAAAAGGGATTTTGGAAAGGTGATGCAATGTGCTCTAAAAAAGCTACTTGGACCATTAAAGTCTACAATTATGGATTTGTTGCTAAATTGCATAATTAAATGTGATATAGTAATATGAATAGACTTTGGTCAGTTTTGATAGTATTAATACCAACATTTGTTTACAGGACTGAGATAGACATCTCTACTATAAATTAGTAGGATTTGTGAAAAAACATGGCCAATATCAAAGAAGCAGGAAATTGGCCATAACCAACAGTTTGTCCAATCATCATACATTTTGTAACATATCTTAAGTCTATATTGAGGAATAGGCCTAGACAATGATTTTGAGCTCAACCCATAGGGGACAGAATTTCACCAAAATTGGTGCAAAATCTGTGGTCAAGTATTTAAAAAAATAATAATTTTAAGATAATTTTTTGGGCATTTTAGGCCTTCATTATATAGGACAGCTGAATATGTGGAAGGGGAGAGAGAGAGAGGGGGAATGACATGCAGCAAAGGGCCTCAGGCAGTGGTGTAGTCTACGTGAGACGCAGGTATACACAGTATACCCACTAAGAAAGCTCCAGGATTTCCATATACCCACTTAAAAATGCTCAATGACATGCTACAACATACTTTCCATTATAATTGTGACATATTTAGAATTGTCATCTCTGTTTTTTTCATCTTTGAATAGGCTAAATAAAGGTATTTCCACTGTAAATTGGTTCATAAAAGTGTATCAGAATGCAGGAAATTAAGTCTTTGACGCTCCCTGGTGGGCACCCAGATCCCCCAATATGATATGCCTCCCCCCATGACCCATTCTGGCCTATATATATATATATATATATATATATATATATATATATATATATATATATATATATATATATATATATATATATATATATATACATACAATACAGTATAGTATATCTACTCCAATACATTAGACTACATCACTGGCCGCAGGCGGCACGCTCTACCAGGTGAGCTAGCCAGGTCAAGTATTATCCAGGATCTGAAGTGTCATTGAATTGGTGGATGCGGGCGTAGCCTATTTAGGATTATATGCTTTTTTACGTCTTTTTCTCAAGTTGCTGTGGGCTGGAACGAGCTACAGCCATGAAAATTGTCACCGTAACTTGGCACCTGTCAGATGTACGCTGATGACACTCACTGTCATATATCTACTATGCTAAAAACAAGAGGCAAGCTGCAGAAGAGCTGTCAGCTACAGGGATCAGTATTTCCAATTGGTTATCAAACTCGTGCCTGCACCTCAATGTTGATAAAACAGTATATATGTTTTTTTCAAAATTTGCAAATAGAAATCCAGATTAGGGCTGCACAATGTACACATTTTTTAATTATCATGGCAATATCAACTTGCACAATAACCATATCGCGAAAGGCTGCGACACACAGTATAGCGAGAGACACTCAGATATTTTTTGTGTCAGTTGAAACAAAAATATCAGTAGAAAACTGCACTTTTTAATGTAACTGTCGTTCCTTCTTTTGTGTTGCCTTTTATATTCAATTCAATGTTCAATGTGTTCAATAAAAGAATGTTGAAAATGATTTCCTTTGAATTCAACAAGCAATATGCTGTATTTTAGCAGAATACTGAAAGAAAGCAGAAAGGCAGAACTGTGTACACTTTAACCCTTGTGTGGTCCTTCGGGTCCCAGTGACCCGAAGGACAACACAAGGATTATGTACTTCCCTTTACTTTGTTGAGAATTGCTCTCTAAACAAGGGTTAATACAGCACCTTAGTTCTTGTTTGTACAGCATTTTGGTCAGCTTAAACTGTGTTTAAATGTGTTCTAGAAATAAACTTTACTTACTTACTTTACAAGAAACAGGGTTTAGAGAGCAATTCTCAACAAAGTAAAGGGAAGTACATAATCCTTATGTTGTCCTTCGGGTCACTGGGACCCGAAGGACCACACAAGGGTTAAAGTGCCCATATTATGAAAAAAGTCACTTTTTCTGGGATTTGGGGTGTTATTTTGTGTCTCTGGTGCTTCCACACACATACAAACTTGGAAAAAAACAAACATCCATGTTGTTTTGAGTGAGATACGGTTTCTGAATGTGTCCTGCCTTCAGTCTCCTGGTGAGCTGTTCAAAATCTGCACGGCTTCCTACGTAACTAGCCGAAACTAGGGGCCCAGGGGGCTAATGCTAGCGCTAGCAGGCTAGCTCGTTCTCATTGGCAAAAAACTGCTACAACACACACAAATTCATCTAATCTACAAAATAAATTGTATAGAACTACTTACGTGTCCCTGTTCTGCAGGTATTCCATGCAAAGTGTGAAGTGTGCCCTCGTTTAGAAGAAGTCTCCCGGCTAATCCTGCCTTGTACAGGCCGAAGTTGGAGAAACAGCTAGCTAGCTCATGTAGTCCTTACCTAGCTACTGCGCATGTGCGGCTGACAACAAAGATGTTACAGAAGTTGAGAGGTCTCACTCTGTAGCTAAAACAGAGATCTGGCACAGGGTGAAAAGAGGAGCTGCAGCAATGTGCAGTACAACAGAAATATGGTGTTTTTTTTTAAATTAAACCATGTAAACCTATTCTGATACATTCTCTTACAATTATGAACCTGAAAATGAGCATAATAAGGCCACTTTAATGTCTGTTTATTTATCGCAAGTAATATCGTTATCGCGATTATTCAACAACGTTAACGCATATTTACCTCATATCGTCAAGCCCTAATCCAGATCCAGATTTCACAGAAGTAGGGAGTGTCACGCTCCCGCCTGCCGTGATTTCCGCACGGTGACAGTGTGGTGTGTGTGTGTGTGTGTGTGTGTGTGTTTATTTCTTCATTTTGTTATGCCTGCTGTGTGTTTGGTATGCTGACTCTCCCCACACCTGGCACCAAATGAAGCACTGCGCAAATTCTTTCAGGAAGACTTCGAGAACTTCATCCACCTCTCTCTCTTCCTAAAACTGATCAGCTGTTTCGAGGCGTTCACTTTTCAGTTAAACCAACCAGAATTGGCCATGAATTTCATGAGCCAATCACAGCATGGCATCCCTGCTTTGAATCTGTTCTTCTCTCTGCTGCTGTCTGCTGTCATTTCAAGCAAAGCTGCAACCCTCCTCCTCTCCTTCCACCTCCAGTCACCATCACCCACGGCACCCTGGGTCCTCCTCCGGCGGACCTCTCCCGTCGGCTCCTTCACCACCACCACCGGTGTCTAGACTCCATTGCAAGGGGATATGTCTTGGCTTCTCTACCCCTTTAAAAATCATTTTTAAAATGATGGAGTCTAATCTCCAAAGACCCTGTACATTTCATATTATGCATATGTACAAATAAACCTTTGCATATCTGCAACAAAGTCTCTCCTGATTGAATTCCAATCAGCGCACCTGCTACTCATCCTGCTCCATCATCTGCCTTCAAATTCCAGTCTGACTTTCCTCTCCCTGCCGGATTGTTGCTTACCACTGAGTGTGCTTATTCACCAGTCTTTCGATATTTGTATCTAGTCTAGTTTCTTGTCTTTGTACTTACCTGTCTGCTCTGTTTCCTGACGTGACTGACTGTAAGATCTCTGTTCTAAGAAATAACCCACCCACAGCCCAGACCCCAAGCCATCTTCGGACCCAGCACCCCCACTGCCAGCCCACACTTACTGCTTCAAGAAAATAAGATTCTTTACCACCTACTCCAGTCTGCGCCTGAGTTCTGTCCCCCATTCTTGACAGGGAGAATACTCTCAGTAGTCCCAAGAGTTCAAATATCTGGGAATAATAATAGATTTACAACTCACATTTAAAACACAAGTCAAAAAAAGTCATAAACAGAATCAAATTTAACTTGGCAAACTACGAACACATTAGGAATAATTTAAACACAGATGCTATGTGATTTTCTCACATATGAATTACTGTCTTGCCAGCTGGACACAGACAGGACGGACCACATTACAAAAAAGTTAAAAAACTTTATAAACAGGCCTTGAAAACGTTGGCTAAAAAGTCAAATTCATATCACCGTTGTAAAATCTTAATTAAATATGATTTCTTAAACTGGTTAAAATCGTTCATTGCATTGCTGTCATGGTTTTGGGTTTGAGTTCTGTTGGTTTTGAGGTTCTGTTCTTGTTTCCTGTTTTTGTTGTGTATTTGTTCTGTTTTCTGTTGTAGCCTGTGTTTTCTCCCTTATCTTGTCTAGCTGTAGTTCCTGTCTTGTTTTCCCATGTGTCTGTATGTTCTGTTTCCTATTTTATTTTGACGGTCTGGTTTTCTGTCTTGTCTTGTCTTTGGTTTTCCCTCCTTTGTGATTGCCCTAATGTGTTTTACCTATTTCCCAGCCTAGTGTCACCTGTTGCTTGTTTTCTCATTACCCTGTGTATTTAGTCTCTGTTCTGTCTTTGTCTCTTGTCGGATTGTTGTTTGCTGTTCGGTGTTTCTTGTTTGTCCTGGTTTTTCCTGTTCCTGCCTGTTCCTGTTTTTGGGATTCTGCTTGTACCTGTTTTTGCCTTCTGTTCCCGTGACATCTTTTTTTTGGTATGGCTTTCTTATTTTTGTTTATTCAATCCTCCAAGCTCACACTAGCCCTCGTCTCTGCATTTGGGTCCTACATCCTCTGACATCCTGACAGAACAATCCGACCAACAATGGACCCAGCAGTTTTTCATCCATTTTTTCACCCTTTGGACTCGGTCAGTACAACTCTTGTTGATTTTTTTCGCTCCTTGCATGTGGAGGTCCCTACCTTTTCCAGGCACCTTATGGGGGTACGTTGGCAGGCTACGGCACAGGAGTTTTGCTGTCCTGCCTCCATGCCTGTTTTTTGTCCTGGGCCTTCCTGTGTACCTGAGCCTGAGCCAACCCGTGTTGCTGAGCCTGAGCTGACCAGTATTCCCGAGCTGACGTGCAACCCTTCTGTTCTCGAGCTGACGTGCAACCCTTCTGTTCCCGGGCTGGCGTGCAGCTCTGCTGACCCTGGGCTGACGTGCAGTTCTCCTAACCCTAGGCTAGCAAGCAGCCTCTCTGCGTCCCGGCTAGCCAGCCACCACCCTGAGTCCCAGCTAGCTAGCGGTCCCCCTGAATCCAGGCAAGCTAGTGGTCCCCCTGAATCCAGGCTAGCTAGCATTCCCCCTGAATCCAGGGCAGCTAGCAGCCTCCCTGAGCCCCGGCTAGCTAGTACCCTCCCTGAGCCCCGGCTAGCTAGTAACCTCCCAGACTCCAGGCTAGTTAGCAGTCCCCCTGACTCCAGGCTAGCTAGCAGTTCCCCTGGCTCCGGCCTAGCTAGCAGTCCCCCTGGCTCCAGGCTAGCTAGCAGTCCCCCTGGCTCCAGTCTAGCTAGCTTTCCCCCTGAATCCAGGGCAGCTAGCAGCCTCTCTGAGCCCCGGCTAGCTAGTACCCTCCCTGAGCCCCGGCTAGCTAGTAACCTCCGAGAGTCCAGGCTAGCTAGCAGTCCCCCTGACTCCAGGCTAGCTAGCAGTTCCCCTGGCTCCAGGCTAGCTAGCATTCCCCCTGAATACAGGGCAGCTAGCAGCTTCTCTGAGCCCCGGCTAGCTAGTACCCTACCTGAGCCCCGGCTAACTAGTAACCTCTGAGACTCCAGGCTAGCTAGCAGTTCCCCTGGCTCCAGGCTAGCTAGCATTCCCCCTGAATCCAGGGCAGCTAGAAGCCTCTCTGAGCCCCGGCTAGCTAGTACCCTCCCTGAGCCCCGGCTGGCTAGCAACCTCCGAGAGTCCAGGCTAGTTAGCAGCTCCCCTGAGTCTATTCTAGCTAGCAGCTCCCCTGAGTCTAGGCTAGCAGCTCCCCTGAGTCTAGGCTAGCTAGCAGCTCCCCTGAGTCTAGGCTAGCTGGCAACCTCCCAGACTCCGGGCTGGCTAGCAACCTTCCTTATTCCCCGCTAGCCGGCAGCCTCTCTAGTGTCCCTAAGCGCTCTAGAGTCCCTGAGCTTCCTAGTGTCCCCGAGCTCTCTAGTGTCCCCGAGCTCTCTAGTGCCCCCGAGCTCTCTAGTGTCTCTGAGCTCCCTAGCAGCCCTCCAGAACCTTGGCTGGCTAGCGTCCTCTCGGTACCTCGGCTGGCTAGCGGCCGCCCGGACTCGCCGCTGACATGCAGCCGCCCAGAACCGCCGCTGACGTGCAGCCGCCCAGAACCGCCGCTGACGTGCAGCCGCCCAGAACCGCCGCTGACGTTCAGCCGCCCAGAGTCTGCGTTGCCCGACCTTCCAGACCTCCCAGAGTCTGCGTCGCCCGACCTTCCAGACCTCCCAGAGTCTTCGTCGCCCGACCTTCCAGACCTCCCAGAGTCTTCGTCGCCCAACCTTCCAGACCTCCCAGAGTCTCCGTCGCCCGACCTCCCAGAGTCTGCGTCGCCCAATCTCCCAGAGTCTGCGTCGGGTGTGCCGGGTTTCAGTTTTTCGGGTTTTTGTCGGCAGTCCGGCTGACTTCTGCCCCCCGTGTTTTGTTGGCAGTCCGGCCGACTTCTGCCCCCCGTGTTTTGTCGGGGGTCCGGCCGACATCTGATCCTGTAGCCTTGTTGGCAGACACTGGCTCGGCTGACTCGTCGCCTGTCTCCAGCCCAGCTGACCCGCTGCCTAGTCCCAGCCCAGCTGTCCTGCTGCCTGCCTGGGTTTTAGCCTTCACCGGCCTGCCAGGTCTCCTGAGGGGTTCAGCCAGAGCCGTCCTGTTCGGCCTCCTGAAGGTATTCGCCTTCGCGGACGTCCTCCAGAGGGGACATGCCTTTGTCATGGTTTTGGGTTTGAGTTCTGTTGGTTTTGAGGTTCTGTTCTTGTTTCCTATTTTTGTTGTGTATTTGTTCTGTTTTCTGTTGTAGCCCGTGTTTCCTCCCTTGTCTTGTCTAGCTGTAGTTCCTGTCTTGTTTTCCCGTGTGTCTGTATGTTCTGTTTCCTGTTTTATTTTGACGGTCTGGTTTTCTGTCTTGTCTTTGGTTTTCCCTCCTTTGTGATTGCCCTAATGTGTTTTACCTGTTTCCCAGCCTAGTGTCACCTGTTGCTTGTTTTCTCATTACCCTGTGTATTTAGTCTCTGTTCTGTCTTTGTCTCTTGTCGGATTGTTGTTTGCTGTTCGGTGTTTCTTGTTTGTCCTGGTTTTTCCTGTTCCTGCCTGTTCCTGTTTTTGGGATTCTGCTTGTACTTGTTTTTGCCTTCTGTTCCCGTGACATCTTTTGTTTGGTATGGCTTTCTTATTTTTGTTTATTAAATCCTCCAAGCTCACACTGCCTGTCGTCTCTGCATTTGGGTCCTACATCCTCTGAATCCTGACAATTGTTTCCCCTCTGCTCAATAAATTCAACAAAATCTAACCTCATCCACCAGAGCATCTACAAGAGGGGATTGTAAAATACCATGAAAAATAGTGTTGGACAGTCAACATTTTCAAGCAGCACATACTTGGAATACCATACTTACAGAACTAAAGAACATCACGTCTATCAAATCCTAGCTCCAAATCCATAAAACCGGTTATTGACAAATCAAAAATGCTGCCATAATCTGGAATAATGTGTTTGTCTTTGTCGCTAGTAGTGTTTCTGTACGTGCTCATGTGCTTGGTGAATTTGTCTGTGCTTAAATGCTAGTGTGTTTTAATGTGAGTGTGTCTATGCACTTTTACCTGTGGGTCTATATACTACTTGTGTTATGTTTTTTTCTCATGCCATCAACCTTGCTTATTTGTCGTATTTTTGTATCTTATCTAATGTTTTCTTTTAAGCCATCAACCTGCTACGGACTGCAGATGAAAATTAGCCTGAATGGCTAAATCTGGCACATGTTGGACTGCTGTGCTCATGTTAATTATTGTGCATTGTCCCTTTTAAATAAAGAATGTCTAAATCAAATCAAAGGGCTGGGATTAGGCTATGAATTAAGTTCTTCTTAAAGGGGGGGGGGGGGTAAAATGGCGGGAGTTATAGAAATGCTGCATCCATTGTAGTGATGAAACAGGTGTGTGCTTGGTCTCACCCCTTCAGAATTAAACAGGCTGCAGTGGCTTTGCGTTAAGAAGCTTGAAACCCGCTTAATACTGCTTGCTGCTTTGACTTGGGCAATTGGCTGCTTTCTTCTGTTGGTGCGAAAAAGGGTCTGAACGCGATAGGGATTGCCGCTTGCGGCTATATTTTTTGCTTATTAGCCTATTGTTTATTCAATGTTATCTTATTTCTTTATCCAAAATTTGAAATCAGGCTATTACCTACCTTGGCAAAGGTTAGTTTTGCATAACTCTAGAATATATGTAGCACACATCCCGTAAAAAATCTTAAGAATACCCTAATCAACTCATCTCTCCTAATCATATTGTATGCCTTAATAGTCTTATGTTACTAATAAAATCAATTATTCACAAAAAATATTCATTAGGCCTTAACAGTTAAGATATTATCATGAATGTTGCCACATTAATTAATAAGAGTATAAGCAACAAATGTAGATTTTGGGGGGATTTTTGAGGAAAGATTCAATTAAATTCAATAGAATTTTGAATTAAATTCAGTTCCACATCCTTAATTTAGTTCCATATTCAAAATAATTATATTTTATTTTTATGTTTATACTTACGGTTTGAAATAAACGGATTACATAGCCTATTTACACCGTTACTTCACTTTCATGTCTAATACAAATGTTTTTAAATGGTTAAAAAGAACTAAAAACTATTAAAAGGGACATTGACAACACAGGGAGAGGCCCCCGTTAAGGATCACCTGGTTGTATTCAATTACACACTTTTACCTGTGGCACTGCGTGGCAGACCAGAACTCCATGCGCCCGCTTCCGCAGCTCACCTGCGATATCCTCCCTGAATGCCACGCGCGTTGTTTTTAAGAAGCTTTTTATTGTGGTTTTCAGGCGTTTGACGTGTCGGACCGGTCGGGCAGGTTTGTCCGGGGGAAAAGCAGGTGAGGCAGCGGGGGAACAAGGGCGGGGAGCCGCCGCCGAGCTCTCTACAAGCAGGAAGAAGAGGATAACATGGTGAGGTGACAAAACGCCTGGACGCAGACTGAGAACAGGATTCACCTTTTTATATATATATATATTTTTTTTATATATATATATATATATATATATAAATCTGCGAAGGACACGGGGGTAAGTTCAGTTTAATATATAAATGTACTTGAGTGTGTTTTTCTTTGAGGGTTTAGGCTTAATACGTGTTAAAACCGAGAGCAGAGGAGTGTTTCAGCTGGGCGGCTGCTTCACAACACACCTTTCCTATCAAACGAGCATTCGCTCTTTGTAGGCTAACTATAGTTTCTTTGCGGCTAAAACGTTCACTTTATAAAGTGAACTATAAATAGTTTGTGGTGTAGTAAGTTGGTAATTTTAAAATACGTCTTGAAATACGTTTTTCCTACTATTTTCTAGGCTACCAGTTTCTTGTGTTTTGTCCATGTTCAATGAGTGTAGATAAGTAGCCTATTAAAACACTTCTCCGCCAATACAAATGAACACCAGTACAAAGTGCATCATAAAGTTAAACACCTTTTTTAAAACCTTTCCAGTTAAAACTGAACACCACAGCCTTCACGTTATAAGCACTGTTGTGTTACGATGCGGTAGTTTTAGCTAGGTGTACCTGATAAATTGCCAACTGATTTTACAGTATATAGCCTAGGCCTACATAAAGGAATGCAGTGGCAAAAGTAGTGTTATACAGTAATGGAACAACTAGACTAATATTTTTTTTGTAAATCACCCCCTTCAAAAAGTAAGCGAGTAAGGAAACCTGTCCAGTACCAAAAGTTAGCATCAAATATCTGTTCAGATTCATAATCTGTTTGCTTGTTAATTCAATTTTATTTTTAGTATCCAATCATAACAAGAGTTAAGTTTGGGGTCAATTTCCATTCCACTCCATTATAGACAGAATACCAGCTGAGATCAGTTGCATTGTTTTTTTTAACCAGGGCAGCAGTTTTCAGCTTACATAATTGCAAAAGGGTCCTCCAATGTTTTCTCAGTGAGCCTTTTAAAATGATATCAGATTAGTAAACAGAATGTGCCTTTGGAACATTGGATGAATGGTTGCTGATAATGGGCAATGTACATATTGCATTAAAGATCAGCCACTTCTTTCTACAACAGTCGAGAACCATTTTGCAATTATGTAAGCACACAATGTAATCGGACAACTGCTGCCCTGATAAAAAAAAACAAAAAAACAACAACAATGCGACTGATTTCAGCTTGTATTCTGTCTGTAATGGAATGGAATGGAAATTTCTAAGTGACCCCAAACTTTTGACCGGTACTGTATCTCGAGACACTTTACAGATAAAGTAGGTCTAGATCACACACTATAATTTACAAAGACCCAACAATTCCAGTAAATCCCCCATTATTCTTGAACAAATAGTTCCTGATTTAAAAGTAAGCTAATTTTAGACTGTATTGTACTTACACAAAGCTCTCATACGACTGCTTGTGTTAAGACAACATTTAACATGTGAGAACGTTATTTTGTAAAATGGAAAAGACGTACCTCTTTTTTTTTCCGCATAGTATTGTACTGGTAGGCCTATTGGTATCAGGTAATGTCATTACTATTAAAGTATAATCTGAAAAAAAAATCTGCATCTGTTTTGCCCCTATAATGCTTTTTTGGAAGGGAGGATAACATTGCTTTAGTTTGATTGCTCAGTTATAAATTTTAGGAAAAGGTTCTTTCAGTTTTTCTTTTCACATCTGTGGGATGGATGTACGGAGCCTCGGAAGGGCCATGGAGGAAGATATTTTATATGGGAAGAAAAAAGAAACTGTTGCGTTCTCTAGCAAAAGGTTTATGTCGCGCATACGTTTGCCTATGTCCTTTTTCTGCTGTGAAAAGTTGTCACCAATAGAGTCTGTGTGAACTGACATGAATCAACATTGACCACGGCTGCTGTTTTTTGTTTTCCGACTGCAAACTTTTTACAGCCACCTCTTGATCTAAGGGAGCTACATCTTTCATAGGAAAAGGAGAGATTTTTGAAAACGGAAGCCTGTCAGACTTCCAGGTAGGTTGTGAAACACACCCACATAGTCTCAGTTGTAGCTGACACACAGTGACAGCTTCTCGGCGCATGCGTCTCACCAGCCTCAATGTTTTTTCCATAAACGACCAGCTGAAGAAGGCTTGAGTCCTTTTGATTAGGGAAATGTCCGTCTCCTTATGAAAATAATTGACTTCGAAACTAGTGACAGAGAATTTGAATCGTGACTTGAGAGGCAAATGGATTGAAGGGTGAGCCGAGGTTATGGCGTCATTGCTTCTTCTGTATGTTTTTTCCATACGGAAGGTTCAAGTACTGTACAAGTTTGAAGCTTTCTGTTGGCAGTTTATTTCAAATGTGGATTTCTTGTGTTTATTTATTTTTAATTTTTTTACAACTGTATTCTTTCTACTTTATTCTGAAATTTTACATAATGTATAAGGACATGTATAAGGATCTCAGTTTCTATTAAGTATCTGTTATGAAATTGCCTCAGAGCAGATCTGTGTGGAACATTCATAAACCCAACCAAGCATCAGTTTTTGTACAAAGGGTTTAAAAAAGTTCAAATTAATGAAATTAGCCTGTGGAGTTTTATCCTTATTTTATTAAGCTAATTATATTTTGAATATTTGAACTTCTGTCCCTTCTTTAGCGAGCGTATTACCATGGTTATTGGCACATTACCACCACCAAATAGGGAATAGTGTGAAACAGAAAAAAAACTTTCACAATACAGTACCTGATGCTGCGCAGCTAGATGGCATGGTTCACAGTCAATACATTTAGGACATTTTAAATAATTTGATACAAATTTCCTAAAAGTTACAATATTGTGGGTCCTACATTATGACTTTCTGATGTGCCGGTCTTGTATATTGGTCCCTGTGTCAAAATCTAGGGGGCCAATAGGAGCCCAATATTTATTTATTTCTAATATGTTACTTTTGCCATAGTTGACCGAAAGGCAACACGGGGAGGTAAGGTGTTTTTAAGAGGTTTGGTTTTCACCCTTTTCAAATTAATTGACACAATAAGGAATCTCTGGCTCGATTAAGGTAGCCTATTTGGTATGGTTTTCAGGTAAAATGAAGTATTAGTTATGCAAAATGGACCCAATTATCAAAACATTGATCCATAGCACTATTAGCAACACCCCCTCCAGGCACCTTTTTAATCCAGCCACAACCACTTCTGTCAAACATTTTTCGCATAAGCTCTGCTGAGGTTTCAGCCAACAGTGAACTCCTATGTACTGTAAGCACAACACACTGTAGGCAAATTAGAAGTCAAATACAATTTGACTGGAAAGGGGATGGTAGTTGTTGTTGTCGGAGGAGCACTGCATGATTTCACTTTGTAAATGTCATTTATCATATGTATGTATGTATGTATGTATGTATGTATGTATGTATGTATGTATGTATGTATGTATGTATGTGAGTGAGTGAGTGAGTGAGATCTATATATCTATCTATAAGGACTGGCTTCAGACTGAAATTCTAGAGAACATCCTCATCATCCAGAGAGGAGTTGAACCTCTAACTCTGGCAGTATAGGTTCCTTGCTCAGGGACTGTCTGTTTATGGATTCGTTGTCTGGATTCAGCTGTTAGTAAACTACCGAATAATCTTAATTGAGATTTGACTCTCTAAGCTTTATTAAGCTCCATTAACACAGAGAGCAGTGCTTTTATATTTACTAGTTCCGAAGTGACGGCAGGTAGACCTGCAGCTTCTCCAGTATGAGGATTTGTAACTATTTCTGCTTTTTCCCCCTGTTAACCGCATTGAAATTGGATCTTTCTGACTTTTTATAGACTAATAGAATAATTGATTAACCAACTGCTGTTTTCAGAGAAAAATCACTAAAAACCCACTGTACACTGGGAACATAAAACTTTTGTGTTTCTTATAACTGAGCACGGCCTCACACTATTTTTTTTTTTTTTACACTTATCTTCACTTACCCAAATATTGAAGATGAAATAATGGCTTAAGTGAAGTTTTCAGAGAGTACAAGTAGTTGAATATGATGGATAAAGGAGATAAGTGGCAGATTGTTTGGGGTTTACTGCTCTATGTGCAGAGTCGCTGTATTCAATTCAATTTTATTTATAGTATCAAATCATAACGAGTTATCTCGAGACACTTTACAGATAGTAGGTCTAGACTACACTCTGTAAATTCCAAAACCCCAACAATTGCAGTAATTCCCTCAAGAGCAAGCATTGTATTCAATGGCAATCCAGCAAATAACAGGCAGTCATTCTTTTGGTTTTGCCAATTGTTTGTCATCAGCTCAAACGGATTCCCGGCAGGTGCTGCTGAAACCCGACTGCATTAATGTAACTGATAGCATCTGTACTGACCGGCTTAGATGTTCTCACACACACACACACACACACACATCAAGGACGGAGGTGGCCAGGTGCAGGGCTCAACCCACACGAACGTGTGTCCTGTCCACCCAGTCAAAACTTACGAATATTTGTTAAGGCAATGGAACAAATGGCACAGAAAATACCAGTAGTAGCAGCAGTCCTCCTGAGCGTAGCAGCTTCAGTTGATTATAATAGCAGCTCTGCTGCACCCTCCGGGCCGCGTACATGCTCCATGTATTTCGACTGTAGTCTGGGTTGACCCTGCTACATCAGCAGTGCAATAACGTAATGCACAGCAGACTTGGACATGTGGAGGTAACTTCCCCAAACAAAACACTCACACACACGCACGCACGCACACACACACATAGTGATATTCCACTCTGCTGTAGCCCAGACCTCTGTCACATCGGGTACTCATCCTGAAAAATATTAAATAAGTAAAATATCTTACTTTTCCTACAATTACCAGCTCTTTCTTCCATAAAGGATCCCTTTAGGAAGGCCAATACATTTGCATCTGCCTGGAGGCTTTGTTTTCTGTTCCATCCTTCAGTTTTTCAAAAAATATCCCGCAGATTTCCATGAAATTTTGTTAAAAATTTGAATGACATCTTTTTTTTTTTTTTTTTTTGTAAAGCCCTTTGAGATCACATACAATGATTTAGTGTTCTAGCTATAGCTACATGAACTTGAATTAGTTGCAGCCATGTGCTATGGTGAGCAGAAGGCTAAACTACTAGCTCATTTGCCACGTTTACGTTCCCTATCACACTAGGATGGCAGCAGCAGGCAGTGCCGCAGACTCGTAGCAGGCTAACAAGGGCCCGCCGAACAAGGGGATGCCGGAGGCGGTGTTGGAGGAAACCTAAACATGGAAAAAAAAAAAAACGAGCCAGTATTCGTGCTAGGCTGAAGCTAATCTATATCGATGATTTTCCACTTCAGGGATTGTTCAGGTGCTGGCAGAAATTCTGCCAGATGTTTGTCAGCTTCCGCTTTTTGTGTGTTGGCATTCTAAACTCCAGTGGATTTATGAGGACTATGGTCAACTGCTCCTCAGATCTCTGCAGGGTAAATCCACACAGCCAGCTAGACTATCTGTCCAATCAGATTTTTCTGTTGGACGACTGAAACGACTTTTGAACGTACACATGTTCCACCAAAACAAGTTCCTTCCCCAGTCTTACTATGCGATGTGAGTCGAGTGCCGATGTGAGTTGTGCATGCTCAGATTTAAACGGTTTATGGCATAACGTGTCATACTGACATTTGTGAAATCTGTAAAATAATAAGCTTTTCTCTTTTACATACAATAACAGAAGATGGAAATCATTTAAAAAACGTTTTAGCTATCTATGATGGTTTGATTGCTAACGTTGGCTCAAAACGCCGTTAGCATCTTGTAGTATTTGTTGCAAAGTGACGCATGCATGACTCCCATCGGCACTCGACTCGCATCGGGTAGTGACACCAGACTATTTTGCAGAGGCACCGTCATTGTGTCCGGGACTTAGCACTGCCCAAGACAATTGTGATTGGTTCAAATGCCAATGAACCAGAGCACATTTTTCCCCCATCCCGCAATGCTGTGTGGACCAGAGCCGTATATTAGAGAGAGTTTGGCCAACTAGGGAATCAAATGTTCTGAGCTGTCCCATTATGCGATTGATTCCGAGGTGGTCACGTGTTTCGTGGACTCCATGTTGGATACCAACATTCATCTGATTCCCATTGACATAGTGGAGGGAATAGTGGAAAAATTATAATTAAAAGAAGCCATAAATCACTGAAAAAATGCCCAACTGTTGCACATTTGGCTGCAATGAAAGACCGGGAAGCTCCCCCCGTGAACCAAAAAGGCAAAGTATGGGAGCTGAAGGTGAAAAGGCCAAACTAGAGGGCAAGTGACTACTCATTTTTGTGTGAGGTAAATGTCAATTTCTCTCTTCAACTTATAACAATTTACATGGGACAAATATAGTAATACCATCGTTAATGTGTACCAGGCTGTCAAAAAAGTTCTAACACTGCTTTAGAAATGTTTGAAGTTAGCCATTTTTTGTTAGCACTCCATGTACCGAAATGCTTGAGATCTTGCCATAGTCATGACTTGAATTTAAGCTTGTCTGACTTAAGTTGTCATCTGTAACTCAGATGTAATATACTGTGACCACGCAGGCATGTCATGTATGTTGATTTAGATCACCAAATGTTTTAATTTGTTTTAATTAATACATAACTTTGCCTCGGTTACTACTAAGTTATTATTGCTAGCTTGATAACGTTATGGTCCTGTCCTACCGCGATTTACACCTGACCAAAACACACTTTTTACCCGTTTGCTGTCGGTCACATTATCATTCTCTTATCATGTATTTTGTCAAAAGACTGTCAGTAATTTTGTTAAGAGTTCAGCTGCTAGTGATGACGTTTTTGGAAGTACAAAAATCGTGTGTTTGTAGCGCAAGTAAGTTACTGAATGCCCTTCTGTATTTGTCCTGTCTTGCTCCTGTCACTCACTACAATGGGAATTTTTTAGAGGTCCATTTATGATATAGAAGGAAAATATACACTGGAATATTTCCATAAGGGCCTTTCATAAAGTCTCATTTATCGAATAGGTTAACCCTGAATTGGCTGCAGCCCTGAGTCTTTGGCTACGGTTAGCAGAACTTTCTCCGAAAGGGACGTGCAATAGCAACGCGCTCTCTCCAGAATGACCTGAGATTGCCAAAGTCTCCTGTCACAGCTTAGATGTTCTAAAGCCTTAAAACGGAGCCAAGGAGGGAATACAGAAGCCTTGTTTTTTCTCAGACCACTTGAATTACAATATGCTGAAAGATAAGGATTTCTTTGGCTCAAGGACACCAAAAATTAACTGCCTACCCCATTTAAATGGCTGTAACTCAGTGGCCATGAGGTTTTGTCACTGAACCACTAAGCTGTCCTTTTTTAAAATGATAAAAAGGAAACGAATGTCAACAGACTATGATGGAAAAATGTAACTTGAAAGAGTTATTATTTTTCCCCTTTTGGATTAGCTTTATTAGCCAGTAAGTTTGCAGAAAACTGCCTTCATAGATCACAGGAAAGATAAAATACAAAAAGTCACCACATATATTTAAAGAGCTTATAGGAAATAGGCTTTTTTTTTCTTTACAGGAGTGTTGGAGCTAGAAACTCTGAAATAGACTACAGATCCACACTGTGCTTGTAGTGTTTTGGTCACAACGACTTCCCTCCCTTAAGTTTTTCTTTTGAAGCCTCCTACTCACCTCAGCGGTCCTCCCTCCTCTCAGGTTTCACTGTCGTCGCTCAGGTATGCTCTATTTTGTTCCACCCCCAGCCTGCTCTTTGTTGTTGCCATAGCGAAGCCCTGGCACAAAACCAATGGACCAAAACCTGTTTTTCGATCCTCGTTGCCCTGCTGCTGCTGCTGCCCTCCGGTTGGTTGGTTTTTGGGAGGTGGGCAGAGCAGTAATTGTTGAGACCTCACGAGGAAAACCGATGAATTTGTCTTTTTTTTTTTTTTTTCTTTCAATGAGGCTGTTTTGAGGCTCATTGGATTGCAGTGTTGCAGAATTTTCTTCATTTATTTCAATACTTGCCGTTAACAGTAGTCAGTAATATTAATTCTTATAAAGTTTTGCCCCATTACATTTCCTAATTGTTTAGTTCACTAAAGGTTGCAGCTTATGGTTTGCTTGTAGCAGTGGCTCTGCGATAGAAAGAATCAGGCCCTTCGATGAAAAGTTGGAGGTATAAGCCGGCCTACATAAAAACTATGACTCAAGGTGCTTTTTTTTTTTTTTTTTTTTTAGTAAGACATAACTTTTTGGTTCTGGGTTTATTTTTGGTTTAATTTAGCAACTGTGATGCCATGTTTTGCTCCCTACTATTTACGTCCGTCTTCCATCCATCCGTTTGCCAGACAGAAAAAAACCCATGATTTTTCAGAAACAAATTATTCAAAACTGCTGGCCCTAACATACGCCCATTGATCATCGCATTATTTAGGAGAGTGCAGTGTGAAGTAAAACTGAGACTATCATTTAAAGAAAAGTTCGAAACTGGAATACAGATTGGGGGGGAATCAGCGGCTCATCACACTCAAACTATATTAACAGAATTTGGGAAAACTAGACAAAACTAGGCAAGCTTAAATTGACACAAATACAATCAACATCGTATTTCAGACTCATTAGACTCTATGGTTTTCTTGATAAACAGCTACCATTTTTCCCTTCCTTGAAGCTTGATAACCTGCCAGCATCGGTTTGTTGTTCCCACATAAATCAAATGCTGGCCATCCATTCATGCTCTGTGTTATTTGTAGAAACTAAAGGAGATTAATAGAATCTCTCAATCAGATGTATGAATTGGCTGTAGAATTTCCCCTCAATGATTTAAGATATAACATTTAATTTATGGACAGGACGTGCATTGAGGCATGTCTTCAAGCCAGGTCACTGCATTTTCTTTTTTCTTTTTCCGTGTTTCACAATCAAGGAAACCTTTCATCTTTTTAATAGCGCGCATGCCTTCAGTGATGGCGTGTAAAAAGAGTGTGTGAGATGAATGCAGGCGTGACGCAGGGCTTTAGTTGATGTTGTGTATTCATTTGGTGTGGCACGTTGTTTGACGGGATGTTTAACAAAACACCCATCTATCTTCAGATGAAGACCGCGTCCATTAGGCCATCTTGACTGAAACTGCGGAAAACTGGCTCTAGACAACTAGTGGTCATCTTTAAGTGTGGACACATTCTTCCTCTGGGAAGGAAATGAGTCTTTATTTGGTTCATTGTTTAATAGAAAACCTGTCATGTAAACACAATTGTATTCTGGCTCAACAACTGTCAACAAGACCAAAAACTAGTAAACGAGTAAAGAAAGACGTTGTAATACTTCAAAATATCTCCTGAGAGTTTAGCTGTCATCTTATTTACTTCTCCAGGTTGAGCTCCTCCTCTCATTCTTTACCCCCCTCTCATAGTCTTTATACGTCTTTGTTTTCCTTCTCACTCAGTCTTCATGTGCAGACCTGTGTAACCCGCCGAAGCTCATTCAGTCAAACCACAGTTTCTTTAAATGAACAGTTACATGAATGAACAGTTACAGGAATGCTCACTGGGCTGGATTCCTTAGTAGTTCTGCTCACATTTAATTTGAATGTCGGGAAACACTGACTGCACTGCTCAGTTAGAGGAGCAGTGGTTGGTTTCTTCTGACCTAAGGTGAAATGGTGTAAAATGTTTGCCACCCATCAGCTTTCTGAAACCTATCTGGAGTTTGACATTTACATCTATGTTTGAGATTGAGCCTCAATACTTAAAGCGTAACTCTCGCCAAAATGCAACCTAGGGTCTTTTTGTGAATGTACCCGAGTCAAACTTTCATTTAAAAGCATAATTAGGACGGAAACGCCACTTTTAAGATTGACCGTATTCTAGTTTTCGGTCAATGAATGACATTTCCTCCTATGGAGTCCGTTCATTCGCATTCGGAGAGCGAAAGTTGTTCAAAACCTTTCTTTTTAGTAAACTCTGTGTACACAAACAATGTTCTCAATGCTCGAGTTCATGTGTAGAGCCCCTGGTGATACTTCGAGCAAAGTTTAATGTTGTGTCGAGCCTTCTTAGTGTTTTAAAGTGATTTTGATGCGATCATAGTAGTGCCCCTCATTCAATAGGCCATTTTTTTATTTGTTTTTATTTTCACACGTTTTCTATACAAATGTACATAGCGCAACAGTGCTGCCATGTACATAAATGCACAAATATACGGCACAGTATACATTACCTACACAAACGTCTTCTACCCACTCCACACCCTCCCCATTCCCCATGCATCCTCATAAACTATCCGTACAAGTATACATTTGGAGTAAAATTAGCCTACATTGTGCTCAAAAGGCCATTTGACCGAAAATGAGAATACGGTCAATCTTAAAAGTGGCGTTTCCATCGTAATTATGCTTTTAAAGGAAAGTTTGACTCGGGTACATTCACAAAAAAACCCTAGGTTGCATTTTGGCGAGAGTTACTCTTTAAGATAACTAACCTAAGTGTTTGTAGCATCGAGTGCCAAATCTCTTAAGTACTGAAATCTGTCATCAAATCCTTGGCTTGATTGGTCTTGTCTACTTATTCTTTGGTCAGATATTTGCTAGTTTTTTCTCTAGCTTCTTTGTGGTAAGACTCAATTAAATATATTGGGGTTAATTTCTGACATCATAAAAAAGGATTTTGTGCATTGAAAGTATTGCTTTTGTTTTGGTATAAAAATAGAATTGTCTTGCTGCACTTGTATGTGAGTTCAAATGATACCCGCCCTTCTGACATATTTTCCACTGCAGGAACTTAACCAAACATATCTGTGATGTGACGTGTTGCTGAAACAGATTATGGCTCTGCTTATGAGGGGATGCTAACTATGAATTCCAGCTTGCGGAGGTATCTTGCCGTAATGTGTTGTCACATGATTACATCAGACACAATGTCTGGCAGAAATGGGGAAACGCATCACCAAACCTCGCAGGGAAACATTAAATGAGATTATAGAAAAATAAAGTATTGCCATGTGCGCAGTAGAGGAAACCCCAAAACTATAAGTGTTTTGGTTTTCTATTGTCTGTCCGAAAGTGCTTACTTTACTCGCCTTCCCCAAATAGATCATAATCAGAGTGTACAGCCTGGGCACAGCGGTGTTTTGAGCTTAATGCTAATGTAAATGTCTGCCTCTTATGCTCCTGTATCTAGGCAATACATGTTAATCATCTGACACTTGTCAAAATAAAATATACATTTTTCCAACCAAGAAAATGAAAAACTGCTGTGATATAACAGATCTAGAGCGGTAAAATATTGGGTCTTAACTTTAAAGTACTCCTTTCTCTTCAACAGTTTCCCAAGTTTGAGTCCTGCCCTAGACCCTGTTAAGCGCTCTTAGGCGTATTTGTTTTTGGAAACCAGACTAATGAACCTCATCATCTGTGCTAATGGGCTCCTCCACGTCATTAAACATTAAGCTGATAGGAAACGCCAAACTTGTCAACTGCTAACCAGGAGCTGTCAGGTGGATGTTACAGGCATATCCAATGAGAGAGCGGATAGGGTACATTGTCGCACAGGAATTACCCTACAGTCTTGTTCTAAAAGGCGCCTCTCAATCAACCCTGCAAAATGTATGCTGAATTGTCTATTTCATGAACATTAGTTGTGCTTTATGTGGTTGACGTCTGACGGTGATGGCATGTGGCTATGAGTCCCTTATCAGGATCTGGACATCAACTTTCCAGCCTCCTGCTGGCTTTGTTTACGACTGACGAAAAGGTAGCTAGCCAGACCAGCCAGACCATCTTTACTGCCATCTCCTGACTGAGTCGCTGATCCCGATAGAGGAATCAACTCACTAGTCTCCTGCTGACTCGGCTAGCCTGGACCGGTCAAAGTTTTCAAATGGAAACATCAGAGGAAAAGGTGAAGATACCTGTCGGCAATGCCCTATGGCTACGATCCCGTCTACTTAGACAAGCAAGACCATCTTTGTGCGTCCATCTCTACATCAGAGGGGCCACCGAGTCATGTGGAGTGAACACCGACTGGGACTTCTCTACTGGGCATCCTGCTAGCCGGTGTGCAGGCGTCAGACAGTAAGCTGTGTGGCCTCCGTGCTTGTGTCGGTTTCCAGCGGGATGTCGTGAGTTGTGGTGTCCTTTTTGCTGAGACTTGGCTGGATCCTGCACATCTCTGGTGTCAGGTTACTGCTAAGAACAGACTGTAAATGAGCTGAATAAAGCTCTTTTTAAACAAGGAACTGTCTCTGAGTAGAAGGTGACAATGATCAGGAAGGTGTGGGCACATTCCTCAGAGTTGCAGATTTATGCCAATTCATCATGACCGTTAAACACACGCTGCAACGTTAGGAAGTTTGGCAGAAACCGCGGGTCAAATCAGAACGTAAACCTGGACTGCATCTCGTTATTTCTGTTTGTTTAAGGAGTATCGATGGCTTTACACAATGGCGATGGCTTTATCAAGATGGATGTTCAGTTTTTATGGCTATGAATTTCCTGTAATTTAAAATGTTAAAACATTTTGAGGCTGACTTGAGTGTAACTGATCCATCAGATGGATCATCCATTGATTCATTTTATGACTTCATTTCCAACAGCTGAGTCATTTATTATACTTCTTTCCTTATTCATTGTATCTGCGTATCTGTATGTAGGCCTTGTTAATATAAAGAATGTCACTGTTGTCTTAGTGTTTGTTTACTTCAGTCTTCCTCACACTCTACATGCATTTGTTTTTTGATATCAGTACATGTATTCTGCCCATAAAAACATGGTTGCGCCTTGTTGTTTCTGAAGGGGCATTTGCAGTCCTGGACTTTGGGTTTGCTCAACGCCAGCTTACTGAAACTAATAAAATCCTCGAGGCCTTAGTGTGCTCCAAATAAACAAGGTTGTACAAGGTGTCGTTTGACAACGTTGGAAGGTAAGGGCAGGGCGCAGAAAGCCTGCTGTCATTGTCCTTCCTCACTTATCTTTCTCCAACAACGTGTGTTTCTCGATTGGGGGGGGGGAAAAAGAGAGGAAAAAAAGACTGAGTCTACAGCCATGCTACTGGCTCTGTGAAGCTGTACTTGGGCACAGTGAGGCATTGAGCTAAATGCTACCACCATGTTCACCATCTTAGTTTAGCGTAACCTATGCTAATTCACACTAAATACAAAGTACAGCTGATGCTGATGGTAATGTCATTACTATTGCAAGTATTGAGTATTTAGTCCAGTATGGAAACATTGAAACGTTGATGTGGTAAAATTCATCAATTTTACTCTAAACCACAAATGTGAACCCCGTGGCGGCCCTAATGGAAAAGTCAGGAGATCTCCAGAGTCATTAGGATGCATCATCTGGGGATCGTGAATGTTTGTATCAGATTTTGTGCCAATCAATTCAAAAGTTGTTGAGATATTTCAGTCTGGACCAACCAACAGGCTGGCATTATCCCTTGAGCCACTGGTAAAAAGGCTGAAGTGGGTGTGGTGGATTGTTTTGGAAAGTTTAAAAAAAACTTGTTGGATACAGCCCTTCCTTCTCCCACTTTATGTGATTGCTTTAAAAATCTCAATACATTTTGTGTTACATTTATTGATCTCTTCTTCTTTCTCAGAGATAGCTGAGTTGACAAGATGAGTCGGCGGCGTGCAGACTCCGATGGTTCCCTGGAGCCTGACGATGAGGTCATGCCATACAGTGACGATGAGACAGATGACGAATTGGATGAAAGCTCTGAAGGGGAACCGGAGCCACCTGGAGCCGGAGTCCTGCATCCCCCGGCGGATGCTAGACCCAGCGGTGAGTAACTAAAGACACTAATGACTTTGTTTTCATTTTGAATGAGATGACTACAGTGATGAAATATTCAGCTGTCAGTGCGCATGTAAACAGACTAACTTAACCGGGGTCTTACCCCGGGAGTAACTCTACCTCCGGTACAGTAGGTGGCGCTCTGTCAACGCACAACTGGCTTCTTTTGAATGTTTTCATTTACACACTCTTGTCACAGCTTTTAAACACTCTTGTCACAGTGGAGGAATGCACAGTGATCTCGCCAGATGACTGACAACTTGTTTGGCTCATTATATCAGTAACCACTGTCGGATGAAATTAGCAAGCAAACCGACATTAGTCGCACCTGCTCGGTCCCTCCACTTTTTTGCCGAGACACAGCGTTGACCATCTCTTTAGCCATCTCCCGGTGTCTGTTGGTGCCTCGGCAGGGAGTAAAATGGAGACTCTATTCCTATGGGTGACGTCAAGGGACTTCAACGCTCCTGCAAAGCATTCCGGGAAGGCGGCGCTACATTGGAAAAATGCTGCGCGTCAAAAAGCTGGCCAATGCCCAGCTTCATGCAAATGAATCCGTTGAACGCGACGGGACTATCCAGCAGAAGTAGACGAAAATCTTTCAAACTGACCTTTGTCGATGAAATGAAATGAAGACAGATTCAGCAACTGCATGGCCTATTTCTCGCTTAAAATGTTTTCAGAAACACATTTCGGTGAACTATTTTTGTAAAATACGGGATCGTATTCTCAACGAGCCGCCATGACACTCTGTTGAAATTCTCGAGTAGCTGCACCCACGTCAAGCATTCGTCCAATCAGCTGCTGGTCAGGGGCGTGGACCATCAACCATGGCTGTATGACGTCGCGACACCACTCGTCAGTCGTGTCGCAAAAGTGGATCTGTACCGTAACGATTGTGTCATAACCATGCGACTTTCTGTCGCACAGTGGAGAAATTACCGTACAGTATAGGAAAAGCTCGCAGGCAATTGGGGGGGACTTGGAGGCATACAGTCAAAGGAGAAGCCCATAGAGAGTCCATGATGGGTTAGGAATACTTCGGTATGTGGCAAGTGAATTCATATGAAGTAACATTTATCCACGAAAAAAACGATTTCTCTTGGCACAGCTACCAGAAGACATACAACTTTCACACAGGTTGATCACGTCACATCTAGCTCAGTTTGAGGCTGCGCAGTACGCTGAGCCATCACCGGAAAAGTGCTTCTGATTGATTTCACCGCTCTCCGTCGAAGTCTATGGCGTCGATATGTCCATTTATTTCACTGTCTATTCAAAAACCACTCCAGCAGAGTGGGGGACGGGCAGTTGAAGCATGCTCAGACGCTTAAACCGATCATACCCCAGTTAAGGTGTATACATGCAGGATTACCCCGGTTACTGAAGGAGTTCTCTCAGTCTGTTAACCGGGGGTTATGAGAACTCCAAATTTAACCAGGGTAAGGTGTTTACATGGCGTTTGAGCTCCTGTATGTAACTGTAGGAAAAGATGCAACCGATTAGGACACAGACATAAAAAGAGTAGCTTCTTATTGTATAAATGTTGCAGGGGTGGAAAAGGATGGATTAATTGAAAGAGGTTTGGAGCGCCCGCTTGCGTGTCACTCGAGCAGTCAGCAGCTGGCCCCCGATGACAAGAAGCAAGAGAGCACAGAGCAAAAGTCTACTGTCCTGCAATGCGCTCTATACTTCTTTTACAAATCCTCTTGTCATAATGTTTTTCTGCCGCAAACGTTGCCTCTTTGCATGTATCCCCACTTGCTGGTCTGGTGTGCAGGATTTGGTGATCATTGGGGCGGACAGATCATGCCGTAGGCTGCGCACTGGATCACGGCTGTGCTACTGTATCAGGTGGTGGCACACTACTTGCATCTTACTTTGGATCATCTTACTATTTCAAATTTCACCCACACTTTTAGATTTTCTTTTCCCAGGCATTTTCAGTTAAAGGTTAAAATACCTGCCACCAAGATGCTTCTCCGGGCACGGATCATAGAAAGTGAAACTTTCTTTCTTAAAAGGGGCGGTTGGATTTGTTATCATCACACTTTTCACATTTTTATTTACAGCTTTATATGTTGAAATTTATATCATAAGAAAACGGGTAGGCTAAAATGACATTATCCTCATTTCATAATGCCTCTACGAAGTTCAACTGTAATCTGGCTCCTTTGATCGAAGGATAGAATATTCAACTATTTTGGGTCACTCCTACTTATTTTTATGTTAAGTAACCCATTTTTTCATAATGTTTTCTTTTTCAGAGATGGCATGGAAGGTGAAAGCCAATGACCGACCTTATCACCACCTGCCAGAGTTTAAGAAAAAAGTGTTCCTGTGCATCAAGAAGAGCAGATACTCTGTAAGTTGTCATAACACAATTTCATAGACTGACGGAGCCTTTATCTTCCTCCCTTCTTGGTCCTGGTAGAACCTGATCCTGAGCACATAGAGCTGAGCCTGGCTAACACACCCTGGGTAAAGAGCAGGACAAGTTTGTGTTTTGCATGTTTCAAACAAGCTATTCATCATGTTGACAATTATTTGAATCCTCCAACAGTCATTTGATTTTCTTCCTTTAAAGCCACCATTAGTTTCACGAGTAGTCTGTACCGATACCACCAAAAGTGCACGATACTCGATACCAAAGTCCGTACCACAGTGTATAAAAAAACAATTATTGGCTACTTCAACATTAATTCCTTTATTTTAACATTATAAAAAGCGGTCACATATTAAAAAAGCAATCACAAAATAGATATATAATAAATATTTAAACAGTTGAACATCATAAAAACACATCAATAGTGGCGTGTAGCCTTCAAATAATAAATAAAATGAAACTAAATTCCCAAATCAAAACAATTACAAGAAACATCCAGTGTTGCCACTGTGTGTGTGTGGGTGGATGGATGGATGGATGGATGGATGGATATACACACACACACACACACACACACACACTTTAGTTGACTAATAAAACTGGGCAGGCTACAGGTGCTAAGGTACACTCGTAAACATAAACTCCTTATACAATCTTTTGCAAGCATTAGTTTAAATTCACGGACATGGTGGCAGGCCGAAAAGTTTTTTTTTTTTAAAACCATTAACTTTTCAATAATTATTAAATCCGGTGACATTAGCTTATATTTTGCTTACAGGACACAGGCTGAATGGCGCTGCATGGTAGCACCTTAGGAGGAAGTTTATAACCTTGCAATGGGCTAGCTTCGTTAACAAATAACTGGCTATCGCAAACATTACATGGAGCATAAAGTTAGCTGGCTCCACAGCAACAATGCCAGCTGCCTCAAACAAATGCATAGGGCTTATGTTTCAGGATAAGGATTAGAAGTTTTACGGTTTGTTTATGATGTTAATATGACATGAAACTCACTCACCTTCACCAAATCGGAGGTGTTGCCTCCCTTTGTTTGAAATTAATGATGGCATCGTTTGCACAATGGCACCCCAGCATCAATTACAGTGCCCTCCACAATTATTGGCACCCCTGTTTAAGATGGGGTCATGGACTTCTAAAAATTCTCCTTTTTTTATAAACAACATAGAACTCAAATGCAAAAAGAGAGAAAAATCCAACCTTTTATTTAAGTACATTACTTTGGTGGTAAAAAAAAAAAATCGCATTTAGAAAAAGAACTTGAAATCATGTGTCCCACAATTATTGGCACCCCTAACAATTCCGCTGAAAAATGTAATAGATTTTTTTTTAAATATATTTTTCTGTAGTTGCTAAAGTTGGTCAGGGTATCTAGGAACTTTTAAATAGTAATTCATGACTTCCTGTTTCCCTGGGGTATAAATATGACGTGACACAGAGTCCTAATTCTCTTACCCATTTGTCAACATGGCAAAGACAAGAGAACACACAATTCAAGTAAGGCAGATGTGTGTCGACCTTCATAAGTCAGGCAATGGCTACAAGAAAATAGCCACTCGCCTTAACTTGCCCGTATCTACAGTCAGAGGAATCATTAAGAAGTTTAAAACAACTGGAACAGTGACAAACAAGGCTGGAAGAGGTCCCAAGTTTATCTTGCCACAACGCACAGTGAGGAGGATGGTAAGAGAAGTAAAAAAAAGTCCTAAGCTCACTGTCACAGAATTGCATCAAAGAGTGGCATCTTGGGGTCACGAAGTCTCAAAAAAAAACATCAGACGCTCTCTACATGCCAACAAGCTGTTTGGGAGGCATGCAAAGAAAAAGCCTTTTCTCACTAACACTCACAAACGTAAACGTCTGGAGTTTGCTAAGCGGCACTGGGACTTCAACTGGGATTGTGTGCTTTGGTCAGATGAGACTAAGATTGAGTTTTTTGGCAACAAACGCTCTAAGTGGGTCTGGCGTAAAACAAAAGATGAGTATGCCGAAAAGCACCTTCACCACCGTGAAGTATGGTGGAGGATCTGTGATGCTTTGGGGCTGTTTCTCTTCCAAAGGCCCTGGGAACCTTGTTAGGGTGCACGGCATTATGAATGCTTTGAACTACCAAGACATTTTAAATAAAAACCTAACGGCCTCTGCCAGAAAGCTGAAGATGGGTCGTCACTTGGTCTTTCAGCAGGATAATGATCTTAAACATGTGGCAAAATCTACACAAAAATGGTTCAGCAGTCACAAACTCAAGGTCCTCCCATGGCCACCTCAGTCCCCAGACCTCAACCCAATCGAAAACCTGTGGGGTGAGCTAAAGAGGAGAGTGCATGAGAGAGGACCCAGGACTCTGGATGATCTAGAAAGATTGTGCAAAGAAGAATGGTCAAAGATCCCTCTCTCTGTGTTCTCCAATCTTGTGAAATGTTATAGAAGGAGATTAAGTGCTGTCTTGTTGGCAAAAGGGGGATGTACAAAGTATTAACATCAGGGGTGCCAATAATTGTGGGACACATGATTTCAAGTTTTTTTTTTTTCTAAATGTGTGATTATTTTTTTTTTTTTACCACCAAAGTAATGTACTTAAATAAAAGGTTGGATTTTTCTCTTTTTTTGCATTTGAGTTCTATGTTGTTTAAAAAAAAAAAGGAGAATTTTTAGAAGTCCATGACCCCATCTTAAACAGGGGTGCCAATAATTGTGGAGGGCACTGTATATGTCCGTATCAGTCACAAATGCAAAGTACTTCCATATTAGACTAAACTTGTTGCGATCTTCAGTAGTTTTCCCAATGTGCTTGTAGGCATTCTTCTTCTTTACCACTTGTGGAGAATTGCAACACATTTATTTTTTTTTTTTTTTTTATACCATTGGTACCTCTGCTACTGCAGAAAAACAAGAACAGTCCTATTTTAAGAATGTTGGTACCGATTCTTGTGACATCCCTACAATCAACCTGCAAAGAATTAAAACTTGCTGAAGAGAGTTGATGGTTAATTGATCACAGTCCACATTTCCTGGGAGACTAGAGAAGAGCACTGCATTCACAAGTCCTACTGATAAAAATTCTGACCTGCAAGAGTCAGTAAGTCAATAAGTTTCTGTTCCTCAACTATGGAGGCTGATTTTTTATTTTTTTTTAACTGAACAAAATCATGCAATGGACATTAGTAAGCATCAACTGACCTACATACTACATGGCTTGGCTATGATAGATTTTAGCCAGATCTATATTTGATCTAATCCCCAAAGAAAGTGGGTATAGAACAGGTTAAAGTATGAACATGATAAACAACACTAACAAGGAAGTCTGCTGTATTAATTTAAAAGTTTTCCTTGTGTCTGCTTCCTTATGTTTCTGCGGAGTCATTTCTGACTCAATCAGGACTCTCCGTTTGTGCTTTGATGATACTGTTACTTTTTATTTTTATTTTTTTTTAATATGTAGATAAAATGTAAGATAGGGTGGAAGCATGTGAATGAATGGCAACTGGGTGTTGTACTTGATTTAGTGGAGAGCTTTCATACCCTCAAGAGATCATGGCTTCACTTGGTTTCTGCACATTTTCAGTTTACCACTCAACTCTTTTGTTAACCCTTGTGTGGTCCTTTGGGTCACCGGGACCCGAAGGACCACACAAGGGTTAACTTAGTCTACCCTACACATTAAAAACGAATACATAGTTTGCACCTTTTCCTCTAACTTAAAGCTTTAGCTGATTGGTAGAATGCTCTGTCACTGCTGGCACTTGCTGAGCTCAGCAAAAAAAAAGTCCCATTCATATATTGCATAAGGATTTAGATTTTTAGCCATAATGTCTGCCTTTTTTTGTTTTCCAAATGTTTTTTTTCGCTGAATCAAATGTTTTATGGTCACTATTCTTCTTGTAGCTGGTTGGCTTGGTTCCAGGGTTAAAACTCTTCACATAAGCCTTTAATGAAACGTCAATGGAGCAACTTAATGGGGAATATCATTACGGGAACCAGAGCCGTTCTAAAATTGGGCAGTCACTGTTGAACTCTATTGTGTCGTCGGCCTTTGGAGGCTAAAACCTGATCATCCAGCTGAGCCGACCTGTATGTTACCAAAAGGCACAGCAAGGATTGAAGCCAGAACCTTTTAAACTAACCCTAACGGCTTCAACAAATGTAATTTAGTGGGATGAGACGTCCTTTCCTCTGAAGCGTCACATGAATTTATCTGCTGTATGGGTGAAGTAACAACTCCTTCAGCTGCACGGCTTCTGGGAAGGCTGCTCTCGTGTATCCTCGGCTATAGCGCCTTGATTATACCTCCCCGATGCTCGCTCCTTGGGGCAGAAATAAGAGCTTTGAGATGGCCTTCACTGAGGAACAGAACAACCTCCGGTTGAGCCGAGGACAGAGGAGCTATCAAACAAGGGTTATGAGATGCAGCCTTAGAGTCCTAGATCTAACAGGAAGCTGTTGGATAGAAGGTAAAAACGATGAATGTTTTTGACTGGCCTGTAGCTGAGGCTTTACCTGGTCAGCGTTTGGGTGGTTATCTGTAACGAAATGCAGCGGTCTCATTACTGACGTCCCCACTGAAACTGGGCCACTGCCTGCATAGTCAACCAGGACTTTGACTGCCAAGTTGGAAATCACTTATTCTCATTAGTCCTTTGGCTGTAGATGAGATACCAAACTTTCACTTAAAACCCTCAGTAGATCTCCACTGCTTTAAACATATTCAGGTTACATATTCTAGAAAGCTGAAATTCTTCAAACAAGACGAGAAATTGTTGGACAATCAATTAATTTCACTGATTTGTTTGTAAAACCTGAATAATTTTAAGATTAGTCCTATCGTGTGACGGGGTTAGCTCAGTTGGGAGAGCAGGTGTACGTGTATAGAGGTTTACTCCTCGGTGCAGCGGCCACAGGTTCGACTCCGACCTGCGGCCCTTTGCTGCATGTCATTCCCCCTCTCTCCCCTTTCATTTCTTCATCTGTCCTGTGAAAATAAAGGCCTAACAATGCCTAAAGATATAACTATTAAAAAGATTAGTCGTTTCAGTATTGCATTTCCATAAAATTGGAGGACTCATAAAAAACAAACTTACAAAAGAGTGCTCGAAGTCCAATGAGTTAGCATGGGTCAAGGGTCAAAATGTTGGATCCTAATTATTTCCCATAATGCATCTCAGTAGTCTTTTCATTACCCTCCCTGTGAGCTCCCATGTCTTTCAAACTCCAGATCTCCAGTTTGTAAAACCAGACATAGTTTAAAATGTGTAGTATCCAAGCCCAAGCTGAAATAACCCAGATGGCATCATCAGGGTTATTTTCTCCGAAGCTCCTCCTGAGCCATAACCTGACTCACCAGATGGCTTGTTAAACAGAACCATCTGATAAGCTATCATTGGAAACTGTTTGGAAAAGGGCAGGCACTTTAAAAAAACTAAACCTGGCAGGTGATTGGAGGAATCATTGGGCTGTCACATCCACCATTGTTGCAACAAACAGTCGGCGTCATCATACACATGTAAACCATGCCCGTAGCTTCCAGTAGCTCCTGACAGGACGATGATTGCTTTAAGCGCTGGCTGTGCGGACTGCGGACACAAACGCATTGCTCGAAGCCTGACATGATTTTCTATAAATCGATATGTCACTCGCGATTCTTGCCCGATCTCATTGTATGGCGAGGATCCTTCCGCCAGCTGATGTGTAAAATTGGTGGACTTCCCCTTTTTAAGGTGCATATTTTCTGCATCTGTTTAACAGCACAGGACAAAATACCAACTGCTTCTGCGCTAATCACGGTCTGCTTTGTGTTTCTCCTCTGCAGGGAAACGCCATCAAGACGTACAAGTACAATGTCCTCACCTTCCTCCCTCTGAACCTGTACGAGCAGTTTAAGAGGGTCGCCAACCTCTATTTCCTGGTTCTGCTAATCTTACAGGTACATTTCATAAAAAAACAAAAAAACAAAGATGAACCACCGGTCTTCTGACTTAGTGTTACAAAAAACAAGGAATAAGTGCCATCGCTTGTTTATTTGTTTGTTTGTTAGATTATTCCAGACATTGCTACTCTGCCCTGGTACACCACACTGATTCCTCTAGTCGTGGTGCTTGGAGTCACTGGCATCAAAGACCTGGTGGACGATCTGGTAAGATTTCTCCCCTTTGGAATGGATAAAACCGTATTCATCCACAGGGAAATTGCTGTGCAGAAGTTGCAATACAAAGTGGGAACAGTGCAAATCCAAAGAGTGCAAATCCAAAAATATAAACAATATGTACAATGCCAGATCAGGTATGGATTGGGTAATGGTATGGATCACAAATATAAATGTAAACCGGTTAGCGGTAGGTTAATGTCCATTGTGTCCCGTGAGTCTGTCAGAGACAAAGGTAGAGAGATAAACACACTGCTAAATCCACTTCTGGTTGTTTTTATTGTAAGTAGGTTTTTTTTTTTTCCTGAGATTTTAACTACATCTAAGTAAACCTTGACTTTGGATTTATTTTGTGAGAGTACTTCAAGCTCAGGTTTTAGCTATTTTGAGTGAACAGCCAGTATAATTTATTTCAGTCAGATCAAATTTAGCCTGTTTTATCGAAAGTATCTACCTTTTTATTATATTAAGTAGTAGTATTAAGTATTGTATTATCCAGTTTGCTCTGACCTCTTTTTAATGTTTTTCTACCAGGCGCGTCACAGGATGGACAAGGAGATTAACAACAGGAAGTGTGAGGTCCTGCTTGATGGCAGGTCAGAACAAAGTTCATTTTCCTGTTTCTTTGATTTATAAAACAAGATATTCCCATCTTTTAAAACTAACACCATTTGTGAGAAATATCAGTTGTTCGAGTCCAGGTTGACAACATGTTAAGATAATGAATGATAAACCAGTAAGATTTATTATAACGTCCTAAAGAAGTACAATCTTCTTAGTTTTGATAAATTATTTCAACCTCACACTTACTCGATATAGCTTTACCAATTTTCAGCTGTCATAACTAGACTTCACTATTTATATATACTATATACTTTATACTTGGAGACTTATACTTGGAGACTATAAAACCTCCTTCGCATAAACTGCATCCTCAATTGGAGGCGCAACCCTCTGGAAGTTTTGTGTGTTGTCATGGATGATTGCGTTTGTTTTTGTTAGGACTTTTTTTGTCCTTGTAAATCATTTAAAAAAAATGATGAGTACAGAAACTGTGATTGATCTCTGCCACAGGTTTCAAGAGTCAAAGTGGAGGAACATACAAGTTGGAGATGTGGTTCGAATGAAGAAGAACGACTTTATTCCAGTAAGATGCAGCAACCTTTTTGCTGGACTGTGGGACAGTTACTGTTTAAATGTGCATGTGTGACCTCCTGCCATTTTAAGCTGACACAATGGGGCACCTTGAAGCCATCAGGAAAAGTCAATCAAACATCAAAAAAATACATAGCCAACTTTGAGAAAATTCCTATAATTTTATTTTTATTTTTCATAAGCTTATAGTTATTTTCAGAACATTTTATTGTAAATCAATTATTACCTGGTTACATCTGTCAGATGGGTGTCCTGTGGCCTAGCTAGCTAGTGATAACGTGGCTAACTGCTGTAGATCTGTTCAGTTTCATGGTCAGTAAGCTGATTGCAAAATATCTGCAAAAACAACATGGATTACTGTTAATATTTAACAAGTGATAAGTAAGTACTTTTTAGATATATTTCTTAGCAAAAGAAAGTGTGACTGAATCATAACATTGTCCAGTACTTTAAAAGTAGCAGGGTTACAAATGATTCCAAGATTGTGCGTGTAAAGCATGTGATAAATATATCATTTTTTTTTTTTTTTTTAGAACTGGGGTAAATAAGTTACAAGGTCCAAAAAGTTTTGTTGCGTTTTCATTAAACTGCAGGAAAGTCTGTATTGTCCAACATTTGATGTCCGTAAGACACATTCTGAGAGGCATCATCTATGTAGAACTGCAGAGAATGTAACAAATTCAGAGCATATAAAAACTAAAATATAGGACCCAAAATACGAACCTTGTGGCACTCACCAAGTAATATCGTGAGACAGAGATAAAATCACGTATTTGAACAAAAAAGGTCCATTTTAAAAGGTAAAATTTGACCCAGTCAAGCGAAGACGCATTGAGCCGTTTCTGTAAATGATCTAATGGTATTTGATGGTTGATGACAGCAAAGGCTGTAAAATCAGCTGATTTACAACAATGCTTCCTATGGTTTGAGAAAGGGATGGCCATTTAGAAATGAGGTAGTTGTCACCGAGCACAGAGGGATGTCGATTTTGACTTAAAGCAGGGCAGAAATACACGGGAATATGTGTGGGCAGATTTGAGTGTTAAACCCTTCAGAATGCTTGATGAATTCTACATTTTGAATGTGTATCTTTTATTCTCTTCAGGCTGACATCCTGCTGTTATCCAGCTCCAACCCAAACAGCCTGTGCTATGTAGAAACCGCTGAGCTTGACGGGTAAGTTAACCAAAATAAAAGATAATGTATTTATCATAATTCAGTGTTATGACCATTTAGTTTTGAACTGTAATATCTATATTGATTGTTACATTCAAATATGAATAATGAATATATATTATGTATGGAGTGACTGCTAGAGCAGTGTTCTTTGGTCTGATAAGTTTTAGTTTGATCTGTAGTTTTCTCAAGAGTTTGGTCAACACATTACTCACCGATAAGAGGAGAGTAAATGTGTGAAGAACTTTTGCCAGGCCAGTGTAAGCATATATTCTGCGATTAAGTGGGAAACGCCTTTAAATCAACAGACCTGCAGGAACTATTTTACAGTAAATGTACTAAACTGAAACGAGACTGAGACATCACTATCGCCTTTTGTGTTTTTCTGAGGTTTGTTGTATGCATCTTGCATCAGAGAATTAATTATAAATAAAATTTTCAGAAATAAGCTTTATTTATCCAGACAAATCAAGTTATCCTAACATGCAGAGTCATTTGATTTTTAATTCTTTCCATCTTAATTGAAATTTTATGAACTTGAATTTGTTAAACTGTGATTCTGCTTTCCTCGGGGCTTGGTTTTTCAGTCCTTTTTAAGTATTTGTCTTTTTTCTCTGCAGAGAGACCAACCTGAAGTTTAAGCTGGGACTCAGAGTGACTGATGAGAGACTGCAGGAGGAGCGTCAGCTGGCTGAGTTCAATGGTAAGCATGAATTCAATTTATTTATAGTATCAATTCATAACAAGAGTTATCTCAAGACACTTTACAGATAGAGTAGGTCTAGACCACACTCTATAATTTACAAAGACCTAACAATGCCAGTAATTCCCCCAAGAGCAAGCATTCAGTGTGACAGTGGCGAGGACAAACTCCTCTCAGGAAGAAACCTTGGACAGACCCAGGCTCTTGGTAGGCGGTGTCTGACGGTGCCGGTTGGGGGTGTGATGAACAGTGGCGATAATAGTCACGATAAAGATAATGGAACAGTGACTAGAAATGGTAGTTGTAAGACTACTTCACAACTACAAGCCAAGTTTATTTGCATGAACCTAAATCACTTATAATCACTCAGAGACTCACTTCAGAATAAAAGCCAAGGATGGAATGAAAATATAAAATGAAAACTTATAGAATTGTAAAAATATAAAATGATTTTTGAAATAATGACACTGTATTGTATTGTATATGAGAGGAATAATAATATTAACAGTAATTGGAAAAACTTCTTGGAACATTTTCATCTACACCAAAATTAAAAAATAAGTGCCAATGAGTAACTAATAATAATAATAATAATAATAATAATAATAATAATAATAATGTTATTTGCATAGTGCAATGTGTACAATATTTCTGCAAGATATTCTTAAGAATATTCATAACCTTGATATTTCAGTTTTAATGTTTCATTTTTTAAATTAAGTCTCCAGACAGTGGCGGCTGCTGGTCATTCAAAGAGGGGAAGCTCATTTTTGGCCTACATCATAAAAATTGTCCATTTATTTATAATAATAATAATGCTATATATATATATATATATATATATATATATATATATATACAGTGCCTTGCGAAAGTATTCGGCCCCCTTGAACTTTTCGACCTTTTGCCACATTTCAGGCCTCAAACATAAAGATATAAAACTGTAATTTTTTGTGAAGAATCAACAACAAGTGGGACACAATCATGAAGTGGAACGAAATTTATTGGATATTTCAAACCTTTTAAACAAATAAAAACTGAAATATTGGGCGTGCAAAATTATTCAGCCCCCTTAAGTTAATACTATGTTGCGCCACCTTTTGCTGCGATTACAGCTGTAAGTCGCTTGGGGTATGTCTCTATCAGTTTTCACATCGAGACTGACATTTTTGCCCATTCCTCCTTGCAAAACAGCTCGAGCTCAGTGAGGTTGGATGGAGAGCGTTTGTGAACAGCAGTTTTCAGTTCTTTCCACAGATTCTCGATTGGATTCAGGTCTGGACTTTGACTTGGCCATTCTAACACCTGGATATGTTTATTTGTGAACCATTCCATTGTAGATTTTGCTTTATGTTTTGGATCATTGTCTTGTTGGAAGACAAATCTCCGTCCCAGTCTCAGGTCTTTTGCAGACTCCATCAGGTTTTCTTCCAGAATGGTCCTGTATTTGGCTCCATCCATCTTCCCATCAATTTTAACCATCTTCCCTGTCCCTGCTGAAGAAAAGCAGGCCCAAACCATGATGCTGCCACCACCATGTTTGACCGTGGGGATGGTGTGTTCAGGGTGATGAGCTGTGTTGCTTTTTACGCCAAACATAACGTTTTGCATTGTTGCCAAAAAGTTCGATTTTGGTTTCATCTGACCAGAGCACCTTCTTCCACATGTTTGGTGTGTCTCCCAGGTGGCTTTTGGCAAACTTTTAGCGACACTTTTTATGGATATCTTTAAGAAATGGCTTTCTTCTTGCCACTCTTCCATAAAGGCCAGATTTGTGCAGTATACGACTGATTGTTGTCCTATGGACAGAGTCTCCCACCTCAGCTGTAGATCTCTGCAGTTCATCCAGAGTGATCATGGGCCTCTTGGCTGCATCTCTGATCAGTCTTCTCATTGTATGAGCTGAAAGTTTAGAGGGACGGCCGGGTCTTCGTAGATTTGTAGTGGTCTGATACTCCTTCCATTTCAATATTATCGCGTGCCACAGTGCTCCTTGGGATGTTTAAAGCTTGGGAAATCTTTTGTATCCAACCGGCTTTAAACTTGTCCACAACAGTATCTCGGACCTGCCTGGTGTGTTCCTTGTTCTTCATGATGCTCTCTGCGCTTTACACGGACCTCTGAGACTATCACAGAGCAGGTGCATTTACGGAGACTTGATTACACACAGCTGGATTCTATTTATCATCATTAGTCATTTAGGTCAACATTGGATCATTCAGAGATCCTCACTGAACTTCTGGAGAGAGTTTGCTGCACTGAAAGTAAAGGGGCTGAATAATTTTGCACGCCCACTTTTTCAGTTTTTATTTGTTAAAAAGTTTGAAATAGCCAATGAATTTCGTTCCACTTCATAATTGGGACCCACTTGTTGTTGATTCTTCACAAAAAATTACAGTTTTATATCTTTATGTTTGAGGCCTGAAATGTGGCAAAAGGTCGAAACGTTCTATAAAGCGAATACTTCGCAAGGCACTGTGTATATATATATATATATATATATATATATATATATATATATTTATATATATATATATATATATATATATATATATATATATATATATATATATATATATATATATATATATATATATATATATATCTCTTCTCTGTGAGAAGGTTGAGGCATGGCCAGCAGTAAATTTTCTTTGTCACGGTACTTCCAGTCAGCCAGCTAACTTTGTCATACCAGGAGAGCTGAACAGACCTGTTACTTTGCCCTGTCTTTTGCACTAAATCAATCTTAAGTGTTGATATAACCCTGCTGTTTAATTCTAAGTTTCTCCTTGTAAGGAAGAGTTTCAAATGGCTTTGCCAAAATCAGGTCGACAATATTAGCATTGTCTGCCATCGTGTGCAGTTTGCTAGCTGGCTAGTTCACCCCTACAACACTAGCCTAGCCTACTGTATGAATGAATGATTGAACAAACAATGTAACAAAACAATATTAAACAATAGGAAATGTGGGAATTGGGTTAAACTGAAACAAAGAATGTGGTGTATAATTGTATGAAATGTATGATGAAAATTGGCTAGCAATTTCACCAAGCAAATACCAAGAAATAGGTTGCAGCAGTTCGTCTTTCAACTACGCTTGCAAAATCCGCGATGGGACTGAGATGAGCTCTGCTTGAAGTTGAACAGCTTCAGCGACTTTTTATAGTACAAAATCGCTGTCAATCAAAACTTCGACAGACCCTCCAATTATCACGCAGAAACCCAGCGTCCAGGCCAGCCTACTGCTCCATTGACCCCCAGAGACGCTGAGCGTCCGTGGGCGGGACATAACCGCAACATTTATCAAATGACCGTCTAGTTTCGAATCACTGAAAAAAACTGCTCAAAGCAGTCCCATTGAAGTCAACGGATGCTAGGCTTCAACAGGGAAATGCACTGAGACGCTACGGGAATGTATGAGAAGGACATCGAGTGAGCTAATTCTGAATCAACTCGTCTTCGAGATTAATGTATTCTAACGCATTTTAGTTAATAAAATGTTAACACAATACTACATATTTGACCATTACATTTTAGAGATTTTGGGGGAAGCTGTGCTTCCCTTGCAGTCCTAAAGAAATCGCAACTGTTTCCAGATGAGGTCTGGTAGTTTTTATTTTATACTCCTTTTTAAATAAAAATGTATTGTAATCTAATGTAAGATTTTTCATTTTCATAACAAAATGTTTAGAAGAGGTAACTTTTAATAAAAATAGGTCTTAGTTAACTTTAAGATTACCCCATTTTTGTGTTTAGTGTTGAGGTACAAGCCATTGTAGCTGAAGGAGAATTTAAGGCACTGTGGCAGATGGAAGAGGGTACATTAGGTTACTTTAACACTAGTCTTGCTTTGCCAGACCCTCCAATGCGCACTGGAGTAGAGTCTGGCTACTCCGCATAGCATTCATGGATGGGAGGAAAACGTGCTCTGGTTTATTGGCATTTCTTTAAGCCAATCACAATCATCTTGGGCGGTGCTAAGCACCGGAGAAAAGCAGCGGTGCTGCTGCAAAATAATCTCGGAAGGAACTTGTTTTGGTGGAACATGTGTACTTTAGAAGTTGTTTTAGTCTTGCAACAGAAATCTCAGATTGGACAGATAGTCTAGCTAGCTGTCTGGATTTACACTGCAGAGATCTGAAGAGCAGTTAACCATAGTCCTCAGAAATCTACTGGAGTTTAAAATGCCAACACAAAGGAAGCCCAAGGCAACAGATATGAGTCTTCATGAGTGACTAAATGAGTGATATCCGGTGGATTTTCTGGTGGCAACGGAGCCATCCCAGAAGTGGAACGTCTGGGATGTAGACTACTTTAACACTGATGTTGTCGTCTTTGGTCCGGAGCAACACATCTCGATAGTAACTGACGGACTATCATAAGGTCATAAGAGTTAGTGAGCTAATTCATGCTGTCCATGATTCAACACTTCGGATTTGAATGTTTTTTAGGTTTTGAGTCAAATGAAAGCCGTTCTCGTGTCCTTTCGTCTTTCCCTTAGCTCTGATCGAGTGCGAGGAGCCGAACAACCGCCTGGACAAGTTCGTGGGGACGATGCTGTATGAGGGGAAGCGTTACCCCCTGGATCTGGACAACATGCTGCTCCGCGGCTGCAAGATCAGAAACACCGAGGTGTCTCACGGCCTGGTCATCTTCGCAGGTGAGAACCCTCGACATGAGACTACCTTACTGCTAGAACTCAAAATTAGTGAAACTTTTAGTACGGACAGTGCATGCTGAAGTTAAATGACATCATCTTTGTTGTGCTCAAATTTAGTTGATTGCAAAGTAATCACTTTTAGCAAAATTAAACACCTTTATTTCGCGGAACCAATCATTTTTCAAAGCTTATTTAAAGTTGGTCTTTACATATAATCTTGTGCTAGGCGACACCGGATCCATATGCAAGAACACTCCACAATAGAGCTTAAACAATTATATTATGTCATTTAATTGTTGATCAACAGAAAATGAATGAGCAACAATTTTGATAATTGATTAATAGTTTCGTTTTCTTTGTCTGCCATGATATAAAATTGAATATCTCTGACTTTTAAGATGTCTTTTGTGGCGTTTGTCATTATATTTAGGACGATTGAGAACATTTTAATAATTGGAAGTTGCGGCCCTAATCAACATTCATTTCTCATTGCCAAATAAAATTTGACCGTGATAGTAAATAAGTTAGAATATTATTGATGATTGATAACTAACAATGAATGGCTAGCATTCACCATTTTGATATATGTTGTCGTAGGAGCCGACACCAAAATCATGAAGAATGGTGGGAAGACGAGATTTAAGAGGACCAAAATTGACGAGCTGATGAACTACATGGTTTACTCGGTAAGTCATCAACTTTTGAACCTACACTTTCCACCAAAACAAGTTCCTTCCCAAGGCTGTTTTGCAGGCTTTTCCCGGTGCTTGGCACCGCCCATGAAGACTGTGATTGGTTTAAAGAAATGCCAATAAACCAGATCACGTTTTTCTCCCATCCTGGAATGCTGTGTAGACTAGCCAGACCCTTTCCTGCAGAGCTGTGGAGGAAGGTCTGGCAAAGCGAAACTACCCCTCCCAAAATATGATTACGTTTTCTGACCACGGTCGGAAACTAAGCAATCAGGAAAGGTTAACAGGAGGCATATCACATATTTAAAAAATTGTAAAAACTGATTATTTTCCAATTCATGGCATGTTTTTTATTATTTTTTTAAATGCGTTCTGCAGAGAAGGGAGACTGGCATTAGTCACGGTTTGGAATGAAAGGGAGAAAACAGGACAGAGTAACGGATTTCGCTCATATACATTTTTTATACCCCACTTAAAAAATCCTGGAATCGCCCCTGGTGTAAGTGTGTTTCTGTTCCCTCCCTGTAGATCTTCGTGCTGCTGATCCTGGTGGCGGCAGGTCTGGCCATCGGTCACACCTATTGGTACGAGGCTATTGGCTCTAAGGCCTGGTATCTGTTCGACGGCAAAAACCAGAACTCCTCCTACAGAGGCTTCCTCATGTTCTGGGGATACATCATCGCCCTCAACACCATGGTGCCCATTTCACTATATGTCAGGTCAGTAAAACCATACCCACATATTTAGTAGGGATGGGAATCACCAGACGCCCCAAGATACAATATTGTCATGGTACTTTTGTCACAATACAATATTATAATACAATTATAAACAATATATCCAAGAAATGTCCAAATCAAACTTGTAAGTGTCATGTCGTGCTTTGTGTTCAGTGTGGAGGTGATTCGTCTGGGCCAGAGTAAGTTCATCAACTGGGACCTGCAGATGTATTTCTTAGAGAAAGACACACCAGCTAAGGTACATTACTACTTCTATTATAATAATATTTCCTGACTTTATTCCTAAGGCAACACACTTCACATCTTGTCCACAGAGGATGTATTACTTTTTCCAGGAAAGAGAAAGAACCAAAGTTGTATTCCCTATTAACAATGTTTCAGTCCTTCAGACTGTAAAAACCCAATGTTTATAATGTTATGGGGAGATGACTTTAACAATGTAGACACATACTCTGAACACATTCGACGAGCTGTGGCTCACCTGCAGGTGCACAATATTCTGCAGATTTTCGTATTTTATTTGAATGATTTTTTAATGTATAGCGACACCAAAACAAATTTAATGCATATTATTGCTGATATTACAGATGATCTTTGACATCAGATGCTAAGTTTTTTTTGTTGTAATGCATTACCTAAGTAGTACAATGGAAAAAGAACAAAACCTTTTCACCCCTTTTTCTTACAAAATAATCGTAACTTCCACCAACAAGCTTTTTCTGGGTCTTTCTACTGTATCTCACGGTCTTCATCAACAAGTTGAGTTTGCTATTAATTCAACCCCCTCAAATAGCCAAAGTTCAATATTGATATCATGTTAAGACAGCTGAGCATTCTGAACTGCATTCGCTGATAAAGAGCCTGAGATGCAGTTGAAAGTTTCAGTAAAAGCTGGTAAATGGACCTTGAGTTGAGATTATTTGGTCAAACAACGCTCAACTTTCTCCCACCTCTAAACAATACGGAGCCAAACTGCAGCAGCTATATTAAAAGTAGGACTTCTATCGGCATCAGATCAGTGATATCTTGGCCTGTGCATCGTTGTATTTTTCAATAAATCAGTTTTTGCCCCTATGCAGGCTCGAACCACCACCCTGAATGAGCAGCTCGGTCAGATAGAGTACATCTTCTCCGACAAGACGGGAACTCTCACGCAGAACGTCATGCAGTTCAAGAAGTGCACCATCGCTGGACGCAGCTACGGTACAGATATGCTTTATTTCACTCAAAAAATATACTAAAAAGTACCACTGTTTGATATTTTAGTAGTTTTGTTACCCCAACAATGGAGATACATGAGCCAGTGACAACTGACTCCCTAACCCTGGCAGTAACAGTGACTCAGCGCTATTGAAACTCTGGCCTTTATTCGAAGGAACTCACCATTTAAGGCACGTGAAATAACCTGGGAGGAAAAATTAAACCAGTAGATGTGGAGGTAAAAAGAAAAAATGAAAGAGACGGACACCTGCTGCCTTGTATTGCAATGGAAACTGTTTTATTGATAACAAAAACATCAACAGCGCACCTGAATATGCAGAATATTTAAATGAAATCAGTGTTCCACACATAGTTTCTGCAGGAACTCTTTTTTATTTTTTATTTTTTTTATGAACCTGTTGACAGGCTTGTTATCAGAAAGATAAAAAAAAAAAAAATTGCCTTTTAATGATCCCTTTGGGGAACTGGTTCACTGCTGCAGGAAGAAGTGGGATTTAGATAAAAGCAGAGCCAACAGATTAAGTAGCAGCTACAAAAGATACAGATCTAAAGTGTGCAAATGGCTTAAAGTGCTTCACAAAAGAAAAAGAAGAAATTAATCAAATGCAGAACCTAACGGGGCTCTTATGTAGGCTGGTTAGGGCACATATTAAAAGCATGTACAACTACATGTAAACCAGCAGGAGACAAAAAGTAAAAAAAAAACTAAAAAAAACATGACTGGACAATATTCTTCATCTGGTACTCCTTCTTTGCCACCGTTAATACGTGTATGTGTTCTTCATAAGAATGCCATTTCCGAGGGCGCGGCGCTGCAGCGACCTGGGCTCGTGCTACTGTTGCTTTTGTTTGTTTTCTGTAAAGTGTTTTTCGTGCTAAGTGTTTCTTTTTCTCTCACAAATGCGCTTTGTTTGTTTGTTAGCAATACAAACGTGTGCTTGTGACGGCATTGCAAACTGAGATAACTCATCTGCCAGCTATTGCGGGCAAACAATAGCCTTGAACAATGGCATCAAGCCTACATCTAGCTGAACGTATATACTCCAGAGATACATTGTCTCTCCGATCATTCAAGTCTACACCCCCGGATTATCTGCCGGCTGTCATCCGAGCCACACGGCCGCGGCGAAAGCGAGGAAGGCGGGGAGGCGTCAGAGAGCGTCTCCGCCGGGGAGCAAGTAAACCACCACTACCATCAATAATCCTGAGCAACGCGCGGTCTTTGATGCCCAAGACGGATGAACTCCGACTCAACCACAGAAACTGTTTTGAATTCCGGGAATCAAACCTTCTTGTGTTTACTGAGACCTGGCTCCACCAACGAGTCCCTGATTCTCTGCTCAATCTGGACGGTTGCTCACTTGTGCGAGCTGACCGCTCCTCAGAAACGTCCGGCAAGAGGAGCGGAGGTGGCTTGTGCATCTACGTGAGTGACAAATGGTGCAAACAGTATACAGTAAGAGACACCACATGCAGTCCGGATATAGAACTGCTCTGTCTATCCCTGAGACCACACTACCTCCCAAGGGAGTTTGGCAGTGTTATTATAGTTGCAAGTAATGTATAGCAGAGTGCGTACATGAACAGCTGCAGCGCACACCTGGAGCTCCGATCTTCTTTTTAGGTGATTTTAACCACTGTAAGCCAGAGGCTGTTTTACCAGGCTTTGAACAATCTGTAAGATGCCACACTCGAAATGATAAGATTCTAGATAAATGCTATGGAAATATTAAGAATGCATATTCTGCAAAGCCAAAACCCCCTCTTTCTAATTCAGATCACAATACAATACACCTAATCCCCTCTTATAAATCTGTTCAGTCAAATAAACCAGAACGTAAAACTGTTAATGTGTGGACAGACGATTCCGTTGAGACTTTAAAGGGGTGTTTTATGTGCACAGACTGGTCTATATTTCATGCACTAGAGCTAGAGAACAAAAGAGATTTAAAAACTGCATAAATCGGAAAAAGCAAGCCTTTAGAAACAAAGATAAAGCAGCATTGTTAGTTGTTCAAAAAGAGCTCAAACAGCTTCTCAGAAATAAAAAAGAACAACATAGACAAACCATGGAAAACAGTATATAAACATCAAATACAAAAAAACTGTGGGCTACTATGAAATCAGTCACTAACATGAACCCTCCAAAAAAAAAAAATTATCGCAGTGGATGAATTACAAAGGGCAAATGAGCTGAATGACTTTTTCCTGAGGTTTGAGTCAGAAATTTTTTCCCAGGAGCTGGATAGTGTGTGGCAATCTATTCCTGATAACGATCACACCCGCTGGCTGGAAGTGGATCCACCCAGCGTTCAGCGCCTCCTTTTAAAAAGGTGTGCACCAACAAGTCAACAGGCCCAGATGGACTACCAGCTTTTCTGCTCAAAAACTGTGCAGAGGAAGTAACAGCAGCATGGTGTCCAATATTCCAACGGTCTCTGGACACGCACACTGTTCCAGCTTCATGGAAGAAATCCATTGTAACACTAAAAAGCCCTCCGCCTCAGTGAATAATGACTTTCGTCCCATAGCTTTGACCCGTATCTTAATGAAATGCCTTGAGAAAATTGTAGTGTCCCAGCTTAAGGCAGAGGTTGAGCCGGTGTTGGACACGTGGCAATTTGCTTATAAACATGAACGCAGTACTGAAGATGCCATCCTCTGCATTTCGCATCTTACTTCTAAACACCTTGAGGATACAAAAGCCTATTCTAGAATATTATTTGTTGATTTTAGTTCAGCATTTAATACTGTGCAACCCTATCTGCTTTTAAAGAAATTGAATAATATGCATGTTAACCTTGCCTTGATTAAATGGTTTTATTCTTTTTTGACTAATAGGACACAACAGGTGAAAGTCAACGGCACGCTGTCAGAGGTCAAACATAGCAATATGGGGGTCCCACAAGGCTCTGTGGTATCACCCATATTTTTTACATTGTATACCAATGACTGCAGGACAGTACACCCAAATAACTATATTATAAAATTTGCAGATGATACTGCAATCTTGAGCCTTCTTCAGAAGGACATAAATCTGTCTGTGTACCATGATGAGAGAGACACATTTATTAAGTGGTGTGACACCAACCATCTTATCTTAAATGTCACAAAAACACAGGAGATGATCCTTGACCCAAGGCAAGTGATTGACCATGAGCCGGTCATCATAAAAAATCAGAAAATCATCCAAGTCGTGTCTTACAAATACTTAGGTGTCCACATAGACAATCTTCTTTGCTGGAAAACACACATTGACCATCTGTGTAGTAGACTGCAGCAGAAATTATACTTTTTAAGGCGACTGAGACTGTATGGAGTAAGCAGCCAGATCATGCTCATGTTCTACCGGGCCATTCTGGAGAGCATTATTAGATATGGAATCACAGCATGGTTTGGCAACTTAACAGTGCAGCTAAAAAGCAGGCTAGCTAGCACCCATAAGGCAGCTATGAGGATAATAGGGAGGAAAGAATACAAGCCCATACAGAGCCTGTATGAGCAAGCAGTCAGAAAACAAGCCGAAAGAATCGCTGCAGACTCACTACACCCTCTCTTCCCCGAATATGAACTTCTGCCATCAGGCAGAAGATTCCGTGTGCCAAGATGTAAAACAAACAGACTAAAGTTATCGTTTATTCCAACTTCCGTCAAGCTGCTGAACTCTAGTAGTAAATCTTAGTCCAGCAGAGTAGGGTGCAGTAAATACACCAGCCCTTTTTGCACTTTGCACTTTAATTATTAGCCTTCTGTTAATTCTCAGGATGTTGTGCTGTCATGTGTGTCCTTCTTTTGTGTCCTTGTGTCTTAGGACGCTCTGCTGATCTCACTTTATGTTGATTTTATCCTACTGTATTGTATTTGATTTTTATTTTTTTTAATTTGAGAATGTTTTTATGTTACATATTGTTTGTGTTGTGAAGCAACGGATGTGGCACTGTGTCCAAGACAAATTTCCCCTCGGGGACAATAAAGTGTATTCTATTCTATTCTATTCTATTCATTTGGCTTTACAGCCATGTCTTGCTGCTGTAACATGTATTGTAGATGTGCAGTTTAGTCATTCCAAGTTTTTGCTTTCCTTTTCCACAGGTGAACCGACTACAGCTGCGGGACTGGTGCTGGAGCGAGGAAGGGTAAAAATATATAGACTCTATATTTGCACATATAAATATGGTTGCTTTAGAAGAGAGTAGTTCCAAAATAAGATGATTCACATGTAAAATGTGACTCAATGTTAGTTAAATTCATCAAATGTTTCATTGGTTGGAGAAAATATGACAAACCGTATTTAATTCTAAACATATGTAAAGTGACCCTTACTCTAAATTATTAAAACCTATTATTAAAATAAGCTAATATTCCTCAACAAAGCAGTTTTTTAGATATTGATTAAAATATTGATTTGAATATGACTACAACACTGATACAGATAAAGGATGTAAAATCTATCCGCCATGGCCCATGTTTCACAAATACTGATCTGCCCTTTTGAATTTCATGTGGTACATATGCAACATGCACAGTACATATTTTATATTTATTGTAAACACACACACATCATTTATTAACCAGGAAAGGGATTCACTGAGATTACAGATCTCTAACGCGACAATCCTGGCCAAGACAGCAGCTTCACACATACCACATGGAGATTACAGACATATTACAAAGACTGGAATGAAACAGAACAAATATGAAGACATTTAAGGATCAACAAAGCTTGTTGATTAGATACAGTAACAGCAGTCAATAAATCATTTGAAGTAAAATTTAAAACTCATGCACTAGATTTAAATTCTTAAATAATAATAAAATCGATTTTAAAATCTAAAAGAATAATGCGGATGATCACAATATATGCTTAAATGACATAAATAAATAATAAGGACCTCTTCTAAGGCAAATTATTTTTGACTGCTAAACTAAGGCAGGAAATCTAAATGATTCACATCAAAATGGATGTTGATTTTGATCCGTTAGCTACTTAATTTACCAGAATCATTGCTGACTATTTGTACTGTAGTTTTCAATACCATTTTCCTGGTTTTTCCCTTTAGCCGGTGGACTGGAGCTGGAACCAGTATGCGGACAGAAGTTTCCAGTTCGTGGATCATTCCCTGGTGGAATGCATCCGATCCGGGAAGGATAAAGATGCTAATGAGTTCTTCAAGCTGCTCTCTCTCTGTCACACAGTCATGGTGGAGCACAAAGACGGTACATTTTTCTAAAATCCCAGTTTGGTGCAAAGGGAGTAGAGTAGAGTGGAGTTGAGGTGTGATAAATAAACCACAACCACCATGTCTGGCTGACCTGTCAGTCAACCCCGGCATACCCTAAAGAGGACTTTTACTCAAAGCTGCATTAAACAGTATTTTAGATATTGTCATTGAATCCAATAACAATGAAAACATGGCACAGGGGACCTCTAGCTCCCCCAGTAGAGCGTGCGTCCCATGTAGATTAGAGTACTTGGCAGCGGCCCGTTGTCGAATCCGACCCTTGGCCCTTTGCCCTTTTGCTCCCCCTCTCTCCCCTGTTCGGTCTTCAAGCTATACTATCAATATAAAGCCATAAACCCCCAAAAAAAAAAAATCTTAAAGGTACACTGTGTAGTGTTTTAAGTATTTTATTAGCTAAAATCAATGTCTTCATTCATAAATATGTCCTCATTGGTGTAAAATGATCTCTGCCAATGATCTGACTTATCCTCGTAAGCAAAGAATTTCTTATCTGTGTTTACATTGGACAGGCAAGTCCAAGGAGGCTTCCATGTCGTTCCGCCATTTTGAAAAACTATAATCGCTGAGATGGACATAAAGCACTAGCCGACCTGTCTAGCTAGTCCACAACGTGTTTTCGTTCAGTCACGTGACTGAAACCAGCTGAAACGGAGAAGGAGATCAGTGAGAGGCCCCGGCAAATTTGAAAGCCTGCACTGCACTTTAGTTCACAATGGAGGATCATACTTATGCCGAGCCACAGGAGAAGGAATCCTCATTGCCAAAAAAAAGCGAAAAAGGGAATTAAAAAGGCAACGTGACCGTCAAATTCCAAAAACGAGGGGTAATTACTTATACATGCTCACACTAATGATTCAATGCAGTTTGCAGTTTGAAATGCCGAACCTCATCACCCGAAAGAAAACTCGATGAAGCACTATTGGAAGATATGTTGTCATAGCTTCTTGGTACATAACTGCTACCGTAGTTGCAACACGCATTTGAAAAAGCGAGGCACTAGAGAGCACTATTCGTTAAAATACAATTTCACCGCTAGATGGGAGAAATTCCTACACAGTGTACCTTTTTTATAAAAAAAATAAAACGCTACACAGACAAAAAACTAAATGTATTGCATTAGACATATGCTCTGTTGTTTTACCTTGTAACCTGTTCTGCTTTGTTGGTAACCTTATAAATTCTGTGCTGTATCTGGTTTTGTGCTAAGGTCTGCTCTGCTTGCGTTGTCTTTCTTTCTTGTTTTATTTGTATTTTAAAAAGCCTTTTTAACATCGACGCCAGAGGACTATAGATGACAAATAGCCTTTTGGCTAATTCTGGGATTTTTTTAACTCATGTATAGTCATGTGTTTTATTAGTTTGCGCTGCCCCCCTTCTTAAATAAACTGAATTGAATTCACACAACCTCCTCATGTATGGGTTCATATGTTTCTCTCAGATGGTCTGGTGTACCAGGCGGCGTCTCCTGATGAGGGCGCCCTGGTGACGGCAGCCAGGAACTTCGGCTACGTGTTTCTGTCTCGTACGCAGGACACCATCACCATCAAGGAGATGGAGGAGGAGAGAACCTACGAGATGTTGGCGCTGCTCGACTTCAACTCCGACCGCAAGCGCATGTCTATCATCTGTACGAACACACACACTCGCACACAAACTCACATACACTCACACACTATTGCACATTGCAAACACATAGTTTCTGTTAAAGACCTCCCAGCTGCTTAAAACCTGCTAAGTAGCTTGACCCAATGGTAACGTACCTACAAAATGACAAAAAGGGAGCTGCATTCGATGAACAGGAGAAAAAACTGAACAAAAACAATCTTTCTTAAAAATGAGTAAAGTTAGTGGTTAAAAATGAGTTGGCACTACAGTACTAACCTTGTGTATTATCTTCTTCCTATGTCCCATAGAGCTCCATTGTTTGAGAAACTATTATACTGTAAAAACACTTCAGTGAGCAACACTGTTGGATTGGGTGACATTTCTTTCTTTGTTACCGTGAACATGCCCTGTAGTTTATTTTGACCCAATGCCACATACAACTTTATATTTGAGATCTGTTTTATTAGACATGACTCAAAAATTCATAGGTTAAGGCTAAATACTTTCAAAACAATGAGTCTATCTCACCTCTGATCCTCTGTCCTACTGTCTCTTCTCTCGCTTTCAGTGAAGTTTCCTGATGGTCGTATTCGTCTCTACTGTAAGGGAGCCGACACGGTCATCTACGAGCGACTTTCCCCCAAATCCAAACACAAAGAAACTACCCAGACAGCTCTGGATGTGAGTTTGCACGGCTTAATTGTCATTTACAATGCTATATTTCACTGCTGTATACAGTAGGTCTTGGCACAGCAGACCCATGTAGAAACCATGATATGCATGTATGTAGCTGTTTCTCTTGATTCTGTGGAAGGATCCATGATCTGTGTCTTGTTCTTCAGATCTTTGCCAACGCGACCCTGCGGACGCTGTGCTTGTGTTACAAAGACATCAGCGCAGACGAGTACGAAGCCTGGTCCAAGTTACACCAAGAGGCTCAGGTGGCCATGTCAGACAGAGACGCTGCCCTGGACCGCATGTACGAGCAGATCGAGAGCAACCTGATGGTGAGTGGAAAACAACTCCACTTTGGTGTGAAAACAGGAAACCGTAGAAACGCCCTCCTCCAATCTTGAAATGGCCAAATCACTAAAACAACAAAAATAGCAACTAATGCTGCTGATCATTTCAACAGATTAGGTGGAAAACACAATGGCGAAAGCTCATTTGTTGTTGTGTGTAATGTATGTTCATCCATCCATCCATCTATCTATCTTCACCCGCTTATCTGGGGTCGGGTCGCGGGGGCAGCAGCTCCCCAGGGGATCCCTTTCCCGAACCACATTTAGACAAGATAAGATAAGAATCCTTTATTGTCACTGCATTTAAATACAATGAGATTCAGGTGCATTACCTGAGACGGTGCTCAAAAATTTACTTTAAACACACATTAAATATAGCTTTCAAACATCTCAAATTCACACACATTCAACTCACATACACAATTGTCAACATATGCATGTTAAAAAGTTAAAAGTAAACAGTAAAAATGTAAATTTGTAATTCTATAATAGATAACTAAAAAATGAATATTGCCCAGGGAGGTGCTCCAGGCATAGGCCATTAGCCAGCTCTGACTGGGGGATCCCGAGGCGTTCCCAGGCCAGGGTGGAGATATAATCCCTCCACCTAGTCCTGGGTCTTCCCCAAGGCCTCCTCCCAGCTGGACGTGCCTGGGAAAACCTCCCTGGGGAGGCGCCCAGGGGGCATCCTTACCAGATGCCCAAACCACCTCAACTGGCTCTTTTCGACGCAAAGGAGCAGTGGCTCTACTCAGAGTTCCTCACGGATGGCTGAGCGTCTCACCCTGTCTCTACGGGAGACACCAGCCACCCTTCCGAGGAAATGTGTTTTGGCCGCTTGTACCCTCAATCTAGTTCTTTATTAGCCTTCATGACCATAGGTGAGGGTAGGAGCGGGAATTGACCGGTGGGGTACAGCGAATGCAATGCTGCTCCTGCTGCGCCGATTCTCCGGCCAGTCTCCTGCTTCATTGTCCTCTCACTCGAGAACAAGACCCCTAGGTACTTGAGCTCCTTCGCTTGGGGTAAGGACTCCCCACCCGAATCAGTTTCCTGCTGAGAATCATGGCCTCAGATTTAGAGGTGTAATGTATGTATTTATTGAATTTCTATTTTAAATATTCAAAAAAGTAAGTGGTGATGTAAAAGTTGAAAACGACAAGCCTCAGCCATATCTAACCATCTGTATCCCCCCTGTCCAGCTGATTGGGGCGACAGCCATTGAGGACAAATTGCAGGACGGAGTGCCAGAGACCATCGCCAAACTGGCCAAGGCCGACATCAAGATCTGGGTCCTGACCGGAGACAAGAAAGGTACAATCACCGCTACAGAGATGAGTCAAACTGTTAGGTGACCTGTACTAATATAATGATTATGAGGCATAAGAACCAATGTCTCAATGGGGAAAAAAAACACACAAATGGTTACAGAAGGGCTGAACAGAATTATTATAATTTTATTTTTACATTCTACTGAGGTTTTTTCCACTTGAGCTTCAAATATCTATCGGCATATTTTATAATATCATCACTAAAAATAAAACGAAAAAAATCCACACATCAATTAGAATAAAGTGATGCAATGGATTGGAATTGGTCTTTTTTATTGAGCCAACTTTCTTTAATGAATAGAACTCGTCAGTTTCGTCAACATAAACGCATGTAGACAGCAGGCTAATCCAATAAGGGCGTAAAATAATGGTGAAATAATCAACGTGCCCTTAGGCTTATAGCAACATTATGCTAAGACAGAAACAACTCTATGGAGTTATTGGAAATGTTAGGATCAAATAGTATAAAACTAATATTAGTTTAGCCTAATCTTTATCTGAAACTGTGCAGGAATACCGGGTTTAAACAGAATATATAGACATGCAAAAAAAAAAAAAAAACCTGCACAGTATTCATTGTTAATTTAGAATTCCAAAATCAACATTTTGAATGAAGCTTCCAACTATTCGCTACAGCTCTAGGATAAAAGTTTATTTTTGTGTTTGAGTGAACATACCTCTCTTTGAAATAACTAGTGCAGTGCCCGTCTGGAACGCATGCCTGTTCAAAACAGCCGAGAATGTACAGAGGCTCGTAGGCTCTCCGTTGGTAGCAGAGCTGGCGAACAGCAACCAGCAGTCTTGGGTTGTAGCAAATGCCGGTCCCCGCTGTTGTACTGAACACACACACACTCTTCTTCTTCTTCTGAAGTGAACACTGAGTTGGCCTAATTGATAATAGAAAAAGTATTGCGCCATGTTTTCTCCTATTACTCTTAATGTGTTTTATTTTCTCCCTAGAAACGGCAGAGAACATTGGATATTCTTGTTCACTTTTGACAGACGACATGCAGATCCACTACGGAGAAGACGTCAAGTGAGTTGATGATGAAAATGTCCAAGCCTTAAAAAGTAATATAATTAGAAGCCCTTAAGATCAACTAGTGTTTGTGTTAGACGTTAGAGGAATTATTTAAGTTCCTTTCATATCTGGATTGAAGAAAGAGCAAATTCTTTTAATAAATAAAAAGTTAAATGACTAAAAAAAGCTTTGGAACACACCAATATAAGAATGAATCAATGATACACTGTACTGTTCGATAGAAACAGTGAACAGGTAAAAGACACCAATATGTCCAGGTAAGATGTCTGAGGTTACATACACCGCTATAAAAAACATGAAAAACACTACCTTTTACTACAGTAAAACTGTCGACCTTCTGTTTTTCAGAAAGTAATGGAGGTGGAAGCAATGCAAACACCACATTCATTAGTATTTAGAGATGATGCAGGTGCATGGCAAGCAGGATCTCCAATGTCCTTTTGTTATTACGTACCTTTAGTGTGTAACTTTTTTTCCAGTCATTACATAAATTACTAAAAACAAAACAAAATATCTATTGAAGCAAAGATTTTCATTCCTCCTTGTTAAAAAAAAAAAAAATGTGAAAGAATTTCACTCTTTAAAGAAAATATTGATTAGTGTGAAGTTACTTAAATTATTCAAACTGTAAAGATGAAAAGTTTGTAATTTCTTTATTGGTGTTTGATGCTAGTGTTTTTTTACTCTGTGTGTTCTGAGTGACAGAGCGTTATCTCAGTGAGGATTGTTCAGTGTTTCGCTGCACTGAGCCGGTTTTGAGGTGTGTGTGTGTGTGTGTGTGTGTGTGTGTGTGTGTGTGTGTGTGTGTGTGTGTGTGTGTGTGTGTGTGTGTGTGTGTGTGTGTGTGTGTGTGTGTGTGTGTGTGGAGTTGTGTTGTTTGGAATGAGTTTTGCAGGTGATGTGAACTGTTTGGCTCAGGTTACTGTTGGTAATGCAGACTGTGGTTTGAGTTTTGCACATGTGGCTTCAGTTGTGACCACTTTCGTTTAGCAGTCGGTTAAAAAACTGTAATCAGTCTGTCAAGTCTTTTCTTATCTGCCACTGCACCAGCAGACCACTCCTTTGAAAATGGCCGATGCCACCACAGAGTCATAAAAGGTCCTCAGTAGAGCCCCCTGCACCCCATGTTCATATTCATCACTGGTCAAGTTAACCTGTTTCTCTCCCTATTTTTTTTTTATGCCAGTCCCTCCCTGTTATTTCAATCAGGAGTGACTTCATTGAAGAGTGAAATAAGTTTAATGAACATGGTGCATAATATAGGTTGATATGTTTAGAGTCTTTGGCGATTCGACTCCATTCGCAGTGTTAATTTATAAGGGGTATAGAGGCCGTGGATGTATAGGAATATCCACCTGATGGAGTCTAGACACTGGAGGTGATGAAGGGATAAAGGAAGCCTGAAGATCTGGATGGATGTGATGTGAAGCGGAGCTTCTGATGGAGGAACCCTGGGTGCTGGTAATGATGAGAACCGGAGGTGAATGGGGGTGGAGGACGGTCGCATCGCATTTTGTCTGAAATGACAACTGACAGCAGCAACGAGTAGACGGATTTAAAGTTTGAATGCAACGACGCGATAGCTCACGGAGACTGTGGCCAAATCTGGTTGGTTTAACTGAAAGAGTAAAACGCCCACGTTCAGCTGATGACAATGCAGCAGACTAGGTTGGGAGAGAGAGACATGGGACGCATAGTAGTCTTCCTGAAAGAATTTACGCTGAGCTTCATATGTCTCACCTGAACATTAATGATCTATGTCTGTCCCACTGAGTTGTGTAACAGTTTGTCTGTTGTTCCCATGTCTCCAGTGAGAAGTTGAAGGTCCGTCAGGCCAGAAGGAGACTTGAACCTGCAACTTTCCGTCAGGGCAAAAATAAACCTGCGGAGGCTTTCTTCCCCGAGCCGGGCAAAAACGCGCTCATCATCACCGGAGGATGGCTGGTAAGAGATTGACACCGTTTTTTAAACCACAACAAATTATACATTTCTAGTATTTAGTTCTTTTGAAATGTAGCAGTGCAGCTACTGGTGGATTGTCCTGATTCATTCTGTTTTTCTATTTTCTCAGAACGAGATTCTGTACGAAAAGAAGAAGAAACGCCGTCGTCTACGTCTGCGTCGTCTGGGAAAGCGACCGCCTCCCAGCAACCCTCAGGACTGCCAGCCGATGGACGACTGGGAGAAGGAGATGAGACAGGTACAGCTAAATGAATGAAACATTTAGGAGTATACAAAAGAGAGATATGATTGCATGGACAGCGCAACATGTGCAGCGGTTTACATGTTAACAAGCATGGTGGAATGTCTCTACAGATTGACTTTGTGGACATGGCCTGTGAGTGCGAGGCGGTCATCTGCTGTCGCGTCACACCGAAGCAGAAGGGTAACGTGGTGAGTTTGGTGAAGAAGTACAAGAAAGCCGTGACGCTGTCCATCGGCGACGGAGCCAACGACGTCAACATGATCAAGAGTAAGGACGTGAACGAACGGACAAACTGGATCTTCTTCTGCATGTGTCACATTCCCGTGACTCTACTCTAATCCCTCTCCCCGTCCTCTGTCCCTCCAGCTGCAGACATCGGTGTCGGTATCAGTGGTCAGGAGGGGATGCAGGCCGTCATGTCCAGCGATTACGCCTTCGCTCAGTTCCGTTACCTGGAGCGCCTCCTGCTGGTGCACGGACGCTGGTCTTACATCCGAATGTGCAAGTTCCTGCGTTACTTTTTCTTCAAGAACTTCGCCTTCACACTGGTCCACTTCTGGTACTCGTTCTTCAGTGGATACTCCTCACAGGTCAGCAGCCCTGCAGCTTTTGTCCTGGTCAGGTGTATTTGAGGGTGGATTAGGGTAGGGTTGGGCCGATGGATGAGGCCATCGCCCATTGGATAGTTGTAAATGCGTCCTCTGGACTCAAGCACCTGAGAGAAAAAGACAGAGAAAGTGGATGTGGAAGAGAGAGAGAGAGAGAGCAAGAGCCACTGGTACAATGATAAACACACTTCTTTTTTTACAGTCTTTGAATGGCACTCATTTCTGAGAAGAGAACGTCACAATCCATAAGGTGACGGACATCGTTTTATCCGTAAACGAATGTAGCAGGTTTTGTGCTTGTATGATATGTTTAATTCAGTTGTATTTATAGTGTCTCAGGACACATTCCAGATAGAGTAGGTCTATCTGGACTCAGTTTGGATGACTCGTGCAGTCCCAGTCCATCCTAAAAATGGTTTGGCCAAATGATCTTCATTCAAGATCCAGGAGCTTTCAACTGCATCACATCTCCATTAGCTCAGGAAGTTGTTTGCTCACTTGTCATTGAGTTGGATTACTTCCATACTCGAATTCTAAAAATAAAAACAGCACCCTCACTTAGGCCATCTTTGAAACAGTTTAATAAATAAATATTTCATATTGTTTAAAATATTAAGTAAAATAAACAACCACTACAAAAATCGAAAATGTACAAAGGTAAACGCAATGGGAAATAAATGGGTGGTCACTCCATGTAATATTTACATTGCAATTATCATTACAAAACCCTTTAAGTTTTGTTCACCCATGGTTTAATCGGACTACATATTTCTTTTGTCTTTTGAGTTGGTCACTTTGTCAGATTAGGTGATCATAGAGTCATACGTTGTTGTGTGACCTGGCTGCGAGACATGACGGACCACATGTTCGACCCCAACCAACCAATCGGAGCTCGCCGTGCATCACAACTTGCGTGGCGTGCAGAGGTGATCCGTGAGGTGCCAGGGAGGCAACACATCCACTGAATAATTGTTTCCCTGTCTGCAGGTCGCCTATGAAGACTGGTTCATCACTCTCTACAATCTCTGTTACAGCAGCTTACCCGTTCTACTAGTTGGACTTCTTGACCAGGTAAAAATAGGATTTGTTGTAGAAAGAATAGTACAGAGAAAGTACTGGCAGGTATAGGATTGATTTGGCAAATGGCCATTTTTGGCCTAAATCTCTAGCAGGGGGACAAAACTCATCCAGATCTCTGTTAACCGTTTGCTCTGCTTCGCAGGATGTTAACGACAAACTGAGCCTGAAATTCCCCAAACTCTACCTGCCCGGCCAGCAGGGGGCATTGTTTAACTACAGGAACTTCTTCATCAGCTTGTTCCACGGCATCTTTGTCTCGCTCGTCATCTTCTTCATCCCGTATGGAGCCTTCCTGCAGACCATGGGGCAGGATGGAGAAGCCCCCTCTGACTACCAGTCCTTCGCCATCGTCACCGCCTCGTCGCTCATTTTCACAGTCAACCTGCAGGTTAGTCAGCCCTGTTAAAACTTAGACGAGAACATGCTAGTATGGTAACGATAACATTCTGATTTTAATCGGCTACAATTTAAGCTTGAGTAAGATTTGATATTTTTTGTTGTTCATGAATGGAAGTATCTTGGCTTTAAATAACTAAATATGGAATAAATATCAATGTGTGTTCCGAGTGATTATTTAAAGCACTAAAAACGAGAAATTTAGAATACATATGCACACACCTGCTGTCATTGTTTGAGACTTATTATTTTTCTAACCTTAAAGTTACTCAAGAGAAATTGGGTTTTATGAAGTTTAATGAGGTTTAGAAAATGTGCATGTAATGAATTTATTATGTGAACAGCCGGCTGATCTTTATCTCTCACCTCTCGTTTTTCCAGATCTCTCTGGAAACCTCCTACTGGACATTTGTTAACTGCTTTGCGGTTTTGGGCAGCATAGCCATCTACTTTGGCATCATGTTTGATATCCACAGTGCCGGGATCCACGTCATCTTCCCCTCAGTGTTCACCTTTACTGGTCAGTCACACATTCAGCACCGTGTGACACAGTTAACAGGCTTTATAGTCTGTACTCCAAAGCCCTCAGTTAGAGTTGCTTCAGAATCTGCAGGGAGTAACTAATGAGTGATTGAGTTATGTAAACAAACAACAACGGTAAAGCAAGTGGGCTGTGAGGGGACTTCATGGTGCGTTCATGTGCACCTTGTTAAACAAATGCATTCAATTGCAACTAAACTCTGAGAAACTGTTGCACAGTACCCTTCTGCCATCCTGTAGCTCGATAGATTGATTTGGAGAATCGAGACACCACTACTACGGGGCTGTAGCAAAAGAAATGGTCTGCAGCTAGAGTTATAGTCTTTTTCTAACTTAAAAAAAACAACCTGCTTTGTGAGGAATGGATGTTAGCATATTTTCAGCTAACTGGAACCACCCTCTTCACACCTCTCATAACGTGTATATTTTGCGTTTGTAGGTGCAGCGTCACACGCACTGCGTCAGCCCTACTTGTGGTTAACCATCATCCTGACTGTGGGCATCAGCCTGCTCCCTGTCATCTGCATCCAGTTCCTCCATAAAAGCATCTGGCCCTCTGTAGGAGATAAGGTGAGACCTCTGGGAGTCAAGCTAATAACCTGCTGCTGGGCCTGCCTGATAATCCCCAATATCAGGAACAACTATCAGGAAAATGTACATGTAGCTTCTCAAGATTGGACATACCATATGTTTGTATACTTTACACAAGGGATCAGAACAATAATAACCATGTTAAATTTGAAAAATGGGGCAAATTGTCATAGTGTGGTTATTCTAGAAGCAACCACAGTCTGTGATGAATTCCACAAGCAGAAAAAAGAGCAGCTTAAAACGCAACTTGCTAGTGCAAAGTTAGCCCTAGCAAGTTAAGTCACAGTTGAGAAAAATATTGTTCAGCCTATTTTTCTTTTTATAATGCAAAATGTTTTTTTAGAACTAATATTGTTTTTAACTGATAGTATTAATCGGTCATGAATTATTATTGTCGGTTAATTAACATCTCCAATCCACATCTAAGAGGAAGTCGGAGAAAGCAATACATCGAACACAAGATTTTGTGCAGGATAATAGTATATGAAGTGAAATGTAATTAGCTGAAATACAAGTAACCCTGTACGTCCCCTTTTCCCACACAGCAGTGCTTCTCTAATGTTACCTGCTTATTTCCCACCATGCCCCAGGTCCAGAGAAACAGGAAGAAGTACGAGATGGAGCTATTGCAGGAGGAGAAGAAAAAGGCACCAGCCTTCGAGCGCGGCCGGCGTTCCCGCCGCTCCGCCTATGCCTTCTCTCACTCTCGTGGCTACGCTGACCTCATCTCGTCCGGGCGGAGCATTCGGCGGCGACCGGCGGCCCGTGGCGTATTCCAGGAAAGCATCAGAGAGGTTCCCCAGACAGCAGCCGAAAACATGGAGATGGAGCAAAACTAGCCAGGGGCGTTGTAAATATTTGGGGACAAGTTCAAGGAGTGCTTGGTTTATCTTCATTTTTTATCTGTGGAGCCGCAGCTGGAAATGGTCCAACGTCGGAAACTCTGCACAGAATACGACAGCCTGGTCGGAGTTTAAAAGGACCTCTTTCTTTGTGGTATTCAAGTCCCTTAGAGGAAGGTTAAAAGCATAGCGCTCCGAAAGTCACTCGTCTTATAGAAATAAAATGAGCGGCTTTTGCAGAAAGTTAAATGAAGCACTACTGAATGTGTCTTTGCTGCAGTTTGTGACTCGCTGCATTTTAACTCTTGTTAAAATGCAAACGGAAAAAAAAACCTCACCGAGGAGACAGCCTTCGTTACCGGGGTTTGAGGTCATACATGTGACTGACAATGTTGTTTAACTCAGGATTCTTTTTTTTTTTTTTTTTACATCTTTTAAGTCATTTTTCCAATCTTACCAATACTTTGGCTGGATATGGAGTTGTAACGTTATTTAATGACACTTTTTTTGACATTCAAAGCTTTAGCCCTATGTCTGTGAAGCACATGATATGTTAGTGTTTTATTAAAGTTTAAAAAAAATGCATATTCCAGTCAAGTTGTCCGTTATATCCATGAAATCAGATCCCAACATCTGTTAGGATGCAAATCCAAAGATGTTCCTTCATATTAAAACAATGGGCTAAAGCTAGACATGTCAAAGTATCCTCTTTTTAATGTTTTATTATAAATAATGATGGGATGTTACCATGCCAGGCTGTGCAAGGTGGTCAGATGTTATAAAGTGTAACTTAATTTAAAAATGTCCCAAGTGTTCTTACAGATAGATGTTGAACACACTATTTGGGGGATTTCAGCCTTAAAACCTTTCTACATACCTATTTCAAACCGAAATTCTAACCAATCATTTGTTCTATACCTCATCTTCGTTCTTTTTATGTACCTAGGATGCTGTGAACACACTGTAGGGACTACCTACCTTCAACAGCAGTGTTTGCAGAATGTGATTTCAAGTGCTCCTTACTTCTAATGGGGAAACAAATGCAGCAAAGAGGTCTAGGTTTATATTTAATAATGTCTTTTCTTTTTTTACTTCTTAGAAGTTAAATCACACATTCCAAAGAGAACAAATGAGGTGTGTGTGTGTGTGTGTGTCTGTGTGTGTCCGTGTGTCCGTGTCCTATAATTTAGGATATTCGCTAATCAGTGCCAGGCCAAAACTGACAAATTCCTGTTCTGACTTTCACTACATCACCTTCATGCTAGTGTTAATGTTTGCAGACGATGTCTTCTTTTATTACTGAATGAATGGAAGCAATAGATTGACGACTGCTGTTCATTGTACCAGCAACCGTTTGTTCTCTATCATCTGATGATGTTTTATCATGCGGTTGTTAATAAAAGCCAAGGGCACATTTAGCAATCTGAAATGAGTGTTCATTTTATTGTGGTTATTCAAGGTTTCATGTGTGGATGTGGTCGTTTTTAATTTAAGTCATGTTAAAGTACCTGCTGGGAAACAATCCGATCACGATTTGTTCTACGAGATGATAGGAGACGAACCACAAAACAAAGTGACACGAAGCAGGGTTCAGTTAACAATGTTTTAAAGGTTTGATGAGACCCACAAGTATGTATACAGTTTCTAACAATCGCTCCATTCACTTCGATGATGTAAGAGTAGAAGGATAAAAAAAAAGAGGCTCCATAGGTAGGGAGGATTGGTTCAAGGTAGGTTCACGCAGATCCATCTTCAGGAAGGAATACGGTGCAACAATTTGATACCAATTGAAACCGATGAGAGAGGCTTTGTTCAGAGTTTTTACAGAATGGGATGTAACATTCCCAACAGTACCTGTGTTTCAGTCCATTTGACCAAACGGTCTGTTTTTAATAACATTTTGATGCATATAGTGATGTTTTTCCACACGTTTTTTACAAAATAAGACGTGTTTTATGAACACAATGTCCCAACCAAATCGCTGTGTAAATACATATATGTCTATCTGCACTGACTAGTGAACTAATGAGTAGGCCTAAAGCAAAGAATCAATACAATGGAGGATAACCACATTCCTACAGATCTCACTAAATGGAGTTGCTAGTACATTGTTACATGTATAAATTGTGCAGCACCACTTTTTTTTAATTGTTTTTATTTGGAGTCCCACAGATCATTCCTGCTGCTGTGTAATGGCTGCAGGTACCCAACATAGACAGTATATACATGGGCAAATAGACCCCGTTGCTCTGGACGGAGACCAGTGAAGGATATTAGAAGCACTTTTCCGGTGATGGCTGAGCGTTACGACTTAATGTGACGTGAGCAACGTGTCTGAAAGTTGTAAGTCTTCTGGTAGCTGTGTCAAGAGAAATCTCAATCATTCCCAATCTTGCAGAGATGGAGAGCGTAGGTATATGTAAGGAGATAACATGGGCACAGGCTAATTATTGCTAACTAAAATGCTAGTTAACATTAGTAATAAACTTAAACAGCTAATGTAAGTCGAAACTGCCTGCGAGCTTCTCCTGTACTATACGGTAATTTCTCCACTGTGCGACAGTAAGTCACTTGGTTATGACACAATTGTTAGCCTATTTTTACAAAAACGTTTGCTACGGAGCCATAACGTGAGGTACAAGGTAATGGAGCCTTTTATACATTGTTGTGTTTCTTTAGAAATAAACAATGGACAAATAAGAGTCTTTAAACGCTTCAGATGTAAAGTTATTCTCTGTCAAAGTGGCGCCAAAATGAACGGCAGTCAATGGAATGCTAACAGGAGGGGATGGCTTGTTAGCATTTGGGTATTTATAGGAACACCGAAAGAGTCGTGTTTGAGGTGTGGCACTGCTCCTGAAATTATGCTAGTTAGCTTCAATTCACTAGCAAGGACCACACCATCAACCAGAAACATTTGAACAATTTACGAATTAAAGATGACTGGAATGCGAAACGTGAAGTCGCTTGTAGTCATCAGTTGACTTGGCGTTGACTGCATTGTGGGAAGGCTTCAGTAGGGAATCCGCCTTAGCACAAGGAAACGATTGGGTTGTTAGGGCAAGATTTACAAGTTGAATATCAGTGCCAAATATTGAGGAACTGGTGTTGGGTGAGTGTCTGCAAGAATGGGCCATCTTCTAAACTTGTAAGCATGAGGGGTTGCTCTGCTGGGAACCATCTCTCATGTAGAAACCCCAAAAACCGGCAGAAGGAGCTGCATTGTGCAGATGGGTGTCGTCTGGTGAGCAAGTTTGCACATTATGGAAGAGGTTATTGCGTTCCAAATGGTGAAAAGGCTGAGCCAAGAATGAGTTAGGCATGCCTTGAAAAATGTCTCGGGAGGTGGAATTAATGGGTGGGGTGATCGTGAAGCCTTCATTGTCTTCCTTAGTGAGCAGACGAACAACGGACTCTGGCTCGTGAATGGATAAGAGATTCCAAGGTGGAAATGGTCTAACACATGATCAAATTTGCAAAGGGGGGGGGGGTTGTAAGAGCGTGCAAAGTAGACATGAAGGGAGCGGCACTGGGTTTCAACCCGGCCACTGATAGAGCGAACTGCTGCGGTAGCTAAAGTGCGTGACATCGGGGTCGCTGGCATTCTAGTGCCAGGAGCACGGGCTCGAGCAAGCTGCTTCGGTTGCTCGAAGCGGGTGGCTTGGGGGGTGCCAGAAGCCCCTGCTAGAGCGAGCTGCTGCTGTTACCGTAAGTAAGCACAGCGGTGCACTGGCATCCTCGTGCCAGGAGCCTCGGCTAGAGCGAGCTGCTGCTGTTACCGTTAAGTAAGCACAGGGAGGCACTGGCATCCTGGTTAAATAATCAGACATTGTTTTGCGAGCGACCTTACTTTGTCTGCTCTGCTGACCGAGACCTTGCTTTGCTCCGCCGGTGTCTGTCTCCAACTTTAGCGGCGGCTGGTTTGACCACGGAGATGTGAGTGATGGCGAGCTTGACTGCAGTCTATTGAGAGAAACATTGCCAAGTTGCTACAGTTCGCATGTTCTGCCACATGGCAGATGGCAGAGCACACCTGACTACAGGAGCACATTTAGCTCAGACTTGTGGAGTACACATACAGTAGTTGGGGGGGCGGGGGGGTTTGAGGTTGGCTCACGTTCTCACCACAAACCAACCGTTCCAGAGTTCGACTGAATGCGTACAGAGACCACCTCCTCAAGCAGGTCTCGGCAAGGTTGTTTGGTCTGCTTTTGGTGCGCATCTGAGCGTGATTGCTGCCTTCACACGTGCCCAAACGAACCACACCAAGGGGGAAAAACAAACTGATTCAGCCAAACTTAATGAGGCAGGTATGAAAGCCCCCTGATTCTAATAAAAGGACAATCCTTCCTGGAAGCCACGCCCATATTGGCATGTACAGACGACCCTCCCAGCTCCACCTTGCCACCCGCTCCCAGTACCTGCAGGCAGAGTGGAAGGAGTTGTCACACAAGGAATTCAATTGGCAAAGTTTAGACTTCAACAAAGAGGCAATAGTCCAGAATGCATGAGGTAAACAAGAGGCAGAAACTGATCAAGTTTCTGTCAGGTGAGAACAATAATCAAAACAATACCAAAGCCATTTTGACATGTCACAGTAGAAGAGCAAAGGTGTGAATAATAAAATACGTGATGTAATGTCATGGTTTACTGGGACAATTTAACAAAACAGCGTCTCTGTGCTCCCTGCTTTGACAAGTCAAAATGTCTGCTGTGAAAAAGACCTTAAACTGTCACAGAGGGAAAACTAGGCCAAGGGGGACACCTGGTGGGGGAAATTTACATTAGAAAAAACAAATCCAACCAAACTAAATATACTCAGCAAAAAAAGAAACGTCCTGTCACTTTCAACTGTTTTGTCCATTATACAGTATGTTTTACCTTGTTTCTACACAACTACCCCTCGCTGTCGAATCTCACTGACTCTAAAGAGTCCCCGGGCATCAATATCCGTCCTGTACGATACTTTAAAGATGTGACGGCAGCTGTGTCAGAGGTCAGAGATAAGCTACAGGACATTCTGAGTGATATGTGGATCAAGATCTCACTGACAGAGACGGAAGTGGATGTTTTACTGCCACAGGCACAGCCTAAAACCAGAGATGAATTCTTACAATATTCATGTCAAATCGCACTGGATCCAAACACAGCACACGGGCAGCTCTTATTATCTGACGGTAACAGAGAACCAACAGGGATGACAAAAAAGCAGTCGTATTCTAGTTATAAAGACACATTCACCCAATATCAGCGGGTCCTGAGTAGAGAGAGTTTAACTGTTGTTGTTACTGGGAGGTGGAGAGTAAAGTCGGAGCTACAGTAGCAGTCGCATACAAAGATATCAGCAGGACAGGAAATGATGAGGAATTTGGAAACAATGGCAGATCCTGGACATTGGAGTGTTCAGTGTTCAATAAACAAAAATTCAGACATAACAACATCAGAACTCCCGTCTCGGGTCCTCAGTCCTCCCAAGTGGGGGTGTACCTGGATCACAGGGCAGGTGTTTCTGTGTTTCTACGGCGTCAACACTTCAACAAACAGGCAATAGTCCAAAATACAAGAGATGAACACAAGAAAGAAACTGGTACTGATTCAGGGTTGCAAAGACTGAGCAATTAGTTTGACAAACTAACCAAGTTATTTTTACACCTGTGCTCCTAAGTCAAAATGTTTACCGGTGGTGAAAAAATGACATTAAAAACAAATGCAACTAAACGTTAAAAAAGAGTAAATGGACCAGAAGTAGAGACATATATTAGAAAAATAATCTTTTCCCTTTCCCTCCTGACAGGCTGCCATGCTGAAGTTTAAAGGTCCCATGGCTTGAAAATTTCACTTTATGAGGTTTTTTAACATTAATATGAGTTCCCCCAGCCTGCCTATGGTCCCCCAGTGGCGAGAAATGGCGATAGGTGTAAACCGAGCCCTGGGTATCCTGCTCTGCCTTTGAGAAAATGAAAGCTCAGATGGGCCGATCTGGACTCTTCTCCTTATGAGGTCATAAGGAGCAAGGTTACCTCCCCTTTCTCTGCTTTGCCCGCCCAGAGAATTTGGTCCACCCATGAGAGAGAGAGAGACATCATGGCTTTCAAACAAGTGAAGCATGGCAGTTGGTCAAGGCCACACCCCCACCCCCACCCATCACCTTGCCCCCCCCTCTCTCCTCCTCAATAGCATTTAAAGCTACAGACACAGAAATGGCACATCCTAAGGAAAGCTCATTGTGGGACTGGCTCTAGTGGCTGTAATTCTGCACCAAGGCTGAATTTTGGGAAAGAGACTTCAGATACAGTATTAGGGGACCACTAAGGTCTATATAAAAGAGACTTCAGATACAGTATTAGGGGACCACTAAGGTCTATATAAAAGAGACTTCAGATACAGTATTAGGGGACCACTATGGCCTATATAAAAGAGACTTCAGATACAGTATTAGGAGACCACTAAGGTCTATATAAAAGAGACTTCAGATACAGTATTAGGGGACCACTAAGGCCTATATTAAAGAGACTTCAGATACAGTATTCATTTCAATTCAATTTCAATTTATTTATAGTATCAAATCATAACAAGAGTTATCTCGAGACACTTTACAGATAGAGTAGGTCTAGACCACACTCTATAATTTCCAAAACCCCAACAATTACAGTAATTCCATCAAGAGCAAGCATTAGCAGTGGCTATCGCGACAGTGGCAAGGAAAAACTCCCTTTTAGGAAGAAACCTCGGCAGACCCAGACTCTTGGTAGGCGGTGTCTGACGGGCCGGTTGGGGGTGTGATGAACAGTGGCGATAATAGTCACATTAAAGGTCACAGAAGGGGACCACTAAGGTCTATATAAAAGAGACTTCAGATACAGTATTAGGGGACCATTAAGGTCTATATAAAAGAGACTTCAGATACAGTATTAGGGGACCACTAAGGTCTATATAAAAGAGACTTCAGATACAGTATTAGGGGACCACTAAGGTCTATATAAAAGAGACTTCAGATACAGTATTAGGGGACCACTGAGGTCTATATAAAAGAGACTTCAGATACAGTATTAGGGGACCACTAAGGTCTATATAAAAGAGACTTCAGATACAGTATTAGGGAACCACTAAGGTCTATATAAAAGAGACTTCAGATACAGTATTAGGGGACCACTAAGGCCTATATAAAAGAGACTTCAGATACAGTATTAGGGGACCACTAAGGCCTATATAAAAGAGACTTCAGATACAGTATTAGGGGACCACTAAGGTCTATATAAAAGAGACTTCAGATACAGTATTAGGGGACCACTAAGGCCTATATAAAAGAGACTTCAGATACAGTATTAGGGGACCACTAAGGCCTCTATAAAAGCATCCAAAAAGCAGCATTTCATAGGACCTTCTGACCTAAAGGACAGGAAGACAAAATATAAAGTGGGGCATTGTTGTTGTGTCAACTGTATGTCTTAAGTAAAGTATGCTCACTGTGTTATTGTATTTTTTTACTTTTATGCTTATATTGTATATTAAAACAGTATAATTATAATTAGTATAATTAATTAAATTAATAATTATTATTACAAAACCTCCTCAGACTGAACCCTGTGGCGCACACTTGATGAAGCCGGAAGTTATGGTTTGAACAGGATGAATAAGCAGTAACGGTCTTGTTGGACAGCTCATATGACATATCTAAGAATAACTTTAACTTGTCTGGATTAAAAGTGAAGACGTGATGAGTTCAGGCAATTATTTGTCAGACTGAACCATCATCCAGGGGTTACAGAGCTCTGTCTTTTCAGCTGAACTACTATTATCTTCCTGAATTCTATTTTATTTTTTGTTGCAAAATAAATAGACAAAGACAACTTTGGTCTCATCAAACTATTATTTCTTCACTCGTCACCGGAATTTCCACCACAGTTGTGCTTCCTGATCCCTCACGGCACAGAAACCACCACAGAAAGTTTTAATGGTTAGTGACCCTAAAAGTAACTGTATTTTGAAAACCCTGAAGTATTCTGGTTCATTGTCATGACAGCTCTCTGCTGCTGCTGTACTCAGGATCAACGTGGTTGTGATATACATCAAGATGCACTCTGCAACATATGTCTATGAGTGTGTGTAAAATGCAGTGTGTATATAAGCAAAAGTTCAAATATAATGTTTAAAATGTAGAGCTAGAGTGTCCCTGGGGTGATGCATGGTGATTTGGGAGAAGAGACCTTAGTTGGCAGCCATCTTAAAAGCATGTGAGCCAGGTCGAACAGGTGCGCCACATCCCCTCCTGACACGAACACACACACACACACACACACACACACAATAATAGTTTATAATAGTGCAAAAAATAAAAAAAAATAAAATAAAATAAACCCTGCCAACCTCTTCTCACTCCCAACTCGTAAAATATGGACGCTTGGTCGATGGCTGCCAGCGTCAGATACGACGCAAAAATCACCCTTCAGCGTGTGTGTAGAACGCACTGGGCAGAGCAGCAGCTACGCGGCGCGTGAAGATGACGTAGTATTAAGAGCAACAGCGGTAGGTAGTAGTGTTACAGCCCGAAATTCCGTATGGGGAGGTTGGTTGGGGTGGTAGATGGGTCAAACAACACAGGACTTTCAGCCCGTAGACTGGGGTTTGTGTCCCGCGTGTCACAGAAACGCATTCATATGCATTTCATAACCCCACCCACAATTTTTTACTGAACCCAACTGGCACGTTTTTCATTTTCCTTGAAGCTACATTGTGTAAGAATTACTCCCATCTAGCGTTGAGATCATATATCGCAATCAACTCTCTATCGCCACGCAGTATTGCAACTACGGTAGCCTTCACGCTTCAAAAAGCAAAGGTGTACAAAAGGCCGCCTATCAGCTGTCATTGTTGGAGTTCATGCGTTCTCTTAATACATCCATGAGTTCATGTCGGAGAGTGGCGCGGACACCACGAGCGGGCACGCGCGCCACCCGACGGAAAGAAGAGAGAAAGAAAAGGAGACTGGAGCGGTCTGGAGGGTAATTAACTAGTTGGGATTTGGTGTGTGCCTCCAAAGCAGCTCCAATGTTCACTCTTTTTCCGGTCTCTTGCTCTTTTCAATATCCGTTTTCTTTTTCTGGGTGAAGAAGAGGACTAATGTTCCTAAAATCTGGATTTTGAATACGTGTGGTCCTCCATGTTTCCTTCTTCAAACTTGCCGGGGCCGGCAAGCGCCGAATGGGAATACTTGAAATTGATGGTGGTGGTCAATATTCATGAAAAAGGACAAGTTTGTGAAGGGCAATACAGATTTTGATAATGATCAACTACAAACGTTACACACACAACGTTAACCCAACTGTCCTGTAAACTCTTTTCCTAAACCCAACTGTCCCGTTCTTGTCCCGCGTGTCACATAAATGCACCTTTTATAAGCCCACCCACGATCTTTTCCTAAACCTGTCGCATTTTTCTTTTCATTAATCCAACCGTCACGTTATTGTCCCACATGTCACGTAAATGTACCTTTTATAAGCCCCCCCACCATCTTTCCCTAAACCTAACTGCGTCAAAAGTGACGGCAATAGTCCCGACCCAACGCGTTTAGATAAAGCACGTTTAGATCTGAGTCTAAAGGAGACTTTTAGCGTCAATAACAACGTCAAAGGCACATGTCAATGTCAACTTTATTTATATAGCACATTAAAACAACTGTGGTTGACCAATGTCAAATATCAAATACAAAATGATCACGTAAAATACATTGTTACAAATAACATTAAAAGACATTAAAGACATTTGACACCCCCTCCCCCACCTCCCAAATGACTACTTGCAATGACATCTGAAGGGGCCCCCATGTCATTCTCGGCGAAGCATGATCGAATTTTTTCAAAGGAAAGTCAAAGGGAAATGAAGAGGAGTTATCCTTCTCAAGGTGAAAAAAAGAAAGAGAAAAAATAAGGATGAGAAGAAAAGAAGTCTATCGGTAACGTTGACAGACATTGTGTGAGTCTAATGATGGAAAGCCAAAAAAGAAAAGGGAAAGGTGGCGCTGTTGCTGTGCTGTGTGTTTTTTTTTCGGCAGATTTTTTTGTTCCCACTCCGGACCCCGAAGCTCAACGGCAGGCCTATACAAAACGTCAAATTAACTGGACGGGTCCCGGTGACCCGAAGGACAACACAAGGGATAAGCAGCATTTGTAGAGTTTGCTGGTGACGAACTTTGGTTTTAAGGGACCCCCTAGGAATTCTTGCCTAGAGCCACAACAGACCCTAGAATCGCCACTGCCAAACGCCAGGATAAAAAGGTGTGTCTTTAGTAGGGACTTAAAAGAATATATAGTCTGCGCCTCTCGCATATTCATTGGAAGGCTATTCCAGAGGACGGGAGCACCCACCGCAAAAGCTCGGTCCCCTCTACTTTTTAATCCTAGCCTAGCTTTTGGCACATCCAAAAGCAATTGGTTGGTTGACTGCAATGTTCTGACTGGTGAATAGTGATGTAAAAGTTCAGCCAGATACAAAGGGGCCAAACCATTTAAAGCCTTGAAGACAAGTATCTTAAAATCGATCCAGAAACGTACAGGAAGCAAATGAAAAGAGGCCAAGACAGGTGTTATGTGTTCCCGTCTTCTTATACCGGTTAAAAGGCAAGTGACTGCATTTTGTACTAGTTGCAGCCAATCCCTAATCAACCTAAAACCAACTTATTATTTGGGCAGGGCTATCATAGGTCGGTGTTGTGAGCAGGATGTATTTTTAGGTGGAACTCTTCCAGTCTGATATGTCGAACTTTTCACTTCATGTTCTTAAAAGAAGATACAAGAACACACTGATATGCTTAAACCACTCCTCCTCTTCCAGGCATTTATCAAAAGCTGTGATGCGGGAATTTTGCAATTCTCTGTGACAAAGAGGAACGAGACCAAAATAACTTGTTTCCTGTTTCCTCTGCTCTTCACAGATCTGCAAGTTGACAGATGGGTTTTTAGCAACATGCTGTTGAGTGCAAGTGCTCATGCCTCATTTAGTGCATATCCAACCCGGTCTCACGCCAGGTTGTGAAATAGTCACGTTATTTAGATTTATTGATTCGTTTACAGGTCACGATTTTAACGTTTATTTCGTGTACACATCACGGATTTTGAACGTGTACAGGTCACGATTTTCGAACCTGCCCTGGGGGACACAACAATGGTAAAAAACAACCACTTAATGACAGCTTAATGTGTTGTTCACACATAAAGCTAAATAGTTTATTAAAGTTTGATAATTAGGCCTGCCATGACATATATATACATATATGATATATGAGGTTTTGTTGTCTAGGTTAATGTCAAGTTGTCATAACAAAGACATCGACAGGTTTTGTTGTAACTAGGGCTGGGCGATAAATCGATTTGATCGATTAACTCGAATGTGTAGTTAACGTCGATTTGCTAAATGAAAATCGGTTTTCTCCTTAACATCCGCCGACGCTCCCCTCTGGGCTCCCGTAGTTCTTAACGGGCTCAGTCTTCCTCCCGCACATTTGCCATAGAGATACGCAAACAACTTGGCAGCGACTAACATTAGTTCTTTTCTTAACTAGTCGTTTCATTACTTACTTAACTGTAATCTCCGCCGAAATGACCGGCAGCTCGCGGTGCTCTGTACCCGGCTGTCACCTATTCTCAGATAACTGAACCACCAGCTACCGCTGACCTGACGGCGCACCAGAGGCGGTGTGGAGGAACTCTGTTGCGGCTCAACACATCTACTAAATGCCGCTTATACGACCGAGCTGTGACGGAGGTCTGTAGCGGCTTAAACAACTAGCAATCTCCGCTCTGTAGCACGGAGCTCCTCTTCGACATTTTTATTTTACCGCTAGTTACTACGAAGGAGCTTGCTACAGGTATGCTACATTCATGAGACTGTGGGATGTTAACGCACGTTATTTAGCAACAGGTGAAAATAGGGGCAAGGTTGCGTGACTAAAGTCAAAATGATTTGAACTTTTAGGCGAGGAACGAGAAGTGAATTACCTGTATGTGTGAAAACAGCTTTATTAGCATAATTTTGTCATTCTTTCAGGGGGGCAATACACTCAAACAAATTTATATTTCCACAAAACTGGCATGAATAATCATAATGGTATACATGCCCCATGTGTGTGTGTGTGTATTAGTCAAAACAAAATTAAGTCAAAACTTGTTTTGAACAATTTCTTTGTCATCTGCAGATTGATTTTAAGTAGGGGGCCATTTCGCCCAGCCCTAGTTGTAACACAGAGATTGTTGTGTTCTTCAGTCTCAAGTTGTCATAACACAAACATCTCAAACAATGCTAACTTTGCATTAAAAGTGTCATAATTGGATGCCCGGGTGGCTTAGTTGGTAGAGCGCGCGCCCATATGAGAAAGAGTTTTATTCCCCGATGAAGAGGGGTTCAAATCTGACCTCCCGTGGTTTGCTGCATGTCTTCCATCTCTCTCCCCTTTCATGTCTGAGCTGTCCTGGTGATTAAAGGCGGAAATTCACAAATAATAATCTTTAAAAAAAGAAAGAAGAAGTGTCATAATTTACCGAAAGACACTTAAAGGGTAACTTCTCTTTTCCTATGTTTTTGTATGTAAGTGACTGACGGGAACAACAATTTTTGACATTGGTCCATTTTTTAAATGTAAAAACATCCACAAAATTGCATTTGCTTAAGCCACCAGACTCCATGTAAATAAACAGTCATTTTAGCATTGTAAAATACACTTCATTAAAGTCGACAGAAACAAATTAAAACTATGAAAAGCAGTATGGCTTCGTCTTTCCACATTTACAATTGAAGATATGTTGGCTCTATACACGCTAAAAGTATATACAGTGAGCCTGCCAGTGGCAAAAACAGCAATGAAAATTGAATAATTGACAATGCACATCTGCCCTATAGGATTACACTGCAGCCCAGTCTGTGGCTGCTGCTCACAGCATTCTCGCTTAGTACTAGACCAATTTCAAAGATTGTTGTTCCCATCAGTCACATTATTCACAAAAACATAGGAAAATAGTGTCCAGGTTGAAAAAAGACGAAATTACTCTTTAATGACAACAGTCATGAACATTCAAAAAGACTTCATTTTAATGACAGGTGTCCTGCTACGTCCTGCCTATGCCCTGCAGTTCCCTGCAGTGCCCTGCTATGCCCTGCTACGCCCTGCAGTTCCCTGCTACGCCCTGCTATGCCCTGCTACGTCCTGCCTATGCCCTGCAATTCCCTGCTACACCCTGCTATGCCCTGCTATGCCCTGCTACCCCCTGCAGTTCCCTCCTACGCCCTGCTACGTCCTGCTATGCCCTGCAGTGACCTGCTACGCCCTGTAACGCCCTGCAGTGCCCTGCTACGCCATGAACTGCTACAACTACTATTTCTAGTCAGTGTTCCATTTTCTTTTTTTTTTTTTATTTTTTTATATATTTTATTTTAACTTTTTTAAACTTTTACAAAAAAATAGAAAAAACCTACATACAAGATGGGTATACAGCATCTGTCATTGTTACATGAATTAAAGAAAGAGGCTATATGAGAATACACACAATAACCAGTGGTAGCCCGGTGCTTCCTGTCTCATGATACCGTCATGTATGTATAAATAGAAAATAAAACAAAAAGAACACACACACACAAAAAAAAAAAAATAAAAAAAAAGCCCAGAGAGGAGAATCAAACCCTTAGTCAGTACCAAAAAAATACAAAAGAAAGAGATAAAACCGTACAAATACATAAAAGCCTGTTTCATACATTGGTCATTTAGGTCTCATCAAGTAAAGCCAAAAATGGTTTCCACACTTTCTCACAATAGTTTGGTGCATCCCCTCTGCTAAGGCGAATCTGTTCCATTCTAGAAACACAAACCATTTCGTTGAGCCACCTCTTAAAGCAAGGAGACGATGGAGACTTCCAGTTAAGTAAAATCAATTTCTTGGCCGCTACCATGCCTGTTTTGAGGACCTGCTTACAATGGGAAGGGAGGGTTGTTGTCCCTTCAGAGGAGCCAAAGATTGCCAGGTTACAGTCTGGTTGAATGCTTACTCTGTATTGCTTAGAGAACCAATTAAATATGTCACTCCAAAAGTTGTCCAGCACTGGGCAGTACCAGAATAAATGTGAAAGTGAACCTTCCGCTCCGCCACATCTATCACACATGGGAGACACTGAATCAAATATTTTATGAAGTTTAGTTTTGGAATAATGCAGTCTATGTATGACTTTAAATTGAATTAACCGAAATCTAGAGTTTATAGAACACTTCTGTATATACGGACAGGCCCTCGTTCCATAATTCCTCTGACAGTGGGACTCCCAGTTCTTTTGCCCATGCCTCCTTGAGATGACTGGTGTTTGCTGGTGTCTCAAAGGCAGTGATAAAGTGGGAAATCAAGTGTTTGGAGTTTGGTTGTAAGAGAAATGTATCATAAAAATTATAATTGTGTGGTCTATTTGGGAAATTAGCAACGTTCTCCCTAACAAAATGTCTCACCTGTAAATATCGATAAAAATGTGACTGAGGGAGGTGATATCTAGCCTGGAGCATAGGGAAAGAAGCAAAATTGTTATCTATATAAAAATCTGAAATGCAACATAGGCCCCTCTCCCTCCAATCCAAAAAAACCCCATCCGTCAATCCTGGTTTGAACAAGTGATTGCCTGTTATTGGGGCATTTACTGAAACATTTGGTAATCCAAGGAATTTTCTTATTTGATTAAATATCTTCAAAGAGTTACTAAGAACATAATTGTGGCTAAACAACTTGTGAGACGGTTGTGCCTTTGAAAAGAGCAACGCTGGGAGTGAGGTCTGTGACACAGACATGGATTCAATCTTTAACCAGAGCGGAGAGGAACCGTCATCGTAGGGGGACCCCACTGCCAGAAAATGAGAGCCCTTGCATTTGCAGCCCAGTAATAATGCCAAAACAGGGAGGCCTAGACCCCCACTCTTTAAATCCTTCTGCAAATGGGCTTTAGAAATACGAGGGGTTTATCTGCCCAGACAAATGACAGGACGGCTACATCTAGTTGTTTAAAAAAGATAATGGCAAATAAATGGGAGGTTTTGAAAAGATACAAGAATCTCGGAAGTGCAACCATTTTAACAGCATTGATGCGGCCGATCATTGACAAGGGAGCAACTTCCAGTTCCTAATATTAGCTTTTAGTTTATCCATCATATCCAAAAATTCAATTTCAGTAAAAGTTTGGGGTTCCTGGAGATCTTGAGGCCAAGATAACGTAATGTGGGTAGTAACTAATTTAAATGGCAAAGATTTCAAAAAAGTAGGACAAATGTTTGTCAATGGCATGAACTCACATTTGTCCCAGTTAATTGTATACCCAGACAATTTACTAAATGAGTTTATATAATTCAAAAGGTTGGGAACTGAGACCACTGGGTCTGATAAACAGATCAATAAATCATCAGCATACAGATTAACAAGGCTTTCAACAGTACCAAACTTTACCCCATGAATGCCTGGGTGACTCCTTATGCCTATTGCAAGTGGTTCCAAGGTAATATCAAAAAGAAGAGGAGAAAGAGGGTCGCCCTGCCTTACACCCCTCTTCAACTCAAAAGATTGGGATCTATCTGAATTTGTGAGAATAGAGGATACTGGTTTAAGATAAATTATATTCACCCATTCAATGAAATTTTCACCAAATCCAAATTGTTTTAGTGTCTTTAGCATGTAAGGCCATTCGATCTGATCGAATGCCTTCTGGGCGTCGAGGGATAAAACAGCAGCCTGTGTATCCTTCCCCTGCACTGAATATATTGTATTTAAAAGCAAACGGACATTACTAAAAGAAAACCGACCCGGGATAAATCCAGTCTGATTAGGGTGTACAATTGTGGAAATATGCCTACCCAATTTTGTCGCCAAAACTTTAGTTAGTATTTTTAAGTCACATTTTAAGAGAGCAACAGGTCTGTAACTTGCGGATCAACCTCATCCCTTCCCCTTTCAAAAGCAAGCAAATTTGCTTCATATAATGAACTGGGAAGCGTCTTATTTCTCATAGAATCGTTCACCATTCTCAGCATGAGTGGAACTATTTTGTCATGAAATGATTTATAAAATTCACAGCCAAAGCCATCAGGACCGGATGTTTTTCCGAGGGGAAGGCTTGAATAGCATTCAAAAGGTCAGTTTTAGAAATTGGGGCCTCCATGTCATCTCTTGCTGCACTATCTAATTGGGGAACGTTTAAATTGGCAAAAAGTTACAGAAATCTGATTCAGTGGCCTTTACTTTACTAGAATACAGTTCCTTATAGAAGTCCCGAAGCAAACATTTATCTCTCTCGGATTGGTTAGGAGCCTGCCTGATTTGGATTTTATCCTGTGAATGGCCTGTTTAGCCCTTTCGCCCCTAAGTTGGCTAGCTAACAGTTTCCCGGTTTATCTCCAAGTTCAAAATGTTTCTGTTTAATTTTCAATAGAAGACTACTAACACGCTTATTAAGAATGGTATTGTATTCATATTTTAATTTCATGATCTTGTTGTAATCAGCGGCTAAGAGGGAAGATCTATAGGTCTCTTCCAGTATGGGAAGCATTTTTCAATGTCCTTGAGGCGGCTGTTAAGTTTTCTTTTCTTGGCTGATTCAAATGAAATAACGTGGCCCCTCATAACTACTTTAAAGGTCTCCCACAAAATAGAATCAGAGACCTCTCCGTTATCATTTGTAACAAGAAAACCTCGTCTATACGCTGCATTCATGTGCTCAATAAAAGACTGGTCTTCAAGAAGAAGAGGGTTGAGGCGCCAGCTATATTTTGGGCTTGACAGGATATTTTTGAAATTAAGAGAGACTGGACTGTGATCTGATATTAAAATATTATGATAAGTAGAAGTAGTAACACTAGGCAGTAATTCAGAAGCTATCAGAAAGTAATCGATTCTAGTGTAAGACTTATGGACATGAGAATAAAAAGAAAATTCCCTATCTGTAGGATGCTGCAGTCGCCATATTTCAACCATATTCCTTGTTTTAATTAAATCATTCAGAATTCCCACTGAGGTTATTGCAGGAGGCGGTTTTGTAGAAAGTCTATCTAGGACCGGGTCAAGATAACAATTGAAGTCGCCTCCAATAATAACATTAGAGGCAGAAGCTGGTATCAAATCAAATGCTTTACGGAAGAAGTCAGGATTGTCAATATTCGGACCGTAGATGTTAAGCATCGTTATCGGAAGGGAGTTAATATGCCCAGATATCATCAAATACCTGCCATATGGGTCTGCTGTCATACAATCAAGGTGAAATGGTACATTTTTTCGAAAAAGAATAGCAACCCCCCTAGACTTGCGGGTAAAAGGTGCTTGATAGACTTGGGAGATCCAATTCGCTCTCAACCTGCGCTGCTCATTTACACTAATGTGCGTTTCCTGAAGAAAAATTACGTCTGGCTTTAGTGACTTGAGATGCGAGAAGACTCGACCCCTTTTAACCACATGACCCAACCCCTTTACATTCCATGTGACCAATGTAAACTTATCATTTATACTGCTATGGGTTATTCTATCGGATACTGACATCATCTCTGGAATAAAAGCAATCTGGTATCCTCTCAAAAATGCACAAAACACAATAAAACAAGACACATAAAGAATCTACCTTGTAATCTGAGGTAACACACTCAAACAAACCCATGAACCTGAACATGTCCCCTACCCGCCCCCAAGCACTTCCCCAAACGAAGCACAGACATCCCTTCATGCCCGGGACCGCTACACGCACGACTGAAACCCGCTTTCAAACCTGTAACTCGCTATTAAAGCTGTGATAGCTAACTTAGCCCGGCTCCCTTGCCTAGCATACCTGACCGAAGTCAGAGAAAACAAAATGACAGTCTCTCAAAATGTTGAACACAGTTATCTAAATGAGAAAAGCAGCATCAAAATGATGCTATTAGCCCTCTGTGCAAGTATACACTAAGGGATCACAACAGCCTTAAGATCAGTTCTTTAAGTCAGTGTTCACAAAAGTCATTGCCTCACTCGGTGTGCTGAAAACCTTAAACCGATCCTTGTGTTTTATCCGAGCCCCTGCGCAGAAGAGTAGGCTGTGCTCCACCTTCAGCTCCCCGGCATCCTCAGGACCCCGGTGTATTCACGCCGTTGCCGCATCACCTCTGGCGTGTAGTCGGGAAAATAAGCACCTTGTTGCCTTTGTACTCCAGTTGTCGTTCCCTCGGCGGTATGCGCTCCTTCTCCGATAAAAGTGGACCCTGGCAATGATGGCGCGAGGTTTAGCTCCGACTGCGGTGGCGCCGGGTCGGTCGCCGGTCGATAACCACCGGCGACCGAAACCCGTGTCAAAACTTTGGAATCAATGCCTCACAAATTCTGTTGGTTGCCCCTTCTTCCTGCTCAGGTATGCCGATAATCTTAATATTATTGCGACGCGACCGGCCTTCGAGGTCGTCCACTTTTAGTTTGAGTGCGTCATTCTCGTTTTTCAGGCTAGCGACCGTCTTCTCCAAGCAGGTCATGCGGTTCTCATGGTCCAGCACTTGCTCTTCCACCGACTCTACCTTCTCCAATAGTTCCCTTTGCGAGCTTTGTACCTCCTTAAGCGTCTGCTCTAATTTATCAAACCTGCCGTTGATGTGGTCAAGGATCTTGTCGGAAACTTTCTCCCAGATTAAAGGCAGATGCTCCGTGTCGCTGTCGCTGTCGTCATGACCTGGTGAGCTACCGCTGGCACTGTTAGCATTAGCGCCAGCAGAAGCTGAGGGTGGTCGAGATAACTCGACGTTTTTGACCGGCTTCTTCGGCATATCGTTGCATACACTTAACTGGTTAAGCCCCTCGTATGTAAAGTTATTCCTGAGGCTGATAAAATTAAGTACGAGACTGTCAAAATAACGATTTTAAATATTGGCAAGGAGGAGCCCCTGAAAGCACGTCTACTCCATGCGCTGCTCACTAGCGCCCCCCCAGTGTTCCATTTTCTTTAATGTGACCAGTGTCGGGAAGTTTGCTCATACTTCTTAAAAAAATAATCTGTTACTTTACTTAGTTACCCCCTATGGAAAGTAACTTTTTACGTTACGCGTTATTTTAAAGTAGTCTCTGGCAGAGACTGAAGTTAATCATACAAAAACTATCTCTGACCATAAAGCCAATCTCTAGTTTATCAGTAAAGTGTCTGAACTACACTGCAGACTGGACTCTCTACTCACAGAGTGACGGCTGATTCATTATGAACGAGTCCAGCGCGGGTTGAAAGCACATCGGCAGGTCATTGGCGTTACACGGTGTTAGTGTATGTGATGTCTGTATCGACCCCTACCGGTCGTGTAGCCACGATGGTCCGTGCATTGTCGTAGACACATGCAGCCTCTTTTCTGGAAATCCTTGCGTGTCCGTGCGACCGACACAAGTCCACAGCGGTCCGCTGCGTGTAGCCTAGTCTATGTATGAGCCCATCTCCACCGCATCCATCTGTGAGGTTGTCAGCTTTGTGTCTGCCTAGGACAGTAGGACGGCCAATTTAACCACCAGTCCTAAGCGATGTAGTGGCATGTGTCACGTAGCTCTCTGCTCAGAGCGCTGTCCAGCAAAAAGCCACAAAGCTTAAAATGCTCTCAAAAGTTAGCGTTGGCTGCAGCATTGCTCTGCTACCAGCCTCTGTCACGTCACGTGTGGAGCTTGTGAGCGCGCAGCTGATAAGGCAGTGTGTCTGTCAAATCTGTCCCTGGGAAAAGTAACGTAGCGCTGAATTGAAAAAGGAACTACGTTTCGTTACCAAATTTTCAGTAGTAACGGGTTACACTACTTTTTACCTGAAAAAGTAGTTACGTTACTGTTACGTTACTGTTACTTTGTAACGCGTTTCTCCCTAAAAGGAAGTTTTCCTCACCACTCAAGGTTTCTCCTTAAAAGGACGTTTTTCCTCACAACTGTCGTACTAAATACTAGCACTTGGGGGAATTACTGGAATTATTGTGTCTTTGTAAATTATAGTGTGGTCTAAACCTACTCTATCTGTAAAGTGCCTTGAGATAACTCTTGTTATGATTTGATACTATAAATAAAATTGAATTGAAATTGAATTGAATGTCATAATTATGACGGTGTCATGTCAGTCTTATGCACACTCCTTCTAATAAAGTGTTACCGAGAGGACTAGGTCAACACATCAACCTAATGGTCTCATTATCTGAGCAGGGTTATCATAGTTATTTTTTTTTTACTGTATGGATGGTGGAATTCATCTAGTCTGATATATCAAACTCTTTACTTCATGTTCTAAAGAGGAGATATAATAACAAAATGACTTGCTTTAAACACTCCTCCTCCTTTAATGTATTTAGCCTGTTTTGTGGCAATTTTGCAATTACTCTTGGGAAAAGAGGAACGAGAATACAATATCTTGTTTCCTGCTTCCTTTGCCCATCTTAGATCTGCAAGTTGACAGATGGGTGTTACCGTGATGCTGTGGAGTGCAAATGCCCACGCCCCATTCCATGTATATCATTGATGTGGAAATGAGGAACTCAGTTTTAGTTTGGATCAGTTCCCAGTTCCTAGTTTTTATATGACAAAGTGGAACTATTTGCCAGTCATTGTCTCCGAGAGGTGAAATGGCGCAGCGAGGAATTCAGATGGACCAGGAAAAACTCTGCTGTTCGATCTGTCTGGATCTACTGAAGGATCCGGTGACTATTCCCTGTGGGCACAGCTACTGTATGAGCTGTATTAAAAGCCACTGGGATGTAGAGGATCATAAGAAAATCCACAGCTGTCCTCAGTGCAGACAGCTCCTTATACCGAGGCCTGCCCTGGTGAAAAACACCATGTTGGCAGATTTAGTGGAGGAACTGAAGAAGACAGGACTCCAACCTGCTCCTGCTGATCACCGCTATGCCGTACCTGAAGATGTGGCATGTGATGTCTGCACTGGGAGAAAGCTGAAAGCTCTCAAGTCCTGTCTGCAGTGTCTGGTCTCTTACTGTGAGCAGCACCTCCAGCTTCACTATGAATCCCCTGCCTTTGGAAAACACAAGCTGGTCGAGCCCTCCAAGACGTTTCAGGAGAACGTCTGTACTCGTCACAACGAGGTGATGAAGATGTTCTGTCGCACCGATCAGAAATTCATCTGCTATCTGTGCTCTTTGGAGGAACATAAAGGCCACGACACAGTTTCATCTGCAGCAGAACAAACTAAGAGGCAGGAAAAGCTTGGGGTGTTACGACAAAAGATCCAGCAGAGAATGCAGGACAAAGAGAAGGATGTCAAGCTGCTTCAGAAGGAGGTGGAGACCATCACTGACTCTGCTAATGAAACTGTCAGAAACAGTGAGCAGATCTTCGCCGGCCTGGTCTATCTCATTGAAAATAAAAGCTCAGAAGTGAAGCAGCAGATCCGATTTCAGCAGAAAACTGAAGTGAGTCGAGTCAAAGAGCTCCAAATGAAGCTAGAACAGGAGATCTCAGAACTGAGGAGGAAAGACACTGAGCTGGAGAAGCTCTCTCACGAACAGGATAACACCCAACTCAAGTACCCCCCTCTGCCATGTCTAAGTGAATCTACAGACTTGCCCAGTAGCAGTACCAATCCTCCGAGGTACTTTGAGGATGTGACTGCAGCTGTGACAGAGGCCGTAGATAAACTACAGGACGTTCTTATCGAGGAATGGATCAAGATCTCGCATACATTGACTAGCGTGGATGTTTTACTGCCACAAGCCGAGCCAAAGACTAGAGATGAATTCTTAAAATATTCGCACAAAATCACACTGGATCCAAACACAGCAAACCAACAGCTGCAATTATCTGAGGGGAACAGAAAAGCAAAAAACAAGAGAAAAAAACAGTCGTGTTCTAGTCACCCAGGCCGATTTATTAACAGGTCTCAGGTCCTGAGTCAAGAGAGTCTGACTGGACGTCATTACTGGGAGGTGGAGTGGAGTGGGTTAGGAGTTCACGTAGCTGTCGCATACAAGGATATTAGCAGAAAAGGAGACAAAAGTCAATTTGGAAACAATGACAAGTCTTGGGCTTTAGATTGTTCAGATGTTAATTATGAATTCAGTCATGACGGAATCTGTACTTCCGTCTCGGGTCCTGAGTCCTCCCGAGTGGGGGTGTACCTGGATCACAGGGTAGGTGTTCTGTGTTTCTACAGCATCTCTGAAACCATGACCCTCCTCCACAGAGTCCAGACCACATTCACTCAGCCGCTCTATGCTGGACTCAGGACTTATGGTTTTCTTGGTTTTGGATCGTCTGCTGAGTTTTGTGAGCCGAAAGACTAAAGCTGACCCTAACCCTAAATAGGTGCTGGGTGGATTCTGTTGTGAGTGTGTAAATAGATAATTATCCATCTCAACTACCTTTAGGGTTTGATCACAATCACTGCTCATATAAGAAGAGCATTTTTTCTTCTTTTATACAGATATATATTTTTTTAAATTGTGTTCATTATTTTTTACTGAAAGAAAACAAAAAAGAAGACAAAAATAGCTAAAAACTGTCATACTACTAATACTATAAATAGAGGACGTAAAGTAAAGCTTAATGGTAAGAGTAAATAAATTCATCATTTTAAGGAGTTTCTTGTTATATCTGTTTTGTGGGTTGTCAGGTAAGATGACCCTGATTTCAAATAAGATCTGAAAGAAAGAACACTTTAATTGTAAAATGTAAATGTAAAATATCATTATTGAAAACATGTAATCCTTTTGCTTGGTTGATTACGGCTACTTGTAGATAAATAATTGAAATAACTTGTATATGGATGAAAACAATACACCACAATTATGATGATTTATTGATTGTTTATGTCAATAAAATCCGCAAATAAAGTGTTTTATTTGTCAAAATGAAAACAGTATGTTTACATCTTTATTCTAGAAATTATTAAAGCCACAGAAGAACATATGAAAGTGATAGTACTGTGTATATATATGATATAGCATGTCATAGCAACACTATATATATATATATATATATATATATATATATATATATATATATATATATATATATATATATATATATATATATATATATATATAGTGTTGCTCTGACAAGTTGAAATATCTGCTGTGAAAAAGGCCTTTAACTGCCACAGAGGGAAACATAGCCAAAGGGGGACACCTGGTGGTGAAAAAACGGCATGAAAAACAAATCCAACCAAACTAAACTGTAAAGGTGGCAGATGTGGAGACAGATATTTGAAAATAGACATTTTTATTAGTTCTGTTCCTGACTTGCTCCTTTACTGACAGGCATTCATGCTGAAGTTTTTATAGGACAGGAATAGAGAAAAACAATGTGGGACGTTGTGGTATCTGATCGCTTACAGCCCTTTGAAAACAAAACCACCACAGAGAACATGTAACGGGTGGTGACCCTATAGGGTAACTAAATAATTCTCTGTTTTATCATCTGATTGCTCTCTATGGATCAGTGTGGTTGACCAATATTCAAGAAAACCTTTTTTTTCTGTCCCTGATGTGGTAATAAATACCGGAGGATCTGAAGAGTTCAAAGCCACGTCACTAACAGCACCGACATTGTTTGTGTTCTTCTACATTAGCAGGTCAACACACTGTTCATTTTTGATTAAATTGGTACATGGGACAGTTATGTTTAATCATGTCACACAGATGCTCCAAACAAACCAAAGTGTACTCAATAAGAGAGGCCTAGGTCAACACCTCAACCTAAAACTGGCTAATTATCTGAGCACGGTTATCATACGTTGTGTATTGTGAGCAGGGTGTATTTTTAGGCAGACTTCATCCAGTCTCCTGTCTTAAACTCTTCACTTCATGTGCAAAACACAATGACTTGCTTTTATTGATTCCTCTTCCTGGAATGAATCAGAGCCTATTAACCCCTCCTTCTCCTCACTGCTCTCGAGTGCAGCCAGTCCCATTCAGTCCACGTGTTTCCTGCTTATCCAGCCTTCACAGATCTAGTTTACAGATGGGTGTAGCCATCGCGCTGTGAAGAGCGAATGCTGTCAATCCCCATCTAATGCATAATCAGCGAGTGAACATAAAGAAAGGGATCTCAGTTTTGGTTTGGATCCGTTCCCAGTGTGTTTCTTGCATGACAAAGTGGAACTATTTGACATGCACTGTCTCTGAGAGGTGAAATGGCGCAGCGAGGAATTCAGATGGACCAGGAAAAACTCTGCTGTTCCATCTGTCTGGATCTACTGAAGGATCCAGTGACTATTCCCTGTGGGCACAACTACTGTATGAGCTGTATTAAAAGCCACTGGGATGAAGAGGATCAGAAGGAAATCCACAGCTGTCCTCAGTGCAGACAGACCTTTGGATCGAGGCCTGCCCTGGGGAGAAACACCATGTTGGCAGATTTAGTGGAGGAACTGAAGAAGACGGGACTCCAACCTGCTCCAGCTGATCACCGCTATGCCGGACCTGAAGATGTGGCCTGTGATGTCTGCACTGGGAGAAAGCTGAAAGCTCTCAAGTCCTGTCTGCAGTGTCTGGTCTCTTACTGTGAGCAGCACCTCCAGCCTCACTATGAATCCCCTGCCTTTGGAAAACACAAGCTGGTCGAGCCCTCCAAGAAGCTTCCGGAGAACGTCTGTACTCGTCACAGCGAGGTGATGAAGATGTTCTGCCACGCACATCAGCAGTGTATCTGTTATCTGTGCTCTGTGACTGAGGGGCAGAAAGAGCTCGGGGTTAGTCGGCAAAAGATCCAGCAGAGAATCCAGAACAGAGAGAAAGAAGTGAAGCTGCTTCGGCAGGAGGAGGAGGCTATCAATCACTCTGCTGATGAGGCTGTGGAGGACAGCGAGAAGATCTTCACAGATCTCATCTGTCTCATTGAGAAAAGAAGCTCAGATGTGAAGCAGCAGATCAGACGTCGTCAGAAAACTAAAGTGAGTCGAGTCAAAGAGCTTCAGGACAAGCTGCAGCAGGAAATAGCTGATCTGAGGCAAGAAGATACTGAGCTGGAACAACTCTCACACACAGAGGGACACACCCAGTTGCTACACAACTACCCCTCGCTGTCGAATCTCACTGACTCTAAAGAGTCCCCGGGCATCAATATCCGTCCTGTACGATACTTCAAAGATGTGACTGCAGCTGTGTCAGAGGTCAGAGATAAGCTACAGGACATTCTGAGTGATGTGTGGATCAAGGTCTCACTGACAGAGACGGAAGTGGATGTTTTACTGCCACAGGCAGAGCCTAAAACCAGAGATGAATTCTTACAGTATTCCCATCAAATCACGCTGGATCCAAACACAGCACACAGAGGGCTGTTATTGTCTGAAGGGAACAGAAAAGCAACAGTGAGACAATCCGTAATGCTGTCACTGCAGGTACAATCTAGTCCCAACGGTTCACACAGTGACGTCGACAGGCTTGAGGTCATGAGCAGAGAGAGTTTGACTGGACAGTGTTACTGGGAGGTGCAGTGGAGAGGGTTAGTTTCTGTAGCAGTCGCATACAAGCACATGAAGAGAACAGGTTATGAAAGTGGATTTGGGAACAACGACAAGTCTTGGGCACTGGATTGCTTGAATAATGGTTATGAATTCAGACATAACAAATTCAGAACTTCCGTCTCTGGTCCTCGGTCCTCCCGAGTGGGAGTGTACCTGGATCACAGTGCAGGGGTTTTGTGTTTCTACAGCGTCTCTGAAACCATGACCCTCCTCCACAGAGTCCAGACCACATTCACTCAGCCTCTGTATGCTGGACTGTGGGTTAATGGTAGTTATTGCTCTGTTGAGTTGTGTGAGTTCAAGTAGACAGGTGGTGTAAATAGGATTGGGCATTGAGAACCAGTGTCAACTTGGAGTTGTTTAAAAAATTACGATTCCAATGGAATCGTTTTTTGTTTGGTTAACATTTGGAAAATTAGCTTTCAATCCAATCATCGGTTGGTGGTTTCCATACAGCATACTTCCAGGCACTTGTTGTGTTGCAGCCATGGAGCACAGTAAGCGGCGCTCTAAAGTGTGGCTTTATTTTACGTTGAAAAAGCCCAGTAAACTTGGAAATCACCATTGAATCAAAATAACATTTTCCTCTTATCTGTGAAATAAGCATGTGACCCGTTTTATCTCTTCTTCCTTCCTTCTTCCTTTTTCAAAGAATCTAAATCAATGCGAAAAGGAAGAATCGGAATTGGAATCAGAATTGTTACAACCAGAACTATTCCCAACCCTAAACAAGGCAAGCCAGCTATCGCCTGTCAGTCAAACATTGTGGGTAGGACTGGGGCATGGAGTTTTTGTAGGTATAAAAAAGAACAAAAACCCCAATTAAAATAAAAATAAAATAAAACAAATAAGCGTGAGTTGAATATTAAATGAACATAATGTATTTTCTCTTGAAATTAATGAAATAATTAAGGCTGATAAAATATTGAATCACAATTAATTGCAGGATTGTGCATAGTTAAATAATCGCAAATTAGTCGCACATTTTTTATCTGTTCCAGATGTACTTTAAAAAAAGTTTTGAATGCTCAAGTTGTATTTTAGTAGTCTGGTGGTAACTCAATTTATATCGACAGAACTTGCAAATAACTTTAGTCTTGTCGAGAGAACCATGTGGAAGGGCTTTGAAACTCAACTTGCCATTCAAAAGACTTCTTTTCTTTATCCATTTCTGCTCAAAGAGGTTTGTTTCTGCTAGCCGTCTACAATGTTACTGCTGCATCGCTTCCTGATTTCCCAAACTACGGAGCGTGTCAAAAAATTAGTGGTGTTAACTCGATATTATGGCGTTAATTTTGACAGACCTTGAAATAATATTAAATAACTTGTTGTAAATAAAATCTTTCAGATAATGTTAGCATAGTAAGAAAACTTATTTGAAGAAGAGGAAATAAAGAGTGAGAGTATGAGAACAGAGAATCAAACTAAAAATGTGGTAGTAAGATATTCAATCAATCAATCAATCAATCAATCAATCAATCAATCAATCAATCAATCAATCAATCAATCAATCAATCAACACTTTATTAGACTCAGCGTCCAGATAAAAGACAAGACATTACATAGAATAAATTAGCCTACATGCAAAAGCACAATAAATTACTTATAAAAGCACAATACCTACTCTGAAACCAAGAATAAAAAAATCAGTGTCCTACAGCGAGATAGCTATACCAATGTCTCCACAGCAGGATTGATAAGTGCTAACCCTTATGTTTGGCAAGGCCAAGATGATTTCATTTTCAGAGTTTTTAACCCGGAAAATAAATATATACATAAGATTTCTTTAGACAGTTTGTAAAGGATTGACTCCTGCAGCCACAAACATTTTACTTGCACTATACCTCTACACCACACCGTCTTCGACTCTTCAGTTATATTCTCATTGCATAAGCTACTTGAAGTCTCTGTAAGCTTGCTTTTCTGTAGTTTGACCCCAAGTGTGCAGTATAGAGTGGTGTATATGCTCAGAACAGAGATATTGTTAGAAAGTTGTTGCATTACAAGTAAATAAATTAATTTAAATTTTATTTATAGTGTCAAATCATAAGAGAAGTTATCGCTGGGTAATTTACAGTATAGACCACACAACAATTCCCCCAAAGAGCAAGCATTTGGTGCAACAGCTGCGAGGAAAAACTTCCTTTAAACAGGCAGAAACCTCAGACAGAACCTGGCTCTTGGTGGGTGGCCATCTGATACTGCTGTTTGGGGGCGAGCGAGAGAGAGAGAGAGAGAGAGAGAGAGAAAGTCTGGTTATTTCACTGAGATCTATAACCAGATTCAACCCTAATAATTACAGAGGCATTTGTGTGAACAATAGACTGAGGAAGGTTTTCTGAAGTATTAATAATGTGGGAATACTGTCCTTCCTTACCAAGCACAATGTAAAAATCAAATTGGCTTTCAATAACGAAATATTGTACCTCAGACCACATTTACACCCCATTATTAAAAACTAAACCAAAATAATTTCTTTTTTAAATATTTGCATGTTTTATAGACTTAAAAAAACATTTGAAAAAATTAGGCATGATGGGCTTTTTTTTATAAACTTATTGAAAGCAGTGAAGTTGTAAAGTTTATAACATTATTAAATCACTGTACATGAAAAATAAAGGTGCAGTAAGAATTATTTAAACAGGAGCGTGTAGTTAGACAGGGATGCAGTTTGAGTCCAACATTGTTTAACAATTACATCAATGAACTAGCATCGATGTTGGAACAATCTGCAGCCCCAGGTCTCATTCTTCACGATACTTACATCAAGTTCATGCTCTATGCCGATGATCTAGTTCTGTTGTCCTCTACAGAAGAGGGTTTACAACAGAGCCTGTCCGTCCTAGGGTGGTACTGTCATAAATGGGCACTGACAGTCAATCTGAAAAAGACCAGTGTTTTGGTATTTCAGAGGAGAGCCAGATCTCAGGGAAAAAGCCAGAGTTACAACTTCACTCTGGGGAACACCAGACTAGAACAAAATGGTTTATATTATTACTTAGGAGTTGAAATTAGTGCATCAGGGAGTTTCAACCTGGCCATAAATACACTGTGTAATAAAGCTCAAATGAAAATTTGGAAAAACAAAGAATTTGGCTAAAAATCCAAAATCTTTTCATAACACCTATAATACACCAATCTGGGGCCCGGTTTCGAAACCAGAATTTATAAACTGGGATAAAACTCCCACTGAAAAATTACAATTGGAATTCTATAAAATAATTTTAAATGCTCGCCCTAACACCCCAAACAATATATGCAGAGCAGAACTCGTTATATTCCCTCTGTAAATTCAATTCCAAAAAATATCAATTAAATTTTGGCAGCATTTGAAATCACACTGATAAAAATTCCATGGCATACAAAGCTCTCCTAAGCAGTGGTCAAATGTTCACCCCCTGGACCAGCTGGCTCGGAGGTACACAGAGCTATCACAGTCTTCAATCAAAAGATTTGAAACAAAATTTAAAGAACAATATCACAGAACAATGGCGAAATGAAAATAAAATACAACACCCTGAACAGAGATATCTAATTAGCCAAATATCTCAAAACAAAAATTCCAAAAGAAAAACAAATTTTAACAGAAAACAGAGTCAGTGACCAATTTTTAAATTGTGGCGACCAAGAGAGGAACGTGTCTGTACACACTGCCACCAGGACATCGAAACAGAATTACATTTCTTATGTATACAATTTGAAAAATGCATACCAGACTTCACTGCATTCACTGATGACAAAAAGCTTCCTTTTTTATTAGTGGACGGCATGGCTGCAAGGAAAGCTTTGGACATACAATATTCTTTTCTTTTAACTCTGTTTTGGTCTTTACTAACTCCTGAGGGAAATATTTGGCTATTTAGCTGCACCATAATGTTCCACTGTCACCAGCTAGTCTTGTATACTCTGAAAACAGCTGAAACTCACCACAAAGCTCTATAAAGCAGAGGGGAGCTACAGATTGTCATTTGATACATTGTTCTAATACAAAAATCAATTGTAGGTGCCTAAAGAATCTAAAGCTTGATTTATGGTTGTGCGGAGGCTCCACGCAGAGCTTTCACTGGATTCACTGAGGACAAAAAGCTTCCTTTTTCATTAGGGGACGATAAAAGTACACATGGCTAGCAGCTAAATATATATTCTCCTGCCACAAGGCACAATAAGTCGATACTTGTATATATTATTAGTATTATTCCTATTTTATTATGGTTTCAACATACCTTTTGAGGGACATGCAGAGAATGTGTTTATTATCTGCAATTATATCATACTTATCCTGTTTACTTGTATTATTATATCAGATGTATTCACCCCTTGTTGTTGTTTGTATGTATGTTTGTTCTTCTGCTTTGGCAACGCAGATGTATTGATTTTGTCATGCCAATAGGAATTTGAAAATTGAAAATTGAAAATTGAAATTGTGAGAGAGAGAGAGAGAGAGAGAGAGAGATATTCAGATACAGATATACCATACAGTACATATCTATAAAATAAATTAAATTGCCAGTTTATTCCAAAATATGCATTGTCCACATATATCAGTAATTGAAGAAACAGAATCAATTCAAAGTGAAATTAAGGTATGACATGGAGGCCAGAACCGTCGCACAGCCAGTTAATGTCTTAAAGTGCTCATATTATGCTCATTTTCAGGTTCATAATTATATTTAGAGGTTGTACCAGAATAGGTTTATGTGGTTTCATTTTCAAAAAACACTATATTTTTGTTGTACTGCACATTGCTGCAGCTCCTCTTTTCACCCTGTGTGTTGAGCTCTCTGTTTTAGCTACAGAGTGAGGCATCTCACTTCTGTTCCATCTTTGTTGGGAGTCGCACATGCTCAGTAGCTAGGTAAGGACTGCTGGCCAGTCAGTTGCAGAGTATGAGGGCGTGCCATGGAAGTAAAGGCTGGAATACAATAGAGCTGTTTGGAGCAGTTTGTGAACAGGGTTTCTGTTGGAGATGGTAAGTCCCTTTGGGGTGGACTTTGGGCTTTTTCACTTTGTAAATCTATAACATGCACAAAAAGTTATACAACACAATAAAGGAAAGGGACTAAGCCAAAAAGCATAATATGAGCACTTTAAATTAAAATAACATTTATTTTTACAATTAACACTTAGTATATAACGTATATAATAACACAGGCTGTTCCTGTTAATGAGAATGCATTGAATGGGCACCTCGGTGGGCATTAACCCTTACTTATACCATGGTCTGGTTTACTCGATTCTGATTGGCTGCAGGATGTCCATAAAAAAATGTTATAGGGCACCTACTAAAGTAGTTCCGGTGAAACTGAGCATTTACACTTCTACATGAAAGGATAAAGGATAAAGAAAATACAAAAACATTTCCAACACAGTGTTGTCATTCAGTGCCTCATCCTCTGAACACCACAGGATGGCGCTAACACACAAGCTGCAAGAAGTAAGTTACACTGCTCCTCTAAACTTACTTTGTTTCACAGCGAATAACGTTATCTTCACTGTTCAGGTCACTTCTTCAGGCTGCAGCCGACAGTACACATGCCAGATCGTGAAAATCTTTATATCGTTTTGGGGACAATGACATGGCTGGATAGCTGATTGCCAACTGTACACAATGTTATTGACTTTGAAACTTGCTAGCATAGCATTAGCTCGTAGCTGTCTGAGCTGAAGGGTTGTACGAGCTGAGCGGACTATATAAATATCTCCCGTTGCTAAGCGTCAGTGTTGGGGAGTAACGGAATACAGGGCTCTCAAGTTTTGAAGACAGGCAAGAGTGACACCTCCCCCCCCCCCCCCCCAAAAAAAGATCATAGATTGGTGGCGGGTTGGACAAGTCGCAGGAATAGGGGTGTTTCATTAATATTATTATTATTAGTGTTTTTGTTGTTATTATTAATAATTGCTCAGATTTACACAAGAAAAGATTTGACACATGGCACTGACAATTCAACCAAATACAAAGTATTTATTCAATTTCTGCATGGTTACTTATGATAATGGGGGGGTCTGGGGGAAATTTTTGAGTATTAAACTCTTCATTTCCTGCATTCTGGTGAATTTGTATGCACCTATTTATACCTTTTTCTGAATCAATTTATGCTGGAAATCTTTATGTAAAGGTAAACATAGATTAAAATCCAAATATAAAAACATAATGGAATATATGGCAGTTAGGCTCAGGCATTCTGTATTGCTTTCATCTATTTATTCTCCTGTAGATCGACTTTTCTAATTATATCTGAGTCAGCACACATGTAGCCTAGCATCATTTACTCTTTCCTTTTGCATCTTTTGTTGAGGAAGTAACCTCCTTAAATTTGCATATGACAATTATTCACGTCAATGATACATTAATTCATTTTAATGAATTAATAAACCCCTGGACTGTAATATGATTTGTTAGAGCAAGATTTCTGCTCATGTTCAAAACTTTGTGCACATTCAAAATATCTCTTTTATCTGAGGTTTGGAGGAGTCGTGATACTTTGAGAAAAATAAAGTTATAATAGTCAATATATTTCAGAAAATAATCTACCTGCACCATAGTCTGCTGTGCATTACGTGATTGCTCTGCTGATACGGTAGATGTCAGACCTTCTGACAGACACAGAGCCCCGTTTGGGGCTCTGGTCTCTGAATGAGCGAATGTTTAGGGTTTAAGTGTCTGTATACTTTGCTTTTTTTCATTGGTTGCTGCATTAAATCTTACCCAGATAAAATAGTGCTATTTTCTGATTGGCTATTGTGTAGCCCCTTTCTTTTTTTTTTGTTTGGCTGATAAGTGGCAGGCTCGATTTAGACATTAAAAATGTAAGCTACAAGCCGTGGCTTGGTCACGGTCTATGGGCTTGGTAGCGTTGCATTTCCCCTGACTCGTTTCCTGGTTCTATTTCTCCTTAAACAACATGAAATGTTGCAAGAGCAAGAGCTCTGCGTGGAGCCTCCGCACAACTGTAAAACGGCCAGACGCGTTTGATTTCTGCCGGTTCAGGGGCGGATCTACAGGGGGGCAAGGGGGGGCAGCTGCCCCCCCACTGTAGGGCCTTGCCCCCCCAGCTGCCCCCCTAACTTTGGCATTCAAAAAACTTTGCTTGTAAAAACAAACTGCCACTATGTGCACAGGCTTCTTAAAACATTGAAACAAACAATTAATTTATATTAATTCATAATAAATAATACTTGTAGATGTAATCTTAGCCCCCTGCCCCTCAAATACTTAGCTACGTCCCTGCATCAAACGTGCAGAGCGCCGTTCGCACATTCAGGCTCGCACACAGCGAGTCTGCTGCGGTGTGGGGGCCCTGCATCCCGGCAAAGACTGGAGCGACTGAGCTGCCCCCCCTCCCCGAGCCTCTCAAAGTGAAGTCTGTTTCCCAGGTGAAGTTAAAACACACGTTTCATCTAAAGTTAAATTTGTAATAATTATAATGTCTGCTAAAGGCGAGTCAGTATCAACAACAGCGCGTCTGTTAGCCAAAAGTCAAATTGCTCCCTCGTGGGTTGTAAGCGCATTCTGCTGTTTGATTAGTTTGATTTCAGTAAAGACAAAAAGAGCATAATACAGAATATTACAAACTGGCATGTTTGAATTCATAACGTTTACAGAGGGTCGCCGTTTCGGTGGCGTTACGTTACAACACACTACACAGTGCTTGCTGAGACCGATCATTTGTATATGATTAGTTAAGGAGTAGGCTACTATAAAATCCACTTCCTCTCACATATCACGGCAATACGGCTGCACAAATTAAACCAGGCAACATACTTTACTGTCAAACTGGGAAAACAACAAATACAACGGGATTAAGAAGGCTAGTCTAAACATAACTGATGTGTGCATGTAATAAATCTCGTCTGATGTTATGTTTTTTAGGCTACTTATTAGCTACAGGGCCCTACAGTGTAATGTAATACAAGAATAACAAGAGCTTTTCACATCTTGACTTTTGCAGGCCAGAGTAGCTGGAGATATTAGCTGAAGCCTAAAAGTGGGGATATTGCCAGCCAAGAAAATCCTGAGTAGTGCACAGGAGGAAGAGGAGGAGGGAAATGAAGAAGGAGAAGACAGTAAACTGGAGAGACCAGGCAGGTCAGAGCAGGAGAAGACCACAGAAGGAGATGCAGAAATGAGTGAAAGAGAAGAGGGAAAGGAAGAATTGACAGTGAGGGATGAAGAGGAGGCTGCAGGTTCAGAGAGAGGGACAGAGGGAAAGAGTGATCAGGAGGATGAAGATGACAGAGAGGAAGAGGAGGCTGCAGTAACCCCTGGACCATATGGTTGGTTTATATTCTCCTTACATATAAATTGCAGTACAGTAACATAACATGTCCTGTGACATGATGTGTTTTCAGTTTTTGGCTATTTCCATTCTGTTGTATATGTTATAGGGTTAGATATGTAAATATTTACATATACAACAACAGTTCACTCTTCTCAAGACACTTTACAGATAGAGTAGGTCTAGACCACACTCTTTAAGTTACAATGACCCAACAATTCTCCCAAGAGCAAGCATTTGGTGCAACAGAAACATCAGACATATCCAGGGTCTTGGTGGTCGCTGGTTACATACAGATGGATACAGATATAGAGAATTATGATTCATAATAATGGTAATTATAGTAACAAAAAAGATAATGAAACTATGAATAGAAATAATAGTTGTAGCAGTTTAGGGCGTAGCAGTTTAGGGCATAGCAGGGCGTTGCGGGGCGTAGTAGGGCATATCAGTTTATGTATGATGGTTTCCATGTACCGTCTTCCCCTGCCACCCTACCAAGATCTCTTGCTACCCCTTTGCCCCCCCATGTAAAATTTTCTAGATCCGCCACTGTGCCGGTTCCATAGTGAGACCGGCGCAGCCGGAGAAATTTTGGGCGCTGCGGCATATTTAATTTATTATAAATATTTTTTACGCGTGAGAAATACAATGTGTGGCGGGAGTGCGTGAAAAGACCGAAATGAGTGACTGTCACGCTCAATGCGTGACACTTGAGAGCCCTACATGTAACGGCGTTACGTATTCAGAATACAAATTATGAGTAACTGTATTCCGTTACAGTTACAATTTAAATCGTTGGTATTTAGAATACAGTTACATTGTTGAAATCAATGGATTACATGACGATACTTCTCTGTTTCACGAGTTTATTCACTCTGACTAAATTAAGGCAACTCTATGCATTTTCCAGAAGCCCCGATATGAAATCGAAAAAAATAGCTATTTGCGTGATCAGTCACAATGGAGTCGGAACCGGTGTTCTAACGGAACACCATACCCATCAGAATGGGATACCTTCGGTTAATGCGCATGCGCAGCAGTGAAATTTGTGGGATTGCGCATGCGTTAAATTTAAACCATCATTTCAGCATACCTAAGATTACAAGCGGTAAGTGTTGGTGTATTATATCCAACCCGGTCTCACGGCAGTTCGTGTAAATGGCCACGTTATTCTTAATCTATTGAGACGTTTTTCTCGTTTTTTACGTGTAAATGTAACGTTAGTTTTTACGTGTAAATGTAACGTTATTTTAGGACTTGTAAATGTAACGTTATTTTTCGGGAGTAGGGCGGGGGCGAAGAAGTACGCTCCATAAGCCGGGGAAGCCAGCGCGCCCGCTGGTGAAATACATTACTTTACATTTTCGTCTTATCCACGTAAAACCGCAAAAACGTCTCCGTGGACGTATCAATAGATTCAAATAACGTCACAATTACACGAACTTCCATGAGACGCGGGCTGTTATATCGCATTAAACAATGGGCTATCAAAACAGCATACCTCTTTTATAAACTGTATTTTTTTTTATTAAACCAGGGGTTATCAAAACAGCATACCCCTATAGAAACTGTATTTTTATTAAAAAATGGGCTATCAAAACAGCATACCCATTTATAAACTGTATTTCTTTTATTAAACCAGGGGTTATCAAAACAGCATACCCTTCACAAACACTGGTATGCTGTTTTGACCAAGTAGGCCAAATTGACAGACCCCGCTATAAAACTAAACTTCCGGTATGCTATTCTGACAAAGTATGCTACATCGACAGAACACCGGCACGACAGAGCCAGGGCAGGAATAAGTTTCTATCTTGGACACATACACATTAAAGAACGAACAGGGAGAATGAAATATAACTGTGCAGTGCAGCCTCTGCCTCCTTTCAGCGTCCAAATTACTCCACCTCCAACCTGAAGAAGCATCTTAAACAGGGTTCTAAATTAGCACCGTTTACCAGCCAAATGCTGGTGAAATATGCAAGTGGCTGGTAGATTTGCTTCACTCACCAGCCAAAAAACCCAATGGTAATCTATTGAATGGCTGGTAATATTTGAACATTCATTAGCCATTTGGATGGTAGATGAAAATGTTAATTTTGAAGCCTGATCTTAAAGTAAGTTTTTTTTTTAATTAGCCAAGGGTAGTCGTCTGCTGTAGTTTTACTGGTCACCTTGCTATTTTAACATTGACGTGCGACTTTACATTCTCCTACGTGCTGATTTACTAGCTCCAGAGCCGTTTAAAGACTGACTAGCCCGTTTGACATGTTAGCTAACGTTAGCTAAAATTAGCTCGTGGTAGCAAGACTGCGGTTAGATTTTTGTGGTATGCAGTTCGGGACTACCAATACAATAATCTACCTGCTTGTTCAGGTACACATTCAGCTAGTTGGAATAAAAAGAACACACCATTATAGGCCTGTTTAGTAAGCTGGATGTGATAGCTGCATTCCTACACTTATAAAACGCAATTCAATGTGGAAGTAATCCTGAAGTAATCCAAGTATTCAGAATACGTTACTCAGATTGAGTAACGTAACGGAATACGTTACAAATTACATTTGTGGGCATGTATTCTGTATTCTGTAACGAAATACGTTTTGAAAGTATCCTTCCCAACACTGCTAAGCGTGGAAAGTCGTATCTAAGGTCCGTCCTATTTACTGGAGCAGCAAACAACATTTACATTGCATGGCTCTATACACTCTAAAAGTATTGTTTATTTAAATGGAGTCTAGTGACTTTGGGCGGTTTTGGAGCTGTTTCTGGTTAAACAAAAAGGTCTATCTTTGTAGGGATCCTTTCCATAATGGCTGATTATTAACCCCTTTCCTTGTCCTTTTGTTGTATAATTTTCTTTAAATTTTTTTCTACTTAGCACTTCTCCATATTTAATATGTAGCACTCTGAGATCTGTTTAAATATAAATTCCGTTACAAATAAAATGTATTGTTAAAATGTATTGTTGTTGAGACTTAGAATAACAATCTGAGCCTGTCAGTGGCAAAAACTGCACTTTTAGTGTACATAAACTGACGGTGAACATTTGCCCTATGTGATTACATCGCAGCTGCTGCCGGTTACAGCGTTTTCAAAACTAGAACTTCAAAGATCAGTCACTTAGACACCAATGTATGGGATAATGCAATAGCGAGTTACATAGTGTGACTTTAAAATATAAAGAAATTACCTAAATAATATATGGGAAAAACCAATGCACCATTGGTTAATTTCTTATGTATTTTCTTCATTTTGTTAAGCTAATAATGTCCCCCTCCCCCAGATAGTATACATTTCACACAACTATACTTAAACACAGATAGTATAATTATGAATACAGTATTATCAAATTAATGATTTATTTTGGATTCCATCTTAGCAACAATGCAAATTCAAAACAAAGACGGTAGTCAGAATTTATATATACCCTTGCTGAATCTGTTTTATTATGGGGATTAGGGTTAGGGGGTTAGGGGTTAGGGTACATTCATTTAAATGATTTCATATTTCATATTAATATGTTTATATTTTTCTTGTGTCATATTATCAAGAGCATATGCATACGTCTTTGTTCAAAGATCATATTGTGGATCTTTCCCTTGTGACGAGGCATGCATTGTGTTTTATGAATGTATGTTGGTGTCTTCAACTGAATATAAACTCTGAATGCTGTCCTCACTATAGTAAACGTCAGTAGGCCCGCTGTGTATTTTAATAAAGCAGTAGTGTTTGCAGCCTCTGGGTGTCACTGCAGGACTGTGTCTGTCTCTAGCTCTGCTCTGATTAGTTTGTGAAGTCAGTGTGTAGTTTAGTGGCAGGAACAGAGGATGGCAGCTCACATGGCACCGAAAAAAACAGCATGTTTCATCTCTCATATTTCCTCATATATTCCTGCAGCTTCACTTGACTCTTTTGGGCTGTTCACACTTTTTCATCAACACATTCCCCAGGCAGGCTGACTTAATGAATAATAATAATTATTTAATCATTTTTTTCCCCCAACAATAAGACCTAACAGGATCAACTCACATTGAAACTTCAAAGACTGGGAGCTGAATCCTTAATATTGATAATAATATATAAAGGCAATACGGACAGCACTCCAAATTATACTTTTTTTTTTTACCACACGGACATTTTGGGCAAGACGCCCTTCTTCACCATGTTTCTCAGGGGAGATTGCCTGAGAATATTATTTTATTTATTTATTTTACCATTTGACGTTTTTGTTTCTGTGTCCGAGGAGTACATCCAGCTTGGTGAAGCCATTCTGGACACATGACGTCATTTTTAATATATATATTTTTGATTCATAGCTTTAAATGTTTACTTTTTATCCAAACAATTCATCTCTTAATATGTCTGTATTGATAGAGCTTCATTCTGCACAGGCTTTGGCATATTTGAATCTATGCTTATTTATTTTATTACATAATACACAAAATAAAAATAATATACATTCATCAGCACATTCTCAGATACTGATTTCTGCTCTGTGTGCGTAGTATAAAAAAAAATAAAGCTTTCATTCTTCCATACAAATGAGATAACATTTGAGATAACATACCACTGAAATCCACATAACCAAACATTGTTTTCATTTTGTTTCCTTTTTGATGCTACATTTCTCTCAAATACAGATACGTTTTGCATTTTGCTAGTAAAAGGTATACACATGTAAAGCATACAAGTAGACAGGTGAAATAATGATGTAACATTTTTAAGTGTCAATCAGTAATTGTCCACCCAGAATCTGCTGAAAAGTCTGTAGCAGATTGCATGTATTTTTTTGCACTCTGTATTGTTTACCACTTGAACATTGTATCGTCATGTGAACACAGACAATTGTACGCTGTTAAAGACCACCATCAAAGCACCCACCACTTGTGTTACGCAGGAGTTAAAACAAACCAACCCCTCCACGCTGAAGCTAGCAGGCATAAACACAGACTTGAGATGCTTTTTGGGGGGAGACAAATGCTCAGAGGACGGACAAATTATTATCTGAAACCTGCTGCATCAAACAATAATTTGTGTAATAAACTCTTAGCCCTTAAAGCCCTTAATAACTTGGTTTCTAATCTTGAAGGTCCAATGTGCAGGAATTTCTCCCATCTAGCGTTGAGATCATATATCGCATATTGCATATTTGTGAACGGGCCAACATAGATTTTGATAATGATCAACTAAACACGTTACACACTGGACCTTTAAGTATTTCTGTACAAAGTGAAGTATTCATGACTAAATAAAAAACAAGCAAAGTTGAAGTTCAGAAAAAGGCCTTCAGTTATTATTCATTAAACCTTCAATAACTCATTTTGTTGCCACTTTGGGGCAACAGAAAGAAGTTGTGAACACAACATTGCCTTATACTTTGCTATACAACTTATTTACACATTCAGCTGTAATGGAGCGTTATCATTCACTAGTTGTGTTTGTGTCCACCCGATGAATTAAAGTGATGGTTCGGAGTAATTTCACCCTAGGGTCCTTTGCACCATGACCTCGAGCCAAACACCCCCCCAGAAGCTTTTTTCACCTGGCTCGAACATTGGGAGAGTTAGCGTAGAGGAGCGTTATCAGGTGAATAGCTTAGCGCTATATTAAGTCTAATATCGTTACTGTCGGGCAGAGACCTCGTATCTCCATATTTTGTTTCTCAGATATCAATGCTATTAGTCACCCTTTATGTCTGTCTGTGGGTTTTACAAATATTTAAATAGTGACAACATGATTTAATCTGAATTTGTAGAAGGAAAATAGCTCAATAAGGTTTTCAAATTAGCCTTTTTTCATTTCTTGAAAAGCAACGGTTCTGGACATACAATATTCATTTCTTTTAACTCTGTTTTGGTCTTTACTAACTCCTGAGGGAAATATTTGGCTATTTAGCTGCACCATAATGCTCCACTGTCACCAGCTAGTCTCGTATACTCTGAAAACAGCTGAAACACACTACAAAGCTCTGTAAAGCATAGAAGAGCTGCAAATTGTCATTTGATACATTGTTCTAATACAAAAATCAATTGTAGATGCCTAAAGAGTCTAAAGCTTGATTTATGGTTGTGCGGAGGCTCCACGCAGAGCTTTCACCGTAGCCTACGTAAGTGGCCTAAAGTTTACACTTGTGCGTTGGTGTGTGCATCCATCTCAGCAGGGCCGGCATGTGTGTGTGTGTGTGTGTGTGTGTGTGTGTGGAGTGTGTGGTAGAGCGAGTGAGAGAGTTATGGCAATTACCTTCAGAGCGAAACCTACTCTAGAGTCATAGTGAGAGGAACAAAGTGTCTCCCCTGTTCTTTCTGACCACGGTGGGAAATCTGTAGCAGGAAAAGTTAACCCTCTCCTTGATTTCATGTTGTTTATGGAGAAGGAGAACCAGGAAATGAGTCGGGGGGGTGGGGGTAAATGCAACGCTACCAAGCCACGGCCGAGCAACGTGCGTCACCGCAACGTGTTGTTACATTTTGAGAGGTGCACGTCAGGCTACGGCGTAGTTTCCGTCGTAGGTTTGTGTCTGCACGTCCCTATGTACGTAGCCACGGCGTAGATATTTACACAGAAGTATAAATCACACTTAAAGGACAAATCCGGCGCAAAATGAACCTAGGGTTTAATAATAAGTTACCGAGTCGACCGTTCTCTGGGATATGTTTTCATGCTAATCGAACGTGACCAGTTATTGACCCCATAGGTTCATTTTGTGCCGGATTTGTCCTTTAACTCTTAAAAGTAATAATCTGCTTCATCACAACTGTGTAGATGTGGTTTGATCAGATTCTGAGTGACAGCGGCCTGCAAAATGACCAACGACCTAACGACTGTAATCAGATTCTGATTCAAATGTTGCCAAAGTGTAGTTGGTGCATGAAAACAAAACAAAAAAACCCCCAGAAATGCAGGAATCTCTCATGTGAAACCCAACCTAACCAAAACTGTTCAAATTTTTAGAAGATGTTGCAGTTGTGCTGCTCAAAATGAAAAGCTGTTTTAACAGGGCCTTTGAGTGAATCTGGAATAAAAAAAGGTAATTTTTTACCTTAAAAGCCACTTACACATTGTTTAGATTCAAATTTAATGGTTTCAGTTCCTTAAAGCAATCCTGCAGGAATGACGTCAGACTCCATCCGGGTTTTAAAAGTTTAAATTTTATTCGATTCATCCCCACAACCAATAAAATTACTGCTAACAGCATGTTAAATCACCTTTTTTTGGGTCGCTATCTCTCAGTCGCTCTGTCAAATCTGCATCAGTTCCACACCGGAGGCCTCCAGGCAGACTTAGATAATGCTCTCCATATTTACAGTGGCAGGAGGATTGGGAGGTTTTTGACTAGATCCCATTTGTGTGAACCTATTAGTGCTGAGCGCTCTGAGCTCCCTCTGATACGCCTCTGAGATTAGGCAATGGTATTACTGTAAGAGGATCGACTCGCCTCGAGGTAAGGGCCGAATATACAGACAGAGAGAGAGAGAGAGAGAGAGAGAGAGAGAGAGAGAGGAACACACACAAAGACAGGAACATGCTCACACAGATAGGACCACACACTCCCCAGAAAAAATCAGGACCTGGCAATGAGAGCGGGAAATAGAAAAAAGGGGGAAACACACACACACACACACACACACACACACACACACACACACACACACACACACACACACACACACACACATAACTCTTAAATAAAAATGATCTGTTTTTCTCTCCTGAATTGGATCATTGTTATTTAACCCCTATGAAACTGCTTTTTCTATTTGGAAAATAAGCTAACATCAAATCCACTGAAACACCATTTTAAAAAAAAGCAGGTTGGTTGTTTTAAGTTTATGATAGTATGATAGAAATGTACTTTAAATGCAGCATCGTGACCTTATGTATTCATATGTTTTGCACCCATTCAAGATTTCTTTTTGTATAGGATAATTTAAATCTGTATGATCATAGAGACCATACAATTACTTTTTTTTTCTACAAAAAATGTGCCCTGGCTATGGCCCTGAGTGGACATGAGGGTTAAGGCCTTTCTGGGGTCTAATTGACCCCCCAAAGTAAATTTTCACTATGTAGGATAACTCTCATTTTATTAGGAAAACCCACATCGTATGTGGGACAAACGTTTTCTAATTACATCTACAGTCATGTGAAAAAACTAGGACACCCATGCTAAAGTTGACTAAAAAGAGGAATAAAAAAAATCATCTTTTGGAAATTGATCTTAATGCCTTAATTAAAAACAATTGGAAAAATCCAATCTTTAAGGACACCAATTTTCTTTGTGAATGAATAATGTATCGTAAATAAATAAATGTTCTTCCTTAAAATACAGGTTGCATAAGTAAGTACACCCCTATGTTAAATTCCCATAGAGGCAGGCAGATGTTTATTTTTAAAGGCAAGTTATTTCATGGATCCAGGATACTATGCATCCTGAGAAAGTTCCCTTGGCCTTTAGAATTAAAATAGCCCCCAATCATCACATACCCTTCCCCATACCTAGAGATTGGCATGGTTTTATTTCAGTTAGCCTAATAGCTGATTTGATTTGCATTCAGAGATGATTTCATGGAAAGTACCCCATGCCTATTTATTTACATAAATAGGCATTGTTCTCACCAAATAAGGTTTTTAGATCTGGAAACAGGATGACCTTTAAAAACAAGTCAGCAACCGCCAAACCTTAGTGCCCCCATGTTCAGAAAAATGTAGCAACAGCGCCTTCTTGTTGCCCATCCAGTTAAGAAAAAATTATAAAGTGCCCTCTAGGGTGCCCTTCCAGTGGAGAAAATGTGATGAAGTGCCCTCTAGGGTGTCCTTCCAGTGGAGAAAGCATGATAAAGTGCTCTCTAGCATGCCATGCCAGTGAAAAATAGGTGAATTGCCCTCTAAGGTGCCCTTCTAGTGGAGAAAAGTTCTTGAAGTGCCCTTTTGGGTGGCCTTCCAGTGAAGAAAACATGATAAATGCATTAATGGGCGCCATTTCAGTGGGAAAACGCAATGCAGTGCCCTCAAGGGTGGCATTTTAGTGGAGAAAACGTGATGAAATGTACTAATGGGTGCTGTTAAATGGAGAAAACGCAATGTAGTGGCGCCCTTCCAGTGGAGAAAACGTGATGCGTAACATATCCTACATGCTAGAAAACGTTCTGTGCACTGGTGCCCTACCGCATGCTGTATGTACGCTTTTTATTTTACAATTACAACTGTTGTAACTGTAACAGCTAGCTTGCCTAGAAAGTTAATCTATGGCTCACAAATAGCTAGTTTTACTAAGACAGAAACATATTAATTGAAAGATACTGGGTTAGACCAAGCACACACCAAATACACAAACTTCACCTTTAGTTAAACAGCTTATGGTTAGCAGATAACTTTAAGCTAATGTATCATTAGACACGGATAACTTAATTTATGATTTGAATATTATTTGCTGTAATTTGGTATTTAACAGTTGTACAAGAGAAACCCCTTGCTGCTTTTGCCTTGACAATAGGAGGAAGAGAAACGATGCTCAAACAACTCCACCACAAAAAAAATTCTATTCCAGCACATCTTCCACAACCAGCAGTTTCCTGTGAGAGACGTCTGTCGTTACGGCAGACATTTAATGGCAGAGCTTGCCAACTTTTTGCCGCCGGTGACCGAGTGAGAATATCAGAACCACTGGGGTCACCGACTTGGAGATTCCCTAAAGGGGATTTAGGGAGGGCTGAGACTGACAGAGGACAACAAGAAAGGCTAAAAAAAAAGAGAAACGGAGCAGGCCGAAGGACATCTGCAGGAACTGCAAAGTCTGCGCCAAACATGGCAAAAAATCATCCAGACTGAAGAGCAGGATGAAATTGAATATTGCAGTTTGTATGGAAGATGGTGGTAGAGCTTGTGGAGCTAAAAAAAAGATGCAAGTGTTCGGAGACACTTCCTGAATTGGCTCAATGAACTGCTACAGGACGCATGAGGAAGATCTCCAAAACATTCAGGATAGAGCTGAAGGAAGGCCAGGAGATTTACAGAAGTACGATATTTGACCGAAAACAAGTGTTTTTTATTTTATTCCCCTGCTGTGAACAATTTAGCTATGATGTTGTTTTGTAACACACACTAATACTTAATTTGCTGTTCTAACACACATCTCCTCTGTTCTCTTCTTGGCTGGTGCAGCTTCTTATATGGCTCAACCAATGATACAACAGAGAGAGAGAGCAGCAAAAAAAAGGCAGGAGATGATCCACCTGGACAAGCAGAGTGTGAGCTGGAAAGAAATACAGAGATCCAAGAAATAGGCACTAAAACTGAAGGAAGAGGAGTGCGTGAGCTTTTTGTTCCTGCATTCTTCCAGAAATCCACAACCATCTACGCTGTCTTTAGAAGGCTATAGCTCCAAGTCGTTCTGACTGGACCAGGTCACCAGATGGTCAATCTCCTACCTGTAGGCAGACAGAGATGAGTTAGTCTGGATCAACGGTAGTACATTTCCATGGATAATTGCCTGATATCGGATGCCCATCAACTTTGATCGTGCAACAGGGCAGGCCTGCTTGTTTCTTTCGTGGGAATGATTGTAAGGTTTTGGGACTTATTGGTTGGGTTTGTTATGGACGAAGTACACACGGCGACACACTGGTAAGAGCAAATTACGTTTAACCATGTATGCAACTAATTTAAATAGCTGACGTTATTGCATTGTGTTAACAGTTAACTAGCCGTGGCCGGGTTGGGTCAGTGGGTAGAGCAGGCGCACATATACTTGGAGGTTTATGTCTCGACGCAGAGGTCCAGGGTACAAATCCGACCTGTGACGATTTCCTGCATGTCTTCCCTGTAGACAGTATATAATGGACCAACAGACCCCATTGCTCTGGACGGAGACCAGTGAAGGATATTAGAAGCACTTTTCCGGTGATCGCTAGCTTTACTGCGCAGCCTCCAACTGAGAGAGACAACGTAAATGTGACGTGAGCAACGTGTCTGAAAGTTGTAAGTCTTCTGGTAGCTGTGCCAAGAGAAATCTCAATCATTCCCAATCTTTCAGAGAAGGAGAGTGTAGGTATATGTAAGGAGATAACATGGGCACAGGCTAATTATTGCTAACTAAAATGCTAGTTAACATTAGTAATTAATCCTAAACAGCTAATGTAAATCGAAACTGCCTGCAAGCTTATCCTGTACTATACGGTAATTCCTCTACTATGTGACCCAATCGTTAGCCTATTTTTACAAAAACGTCTGCTACGGAGCCATAACGTGAGGTACAAGGTAATGGAGCCTTTTATTCATTGTCGTGTTTCTTTAGAACTAAACAATGGACAAATAGAGTCTTTAAATGCTTCAGATGAAAAGTTATTCGCTGTCAAGTGGCGCCAAAATGAATGCTAGTCAGTGGAATGCTAACGGGAGGTGATGGCCAGGTAGCAACAAAATGGCGCCATAGGAGGTTCGAGTTCTGAAACGAAGCTTACCCCCTTGGTCTTCCCCCTCTTTCCCCTTTCTCACGTAGCTATCCTGTCAAAATAAAGGCGGAAAAGCTCCAAAAATAATCGTAAAAAAAAAAATGGAAATCCAGACCCAAATCCGAAAGATTAAGGGTCTGGCTATGAGTAATGAAAATGGCCCAACACGAGGGGCGGCACCAAGCATGCATTTGAAAATCTCACTGAACGCAATCGGATAACACTATGACCAATGTTTACTGACTGATTCCGGACTTCGATATCGCCGCGCTGTCGTCATCTGTTTAGCTCGCCTCTGGCCCGCCTATATCAGATACACCGATGTGATTAACTGCATTTAATATTGAATGTGGTGTTTTCGGATTGTTCCACAAATCGTGATCGGCTTGTTTCACAACACTTGGGAACAGCTCCAAAGGGTTGTGAAACAATCCTGTCACGATTGTGTTGTGGTTCGAATCCTATTATCTACTGGCTTGACCTCTGTGAGTTGAATCTGAAAATAGTTATGAGCGCTTGTAGATACATTTTCTTACAGGTGCTCCATTCACTTAAATGATGTGTGGCAAGATGAGAAAGAGACTCAGGTTGCACAGAATGATTGTCTCAAGGTTGGTTCACACAGATAAATCTTCAGGAAAGAAAAAACAGTGTTACATTTAAAACCGTTGAGAGAGGCTTTCTTGAGTTCTCACAGAATGGAATGTAGCATATTTACAAGAAAAAGAGAGCCACCGTCTCTGCGTCCAGAGCTTAATGCCGCCCAAGACGATTGAGCTCGGTTTAAAGAAATGCAAACAACCCAGAGCGGTTTTTTTTTCTCCTATCCCAGAATGTATGTGTGGAGTGGCCAGACCTTCTCTGCAGCACTTTGGAGATAGGTCTGGTAATGCGAGACTAGAAAAGAGTCCAATGCAAACTTAAGGAGCTTAACAGATGATGGTGACTGGAGGTGCAGCTGTTGGTATACAGGGAGAAGAGCAGAGGGAAAGGTCTGGTTTGTCATGTCTTCTAACACATTGCACCTTTAATTCTGCGTGTGTGTATGTGTGTGACAGTGAACCTCAGTTAGGAGGAGGAAGGAAGAGGAGGAAGAAGTCACAGCCTCTCCCCTGGCAGAGGGAGAGAGCGCCTCGTCATAATTTATGCCCTGAAAAGCATGAATTTTTCAGCGCACAGTGGCAGAGATGGCACTTCATGTTTACGACAATCATTTCCTTAGTGAATGATTCATGTGAATGTGGCGCTTATGAATCTTTCAGGGAACAAACAGAAACACTGATGCTCGGAGCTTTAAACTCCTTCACTGGTCGCTGCTTCAACACCCAAACTGAGCGTCAGGGAACGGTGAAGTGAGCGTGGGAATAATAACCCCTACCTGCCTCCTCCTCACTTTTTTTTTATTTCTTTGATTTCTTTTCTAAGCACTTCTGTGGGTCACACGAATGTTATTTGGCCTACAGCTTGACAGATGTTGACAATTTTGGTATTCTTTTCGTATGCTGATATCTTTGAGTGTTGAGGTTTCTATACATAACTGGAATCTTTTATTTTTAAGTGCTCATATTATGCTTTTTGGCTTTTTCCCTTTCCTTCATTGTGTTATATATCTTTCTGTGCATGTTATAGGGTTACAAAGTGAAAAAGGCCAAAGTCCACCCTAAAGGGACTTACCATCTCCAACAGAAAACACTGTTCACAAACTGCTCCAAACAGCTCTATTGTAGTCCAGCCTTTACTTCAGAGACAGACGTGGTCACTTTGGAACACACGTTATAATGCTCGCCTAGCTGCTAGCGTGGCTCGCCCTCATACTCTGTTTCTGACTGGCTAGTAGTCCTTACCTAGGTACTGCGCATGTGCGACTCCCAACAAAGATGGAACAGAAGTGAGATGCCTCACTCTGTAGCTAAAACAGAGAGCTCAACACACAGGGTGAAAAGAGGAGCTGCAGCAATGTGCAGTACAACAAAAATATGGTGTTCTTAGAAAATGAAACCACATAAACCTATTCTGGTATAACCTCTAAATACAATTAAGAACCTGAAAATGAGCATAATATGAGCACTTGAAGCATTTTTAATAAGGAATTGCCAGTTATATTTGTGATGGTATTGTTGCGTCATAATACAGCCGTTTGTTTCATTTGCCGCCCTGAAGTAGATTTGTGACCGATCACGCGCCTGGCTCGTCATACCAGCTGCCATTTCTCCACGGCAGTCACTAAGTGATCTTTCTCTCCACTCTAGAACGGCTCTCTCTCTCACCGTGAGTGTTTGGTTTTGTGTGTGTGTGTGTGTGTGTGTGTCTGTCTGTCCGTCTTTCTCTCCGTGTGCCTGATCGTGTGTGTCAAGACAGCCAGAATCATCATAAACCTGGGTGTTTTATTTAGAAATTTGTATAGGATCTGGCTGCAGTGGGGCTTTCCTGTGTGTGATTACCTACCTGGCTTCGTGGAAAAAATAGAGCAGACGCCGAAACGATGCGGGCGCTGCGCTCCTGATCGCAGCGGAAGACACGATGCCAGGAGTCGAACATCAGGTAGGCCTCAAACTCTTTACCTTTCAGTCCAGGTGGCCTAGCAGTTAGCTAGTATCAAATGTGTGAGCACAACCAAGCTCTGTTGTTAAAAGTGGACAAAAGTCCCAGGGTTGGTTATGCGGGGACAGTATGATAAGGATTTCTGTCTCAGATTGTCTTGGAATCAACAGTCAGTTGCTATTTGTAAGTTCAAAGTGCCTAGTTATAATGAAGTGTTTGCTACTGTACGTTGAGATTCATGCATCTCTAAATGAAAATGAGTTGCCCCACACAAATTAGTTCTTATGTAGCCTACTAAGCCTTATTGCCATGAGTCTGTATACCTAACATCTGAGTCCGTAGATAAAATTGGAACTTGGTTCCTTTTACCGGTCAGGTAAAACCATTATCACTAATGTGAATAACTAAACATTATATTATGTTTAATCACATGGTAGGTACTGTAGTTGTGCCCCATCCCTGCATTTCTATTGTTGTTTATTTGTGTATTGTGTTTCATAATGCTTTTTCTTTTAACAGGTCCTGTTATCTGCAGTTCCTGTAATGGCCACTATGCAGCTCCCAGGAAACTCCGATTGTATTGAACTGAATGGAAAAATTATGTTGAAATGATTGTTCTGATAAAACATCAGTCCCGTGCTGTTACTCCTTTGTACAAATTGACATTCTGAGCTGCCATAGTAGTCACTGCACCACAACTTTGGAGCAATTAAATGCACCACTTCTGTAACATTTTGTGTGTGTGGATGTGTCAGTATGTATGACCATTTTCAATTTGTTCTTTAGATTTGCTCGGATTGTAAGTAAATATGGCTAATATGGAACCAGGCCACATAAGAACGGACGGGCCACTGTCCCCCTGATATTTACTGTCTCTCCTCTTCTCAGTGAAAGCATGTCCTCCTTTAAAAATCACATGTATCTGTTGCCTGGAAGCTGCAGTTGCCTGGTGGAAATCTTTCATCTTGCCTGTGTAGTGCCCTTCAGAGGGCCCTACCGGCTGTTTGGATTTTAGCCAAGGTTACTATAGAAACACACAGAGAGGGAAGTGCAGGAAAACGGGAAATGCCTGCTCATGGTAATGGGAAACACACTTATCGAGTCCCGTAAAAAAACACTTTTGAAAATGTGAACAAAATGTAAACATCAAAGGTTTAGTTTTGTTAGTGATCAAACGGTTTGTATAACATCTCTATATGAATAATGACTGATTTATCCAACCCGGAGGTATTGAAAAAGCAGAGAAATGCACTGATTGATAATTTCATGGATTGTGTTGGTTGGAATGAGTCATTCACTAAAGGCAGCAGAAGATTAGCTTGTGACACAAAGACCACACCATAGACTGTATAATATGAATGGACAGAGCATGTGTGACGTCACCCGTTGGTTTGTGGAGATCTGCTATGAGTCGTGGAGTTTGCCGTTACGGGCGCAGCCATCCCGGTTGCGGATGTGACGATTTTAGACGAGAGGGAGGAGCCATGTTACGTTGCACACTTTCACTAGCAATCACATCATAGCCACGCCCTAAAACACCCCCCTGCTTTATCGCCGATTTTAAAATCAACGAGACCATAATTCAAAAAAATGAACATCATTCTGTGTTGCAGAAGACTTAAAACTAGCGATTGAGACCATAAAGTCATTATGAAAATGTTTAATGAGGTCATAAATCAAGTGAGAAGTGGGTCACTTTCTCATAGACTTCTACAGAAACCGACCTCCTTTTGCAACCGCATGTTTCGCCCCCTGCTGGAATTCAGATAGAATGCAGGTTTAAGGCACGTCTGCATTTGCAGCACTTCACTGAACTTAATATTATACGGTCTATGGTCCACACCAATCATGTTCACAACAGAGCTGAAGCCTTTAAAGGTGAATTCCGGCCAATTTTTACGTTAATCTTGATCACTATTGCTACGCGAGTACTTTCGATAGAAAAACCCCCGACCCGAATCAGTGCAGGTAACACGGAGAAGCTGCAGCTACGTACTACAAGCGTCCCCTGAGCTAAAACAGCAGTGCTCGGGGCAAGTTTTAAAGTGCCTTTGTGCCTCTTAACAGACACAAAATGCAATTAATATGTCTGTGCCACATGAATAGGGCCCTTACATGTCAACAAGATGCGTTTTCAACTCAGGCATTGTTTAAATTCACCTACCCTGGTCCCTGTCTCGATCCTGCCGGTAGTTAGCTTGCCCTGCTAGCTGATAGCCGTTAGCTGCTAGCTGCCGTCCGGTGAGTGTATTCAGACAGACTTCTGTGATAATCATCCCAATAACAATCCACGGAGCGGTGGTGGTGTGGCTATGTCCTCCAGAGGACAAGTCATGTCAGTCTTGAAGTGTATTCCCCCCTAAAAAAAACAGTAGTGCGGTAGTAGCTGTTAGCTGCTAGCTGCCCTCCGGTGAGTGTGTACAGCCAGATAGCTGTTAGCCGTTAGCTGCCGTCCGGTGAGTGTATTCAGCCAGGCAGTTACTGAAGGCTAGCTTTAGCTTGTGCTTGGAGCATCAAGTTCATCTGCCTGTTTCCCCTCTGTCTGTCAGTCTCGTTCTTTCCAACTCTTGTGAGTTGTGCTAGTTCTTCGTCTGTATACTCGGGTTCGAATAAATAAGGACGACCATCAAACTCAAAAGGCTCTTCCGTGTGTTGTATATCTGCTATATTCTTCATACTCCAAGCTTCTTCCCTTATAAACAACTCCGCTTTTCACACTATGCTCCAATCTGCACACTACTGTTTACCTTTTTCTGCTACAACTGAATTCCCAGGAGACGATGCAACAGCTAAGCTTCAGTAACGCTATTACTGTGTAAGCCACAGACATCGTTTATCCCATTTCCATGAAGTTACATAGTCACTCATATGGTCATAACCACTACAGTGCTCAATTACCTATTTTGAGGGGGAAATAATCTAAACCTTTCGCTGCGAAGGCATGATCTGTCCTATGCAGGACATCCACCAGCCCACAGGGCGCTCCATGGATTTTTATTGGGATGATTATCACAGATGCCTGGCTGAATACACTACCGCAGCAACGGCTAGCATAACGCAGCTATCTGGCTGTACACACTCACCGGAGGGCAGCTAGCAGCTAACAGCTACTACCGCACTACTGTTTTTTTTAGGGGGGAATACACTTCAAGACGTGACATGACCTGTCCTCTGGAGGACATAGCCGCACCACCACCGCTCTGTGGATTGTTATTGGGATGATTATCACAGAAGTCTGTCTGAATACACTCACCGGACGGCAGCTAGCAGCTAACGGCTATCAGCTAGCAGGGCAAGCTAGCTACCGGCAGGATCGAGACAGGGACCAGGGTAGGTGAATTTAAACAATGTCTGAGTTGAAAACGCATCTTGTTGACACGTAAGGGCCCTATTAATGTGGCACAGACATATTAATTGCATTTTGTGTCTGTTAAGAGGCACAAAGGCACTCTAAAACTTGCCCCGAGCACTGCCGTTTTAGCTCAGGGGACGCTTGTAGTACGTAGCTGCAGCTTCTCCGTGTTACCTGCACTGATTCGGGTCGGGGTTTTTTCTATCGAAAGTACTCGCGTAGCTATAGCGATCAAGATTAATGTAAAAATTGGCCGGAATTCTCCTTTAAAGGGTTGTTCTGCAAAATATTATTTACAACAGACACTCCAAACTCAGTGTTCTGTTTGTGTGCAGTTTAAAATCTCATTGGATAAATAATGCATTAGCCTTTTCTGAACAACAAAAACTAAATTCTAGAGATGTATTTATATTATTATTATTATTTTCCTTTTTGTTGTATGTCTCAGCAGAGTTGATCAAATTAGTGTGATGTGTGATCAAGTGACTCCATCCAACTACAAGCTGACACCGGGTGTGTGTCTGCGTGTGTGTGCGTGTGAACTCAGAGAAGTGTTATTCTCTTTGAGGAGAGTTTGATAGTCATGGCAGACGCCTGCACAGATCACAGCTGAAAGATTTATGTTGACTGAAAGGGTATGGAACCGACAAACTAACGAATGAACAGATGAATTCATTATGTGCTGAATGTCATTAAGTGCTAATCAAAGGTATCAAATTAAAATGTATGTTTGATTGAAGTTAACCACACCGAATGCACTCAACATGCATATTAAAGAAAAACAACATTAACATGAATAAATGCAAACATGAGCGAGTGAGCGTAAGAGAGGTAATGAATGAATGGATGAACAAATTAGACAGAGGGAAAGAGTAAGTGGACGTCAAATTAGTAAGTGTGAATGAAGAAAGTGGATGATGATAGAAAATGTTTCGACATTTTTTTATTTTTATTGCCAAAGTACATTTGCTAGACAACATTGCTGGGTGACTGACGGATAAATCCTACCTGGGGAGTTGTTCAACTGTGCAAAATGTGGCTCATGACCAACTTGTTCTAGTAGTTCATGTTAGATAGCAGTACTAGCCGTTCATGATAGATACCTTTACTGCTACCTACATGTTAAAATGAAATGCCTTGAAATGTCTGGGGATCTCTGAGTTTTATGTGTCATCTAAATTTGGTTGAAATTACAATATTTGGGCTCATCTAAAATATTATATACTAAATTTCATGAAGCATTTGTAGTAGCAGAGGTGAGGGAAAAAATCTACAATTAAAAAATTGTTGACTAACCTGCAACAAAACAGCTCTTGGGCATTTTCCAGTTTTTCTCCTGATGTGATCACGACTCTTTCCCCCAAAAGGGAGCCTCAGCAGGTTTAGTCTATAGCTTGAAGAAGCCAAAGGCCATCTTTTAATTTATACATTTTATTTTTATTTTTTAGATTTAGGCACTTTATGCGAAAGGATAGCTGAAGACAGGAAAGGGGAGAGAGAGGGGGAATGACATGCAGCAAAGGGCCACAGGTCGGACTCGAACACAGGACGCTGCGGGAAGGAGTAAGCCTTGGTGAACGCTCAAGCAGGTGAGCAACCTGGAGCCCTGGAGCCAAAGCCCATCAATTAGGATCTTTTCTTAGGACATGCCAGGGGAACAATTCGTGGTGCAACCAACTACACCTCAACTCTTTGGCATAGCATTAATTGCAAAACAGGTCGCTTAAAGTAAAAGTTTAGAGATATGTTCTACTTTTTCTGTTATTGCCCCAGAAAGGGGAGTGGTGATGAGAGCCTCATCTGGATGATGTATTGACGGTCTGATGTATAAATAGATGTATACTAATCAAAAAAGCAAAACAATCCTGCAAACTGTTGATCACTTTTTCCCCCCCGAGTTCTGGCTTCACGATATCTGCCTGATTATAGCCCGACCCAGCAGACGCATGCTGTTGGGTCGGTTTGGGAGTAATAATGTGTGTTGGGCGTGGCAACTGATCGTTTTATCTTGTGTGGTGAAGCAGAAGAGGAATGATGTTGTTGGTGATGTAAGGACTGAACTTTGAAACAGAGGAAAAGGTTACAGTCGTTTTTCCTAGCATCAAACACACAGCCATAAAGACAGAGTGCAATAAGGTCCCGCCCACACTAGAGGGGAAAACAATTCATTGCTGTCCATTGACTTTGTATTGTGCGAAGGTAAATGTTAAATGGACTGCATTTATATAGCGCTCTTATAGCGACCATTCAAAGTGCTTTACATTACAGGTACCATTCACCCTATTCACACACACACACACACACATTCACACTGGTGGCACAGGCTACCATACAGGCTTTTAACAATCCCTCCAGAAAAACGCGATTATGCGATCGCATAATTCAATGCATAATCAGCCAAAGTCTGCATATTTATGCGGGGGCCGCATTTTTTCAAATACGCCGCACTTTCACCGCATAAATTGCCGATTTCCGCGCAAAATATGCGGGCCTTGCATGATTTCATAATCCCCGCATTTTCATTGCAAAAAAGTCACATATATCTTAGCAGAAAGAGCAGCCATTTTCCCCTGTTGCCATGGGAACGTTATGAAGTGACGTAATTACGCAACGTGAACATCATCAAAAAGCAGGGTGTTGGGGGAATCACTTTTTTTTCTCTTTTTCATCAAACTGCAATTTTTGCAATTTCCCGCAATTTTTGCAAGTTCCTGCAATTTCATCGCATAAAATTGCATAAATATCCCGCATATTCCATCGCATTTTTTAAGAAAACGTGCCGCATAATCAAGGATTTTTGCCCGCAACAATCACAAAAAACTCTGTTTTAACTGCTCATCAGATAAAGATTCACGCACCGATTGAGTGTTTTTTAATAATGCACAAAGGGAATGGAGGAGCTGCTCGCACCTGGAAAATAAATAAATTGTATGTAAAAGTAGGATGACTTTTTTGTATACCAACTGCTAAAAAATGTATACTATGATGATTAGTATGTAGTACATACTGTATAGAATTAGAATGTTATATGGCATTGGGACACGCTGGTGTCTCCAGCTGCTTCCTTTCACCTGTTATTAGCTACACCAGGAGTGCAATCCCCTGTTCACACAGACTTAAACACTAGAGGAGCGACAGACAGCCACAGTGTCTGTTGATGCAGCACTGACTGTAAAAGTAATAAAGCAACAGGGACCCACTGGATCTATCAGACTTGCGTTTTCAAATGCATCAGTTACTCAATGACCTCAAGGTGAAGTAAGTCTGCTCTAGAGTTAGTTTGATTTTGGATTCATTAAAGTGTTTTAGAGGTTTCTGTAGTGGTAGTAGCAGTGTAGGAAATGTTAAAAGTAAGAGAAAGTCAATTCTCTGACTATTCTATCCGGGTGTTTGTACGTACGCATACATAACCTTTAGGATATTTAGGGATTTCTATTTGGAGACCTGGTACAACATAAAGATGTGGAGATGCAATTGCATTAAATATGCTCTGTATGCTAATCTGTGTGTGTGTGTGTGTGTGTGTGTGTGTTGATGGATTAAAATAAAACATTTAAAATGTGTGTGTGCAGCTGTGAAGAAACCCATGCAGGGCTTGATTGCCCACTTATACCTGTTGAAAACCTCCATCCATCCATCCATCCATACATCCATCCATCCAAAGTCCTTTAAGTACAGTAAGTACATGCTCTGAATTTATATAAATATTCATGTATAAAGAAGTAATCTTAAATCCAGGCATTCATTAGTGGCCATTCATTCAATCAGGGATGTATGTTACCTCCATATTTAAAGGAACAGTCCAATACTGAGACAGATCCTGGACCTGTTTAGTGTAGCTTAGCACAAAGGCTGGAGGCAACTCCAACAACTCTAAAGCTGTCTGATTTACATGAAGTACCTTGTTAGAAAGCAAACTAGTCACCATAACAATCACTTTTCATGTTGTAGTGCTCTGGGCTCTCTACGCCACTGATTTCTTTCTGAACATTCAGCACCCTCCTGATAAATGATATATCTGGGGTCCGATTTGTGAAAAAAGCAGAGGGGGGAGATGTTTTCTGATCATGCACAACAAAAGAAAACATGCAATAAATAAATCCCCCTTGCAATACCATGGATATAGTGCCACTCGGCAAGGCATGCAAAAACAATTAAATATGCACTTCAATATTCAATGAAAAATACAACGCATTCAAGCTGGAGAGCGGAGTTCACTTTGCGGCGAAAACAAAATACTTTCACCCAGGAAAGTATCCTCTGGAATGTCTTAATCCAAACCACAATCTTTTTTCTAAACTTAACTAGTTGTTTTAGTGCCTAAACTTAACCGTCATCGCCGCATGATGCTCACCTTTTCTGGCTAAACTCCACTACCAAGGCCTCTGAAAGGATCGTCATCTGGCGGTGCCTGTACCCGGCTCACAGACACCTACTCGCGGCTAAACAACTGCTGCTGGTAGCCGGCGTCCCAGGGCTCTATTCTATCGCACTATAGACTGTTCACGTTACAGCGCTTTGCTTGGGGCAGGAGGAGGGGTTAGACGGAGCCCAGAGGAGATGCTACTTTCAAATCTCGCTAGTTTCTCAACCTTACCAACCCTTCCCTAAACTTAGTAGTTTTGGTGCCTCAACATAACTTAACTACAACCGTTTCACAATGTTAAAGACGTGTTTAAAATCCTGTTCTCTGGTTTAGATATGAGAACAGAAAACGCTAGCCTGGTCCTACCAGACTCTGGTCTGGCCACTCTCCATTGAAGTGTTAACTTCCTTGAAGGCTGGGTACTGTGTTGAAGTTTAAAACTATTGGATCTGCCCAGAGCCACTCTGGATCTGCCATAACCAATTGCTAACGTTTGGTCGTGACGTATGTAATGCACATGTGCAACAAGAGAGGAGACCGACAAGGCTTATATTTAGCATTAGCATCGCTAGCATTCGCCTTAGCCAACTCCTTCACCACTAATGGAGCGAGCTGGAAAATTAAACTGTTCCCAAACCCCGTGGGGGGGAGGGCCACGACATCATGGCCACCAACACAACTCAGCAAAGACTGTTCTTGCTCGGGCTTTAACTTCTGGATATTTGGCAGCGTTGCCACAACGGACCGAATGGCTTTGCTCGCATCTTTCTCCGCCGCCATTACGGAACTACAACTCTAGCGCACGGCCTCAACGTCATTGTTTTCAACCACTACCTTTGTTTGCTGATTGGACCGCCAAAAACTTGGCTGGAGAAAACCCAAGACTATACCGCGAACCCAGACGTAGTACTGAAGGGAAATGAAAATTGAGCAGAAGTACGTAGGAGGGCGGAGCCAGGCTAAGAAAACGCTACTCTGGGTTGTAAAAGGGGGTAAGAATAAACAGATGAGAATTAAACCAGCTTCATCTATTCATAGAAAATAGTCATAGAAAATATTTCTGATTTTGATGAGATTTAATGACACTGAAGAGTACAACAGCATGCATTAACACAGCATTATAGATGCAACATAAATGCATCATGTACTGTAGCAGTTGCATATGCTCGACAGAATATGCTCTCTAAAGATGCCTACTTTTTCATTAAAATGATTTCTGCTTCATGCTTAACCTAATTCTTCATTTCACATCCCTTGGGGGTTCGCTTTTGACTCTCAATGTCTTTCTCTCATATTAAAACAAATACATTTCCATTGTTATATATAAACATTAATAATATTATGTCCCATTGAGCTGCAAGTTAGAGCTCATTTATAGCATGTGTGGCCCCACAGGGAGTCAAACTCTCACCCGGGCTGTGTTAGTGCCTTGCTCTGCCGATTAGGGACAGTGATCAACTGCTTCACCCAGGGGATACAAAAAAAACCCAACAAAAAACAGCAGAGATTTGAATTTGAACCAATAAATCAAACTGATACAGGATCGTTATGTAAATTTCAACCCCAGAGGGCAGTTTCACTTAGTACTGATGTAGGTATGTGTCTGCATGTACACACACACACACACACACACACACACACACACACACACACACACACACACACACACACACACACACACACACACACACA